>NC_135824.1:29603006-29949254 GCF_964213995.1 Mustelus asterias
CTCCAGGCCCCTGCATGGGTTCACAATCCAGGCTTAATGGGGCCAAGGATTTCCCCTCTAATAATGAGTGCACCGAGAACAAGCTGGAGAGTCAGAGAGCACCGCAGTACAAACACTAGGGGCTGAATTTTCCAACCATTCCCGCCGGTAGGAACTTCCAGACCCGGCGATGGCGACTCTCCTTTGGGAGGCTCCCCAATGGCGGAGGATGCGACCCATGCAAAACAACATAGACATTGGGACCGGAAGATTCCACCCTATGTTATAATCGTCTAGGCTAAGCTTCCCTAGCTTTTTCACATGCTCTATATTAGTCATAGAATAATTGACACAAAGTGCTATTGACTTTTGTGATCGGTAGTCTTTAGGACAGCAAAGCAGTAATGTCAAACACTCTTAAATGCATTTACGTATAAAAGGGACTGGGTGGAAAAACTGTTCTGTTAATCCAGAGTCCATTCTGTTCCAACCAGAGATGGTAAAAGGGCAGAGTATGGGTCTGATGAAATGCTAGATATGGAGTCATAGACCAGAATTTTGCCGTTCAGTCCATCCTGGGAATTTTAGTGGGCAGGACACCCACCATGCAAAGGTTCGTTGACCTCGGGTGAGTGCGGTCGGAGAATCCCACCCATAGAGTCAGACAGCAATGAAATCAGCCCATCGTGTTTGCACTGACAATAACTACGATTAAAGTTGCGATAATCCCATTTTCCAGCGCTTGTTCCATATACTTAGAACATAAGAACATAAGAACTAGGAATAGGCCATCTGGCCCCTCGAGCCTGCTCTGCCATTCAATAAGTTCATGGCTGATATTTTTGTGGACTCAGCTCCACTTACCCACCCGCTCACCATAACCCTTAATTCCTTTACTGTTCAAAAATGTATCTATGCTTGCCTTAAAATTCAATGAGGTAGCCTCAACTGCTTCACTGGGCAGGGAATTCCACAGATTCACAACCCTTTGTGTGAAGAAGTTCCTCCTCAACTCAGTCCTAAATCTGCTTCCCCTTATTTTGAGGCCATGCCCCCCAGTTCTAGTTTCACCTGCCAGTGGAAACAACTTCCCTGCTTCTATCTTATCTATTCCCTTCATAATCTTGTATATTTCCATAAGATCTCCCCTCATTCTTCTGAATTCCAATGAGCATAGCCCCAGTCTACTCAGTCTCTCCTAATAAGCCAACGCTCTCAACTCCGGAATCAACCTAATGAATCTCCTCTGCACCCCCTCCAGTGCCAGTATATCCTTTCTCAAGTAAGGAGACCAAAACTGTACACAGTACTCCAGGTGTGGCCTCACCAACACCTTATACAGCTGCAACATAACCTCGCTGTTTTTAAACTCCATCCCTCTCGCAATGAAGGACAAAATTTCATTTGCCTCCTTAATTACCTGCTGCATCTGCAAACCAACTCCTTGTGATTCTTGCACAAGGACACCCAGGTCCCTCTGCACAGCAGCATGCTGCAATTTTTTGCCATTTAAATAATAGTCCATTTTGCTGTTATTCCTACCAAAATGGATGACCTCACATTTACCAGCATTGTACTCCATCTGCCAGACCCTTGCCCACTCACTTAAAGATTGTGATATTCCAAGTGCTCATTCATATATATTTTAAAGGTAGTAATGTTTCCAGCCTCCACTACCTTCCCAGGCAATGCATTCCAGATTCCCACCATCCTCCGAGTAAGAATGGTTTTTCTCAAATCCCCTTTGAATTTCCTGCCCCTTACCCTAAAGCTCCGCCCCTTTGTGATTGACGGGAATTTTATCAGATTCCAATGTCTTTTGGAGCGATGCCCCAATAGGAATCATACGATCCGGCCTATCGAGTCTGAACCGACACGAATCCGACCCAGACTCTATCCTTGTAACCCCACATAATCCCCCTGGCACTAAGAGGAAATCCCACCCAGACCTGTGCCCTGTAACCTCAAGTATTTACCCCATCAATCCCCCTAACCTATACATCCTTGGACACTAAGGGGCAATTTAACATGGCCAATCCACCTAACCTGCACATCTTTGGAGTGTGGGAGGAAACCGGAGCACCCGGAGGAAACCCACGCAGATGTGGGGAGAACACGCAAACTCCATGCTGACAATCACCCGAGGCCGGAATTGAACCCAGGTCCCCGGCGCTGTGAGGCAGCAGTGCTAACCACTGTGTCACCCATGCTGCCCCCACTGTGCCACCATGCCACCCATGTTATGATATATTTATTTTCAGCGTCTAAAATAAACATTCTCGACAATGTTACAGTACATATACTAGCAATGCAATGTAAAGAAGTAGCTTTCAATTCTCTGGGTTGCAAGCTTTTGGCTCTCTTCCGAACAAAGATATGTTTTCTACACAGTTCGACCTCGGGTCTGTACTCACACAAAACAGCTAGTGCTGGTCACCACTCTGTGTGACAGTACAATAACCAATCTTTTCTGACTGATATTCCATGCATCCAATAACATTGGTATCCTAAAGCTATTCTAAGCCATGGATTCATTGTCAGCCAAGTCTGGTAGGAGATTGCTAACAATTCATTTTCGATATGACCCTCGACTGCCCTGATATTTGACTCAAATCAGATGTCATTAGGTGCGATTCTAAACCTATGCTTTCAAGGTAAAGAGTGATGACATATAGTAGCCCAGTGTATCATCTAGCCCCGAGAAATGTTTTAGAAAAATGCATCTTTTACAAGAAGTGGTTTCTTACCCTCTAACCCACCATGGTAATAATGACCTTTAAGTAAGAGCTGCAGCAGGATTGCGAACTTTTTTGCCTCAGGAAGTGCCATGGAGCAAATGTTATACTAACATTCTTTGCTTCCTCGGGCTATCAAATGAAAAAAAAAGATATAGAACCTCTTGTCAGTTTACATAAAGGTATCGTGGGTCAGTTTTAGCTCTTCCGTAATAAACATCTTGACAGATTTATGGGTTTAATTATTCCGTTAAGTCAGTTTGACTTCTTTCCGGATCGAGAGAGAGTGAGCTGTAGAAGCAGATGAAACTTTACATATTATTTAATCTGCTTTTACTAAACTTTTCTTTGCATTTAACAAGATTTCTGGGCTGTCAAATAATCAGGACATTTATGGCGGAGGAAGTAATCATTTTGATTCTTTGTTGAATTTATACTGGGAGAACTTCAATAAAACTGCTTTGTGTGGATTCACCTTGGGAAAGTTCAGGTTTCATTTTATTTCACCGATGGTTATCTATTTAATTGCGATTGTGAATTTCAAATGTAACCTTAGACCTGTTTCTTGAGGAATTCAAGCAAGCACCTCGTATTTGCGCGAGCTAATTCTGAATCACTTGACATTTTATTTGCATGATAACCTGACATAAAGCAGGGACAATAGCCTAAGGTCGTGGCAGTACTTCCCTACCCTCGGCCCTGACGAGAAAAATAAAATATTGGGCCTACCGGCGATGCCTACATCCTGTGAATGAATAATAAGATACCAGAACATTCCCTGCACAAGTAGGAGCCTCAATTTCAATCTCAATGGGGGAGCACGGTGGCACAGTGGTTAGCTGCCTCACAACGCCAGGGACCCGGGTTCAAATCCCAGCTTGGGTCACTGTCTGTGCGGAGTCTGCATGTTCTCCTCGTGTCTGCGTGTGTTTCCTCCGGGTGCTCCGGTTTCCTCCCACAGTCTGAAAGGCGTGCTGGTTAGGTGCATTGGCCATGCTAAATTCTCCCCCAGTGTACCCGAACAGGAACCGGAGTGTGGCAACTGTGTATTTTCACAGTCATTTCATTGCAGCGTTAATGTAAGCCTACTTGTGACACTAATAAATAAAAATTGCACATGTTCTTCCTGTGTTTTAGAGTGATTATAAACAACAACAGCTTCCATTTGGGCAGAATTTTCCATCAACCCACCCTTCCCCAGCCATACAAGTGTAGAGTGTTTTCTGGCAGCAGAGCCTGCCTCTCGTTGGCTGATGATGGGATCTTCCAGTCCCGCCGAGGTCTATGGGGTTTGCATGGCCCTCACCCTCCACCACCAGGAAACCTACAGCATGTGGGGAGGGCGGGGGGGGTGGGGGGAGTCGCCATCGACGGGGCTGGAAAATCCTACCTGTGGGAAGGGCCAGAAATTTCCACCCAGCATCTTTACTGTGGTATAACATACTTAGACAAATAAAATGGCACCAAGCCAAAGGAGGGGACATTTGGCCTGACTTTAATTGCGGTCAACTGGATTGGTTTTGAATAAGTTAAAATCTTGGCCATTAGGCAAAGGAGGTGTGGGTGTTAAGAAGGGCCTCAAGGGAGGAGAAAGTGGTAGAGAGGCAGAGGAGTTAATTGGGAGGGAATTGCAGAGCTTCGGGTTTCAACAGCTGAAGGCGCGTTTGCTAATGCAGGGGTGAAGGAAGTCAGGAGCCACAAGATAATAAGAATATACAACTGCCACAAATAAGTGTTCTAGTTGTCCTGATTGAAGTAATAGTCTTCGCAATGCCACCAATAATTATTTTTACTGAAATCAGTAAGACAAGCGAAATAGCTCCTCAAAGGCTGGTATCCCTTCACCAAATTCTCCTATTTACAAACTTTTCTCCAGTCCTAAGAACACTTCAGGTACAAAGTCAGAATCCAGAATGTCAGTAGACCTGACACTCCTCAATACATACACAGGTGAGACTCGCTAATTGGACAGACAATCATTACCTCAATCAGGGAGCTCATACTCCAAGAGGCCCACCTCATGGGCCTCGTTGAGGTCATTACAAATAGGCATATCATAATTTTAAGGTATCATTGACTATTTTGGAAAGAAAATACAATATGGAAAATTCTTCCAAACACCGGGAGATTAATTTTTTTGGGTGCTATCTCATTCAAGAAATGTTTTTTTTTGTTTCTTATTCCATTCTTAAAGTTACAAAACCAATGCTCAGAGTGGACTGGACAAACCCAAATCCATCCTTGCTAGATCCAAAAACAAAATTCAAAATCCAATTGAAGCTAATTCATGGTCCCCACAGAGAGACAAACAAGATCCAAGCTGACAGGCTAAGCCACTGTACCCCATATTGGGCTTGATCTTAGCCAAAATGCCTTAACTTGATCGTAGCCAAAAAAAATTATGGACATTGAAAATGTACTCTCCTTGTGACAGCAAGTAAAATCAAGCTTGTCCCTGTTCCAAAAAGAGAAATGTTAATACAATGCCTGCTGTCAGAATTCAACTGGGATATCAAAAGGTGGTGGTACACGGTAAAACCCCATGCCAAAATGTTGACCCATGTTGCATATTTATTGCAAATTAAACAGAGGAGATTGGAGGTGAAAATTCGGCCAATCTAACAGAACCATCATGCAGTAGCAATCCACATTGGAGAAGCTAAGTGACTGAAGCACTGGCATGGAGGGTGATATGCATTGCCTAAATTAGCTGTTGCCATCAAATTTACTTCCTTAACAACCATTCCATTCTCACCACATTCTTTGAAGCAACTTGGGCTGCACGGTGGCACAGTGGTTAGTACAGCTGCCTCACAGCGCCAGGGACCCAGGATCAATTCCGGCCTCGGATCACTGTCTGTGCGGAATCTGCACATTCTCCCCATTTCTGTGTGAGTTTCCTCCAGATGCTCTGGTTTCCTCCCACAGTCCAAAGATGTGCAGGTTAGGTTAATTAGCCAAGCTAAATTGATCTGCGTGTCAGGAGATTAGCAGGGTAAATATGTGGGATTACGGGAATAGGGCCTGGGTGGGATTGTGGTCGGTGCAGACTCGATGGGCCGAATGGCCTCCTTCTACACTGTAGGGATTCTATGATTCTAACTTTCTTCTGCAGAGACCAATCCAGGTGACTGTCCTTAAATGGAATCAGTGGCTTCCTGTCATGACTATTGTAATAACAAAAGGAGGTGCGATGTGGCAAACGATTAGCTAAAGGATTTATTAATAAGGACTATATACACAAAGGGTTCAGCAGCATGAATAATACGGCATGGTGGAACAATGGTTAGCACTGCTGCCTCACAGCACCAGGGACATGGTTCGATTCCTGGCTTGGGTCTCTGTCTGTGTGGAGCCTGCACGTTCTCCCCGTGTCTGCATGGGTTTCCTCCGGGTGCTCCGGTTTCCTCCCACAGTCTGAAAGACGTGCTGGTTAGGTGCATTGGCCATGTTAAATTCTCCCTCAGTGTACCCGTATAGGCGTCAGAGCCTGACGACTAGGAGATTTTCACAGAAACTTCACTGCAGTGTTAATGTAAGCCTACTTGTAACACTAGTAAATAAACTTAAACTTTAATGCAAATTTGCTCCTAACAATGATGTGGAGATGCCAGCGTTGGACTGGGGTGGGCGCAAGAAGAAGTCTCACAACACCAGGTTAAAGTCCAACAGGTTTGGTTGGTAGCACGAGCTTTCGGAGCACTGACCCGAAATGCTCCGCACTCACCTGATGAAGGAGCAGTGCTCCAAAAGCTCGTGATACCAAATAAACCTGTTGGATTTTAACCTGGTGTTGTTAGACTTCTTACTGTGCTCCTAACAATGTCCTAACTCCAACTGAATCCCTCCAGCCATGGGACTACTCACCCTCACTCTTAATTGGCCCAGGTTCACATGCACACACTCCATTGGCTCCAGCCTGGTCACGTGGCCCACGAAGGATCACCCCCTTGAAGGGGCTACACTACCACAACTATACCGCACATTTCTTAGGACCTAATGGATTTGGAAAATCAAGTTGCACATAGACCAAGGCAGTGCTCTGAGCAACAGGTACAAATCGCCCTGGAAAAGTTATCAGCCTGGCACCTCGGTAATCCATGCAAGTTCTTGATTAGGCTTTTTTAAAAGGATGCCTGAAGTCCATCATTTTGGCATTCCACCATCATAAAACATTAAAACTTGACTTCAACAATACTTTGAAGAAACCGGTTCTTTCATGAGCAACTTCTCTTCGTTGATATAATGGTAAAGAATTAAATATGAATGAATCAAAGGGTATTGTGACTTTCCTTCATTGATATTTAGGTCAGATGTATGTTCCATGATTAATTATACATTTGAATAGTCTCAGGTTTGTAGATCAAACCACCATGTTCTTGAGCTGACACTGACAAACAATCCTCTCTACCTTTCCACACAATTTCTCCTTTTATTTTCTTGCCCTTTTGACTATCGTGATGTTTCTTTTCAAAATTGCCTGCACACATTTATTCCTTTTGGTCTGGTGAGTGTTTAAAACAGCAACTTATTTGTATATTGTCATTGTGGTGTATGTGAAGGACAGAGCAGTTGAAAATGAGTTTTACCTCTTGAAGCTGAACAATAATTCATGCCGTTTTAAAGAAAAAATGGGGTCCATCCACTTCTTCAAATTATTCTATTCCTGGGATGTGAGCATCTCTCATGAGGCAGCGTTTATGTTCAACCCCAACGTTGAACTGAGAATATTAAGAGTTGACCACATAGTGGAGTCAGATATAGGATGGACCAAGTGTTTGTAGCAAGTTTCCTTCCCTTAAGTGAATCAGTTGAGGTTTTACAACATTCCAAAGGCCCTCATTGCTATTTCCTGGTGCGAGCTCGACAAGTTACGAGGTGTTTTTGTTTACGTAGAATTTGAACTCAAGTTCTGCGTCTTTTTATTACTATGCTGAAGGGATTAAAATTATTGAATGCAATTGTAATGACTTTAATCAGGCAATTGAAGTGGGCCTGTTAGATTATGAACCCCCTGATGAGGGGCCAAATTGATGGGCCAATCAGGGAGCCTCTTGCTTCGTACTTAAGCAGGCGTGTCAGTTCCTCTGGGGCTCCTGAAAGCAGACTACTGACTGATAGCACTCCGTGCACTGCTGTTGGAATTGTAAATAAAGGGATTTAGGTGAAGGGACTTCTGCCTCTGAAGACTTATTACAGCAGTAGAGTGTGAATTAAGTACAGCACAGTTCCCTGGGAAGCGGCTGTGAAGATGTTTCAGTGCAGTTCCCACACTTTCAGATCAGCACAAACAAGCTGACCAAGTGGCAAGAGGGTGAGAACTCTGATAACCACAAGGTAGTAGCCATTACAGTCGGTATGGATGTTTGGATGGTGGAACCATGTAGGTGTACCTGGTTAGTAATTAATCACTATAATTAGACAAGCATATAGAGGCTGTAACTAGTTAACTATATTTGCCTGACATAAATAAAGTAACCAGAACTATTAATTGTAATTGAATATCAACGACTTTAGAATAAATGTATACCAGTGATTGGTATGTGCAAATTACTTGAAAGATAAGCAAAGGTATAATTGCGCATGCCATGTATCATTCAACAAGTCTGTACGCCACCTTGTGGAAGGCAGACCTCAGTCTATAGCTTGAATAAAAGGCCAATTTGAAACTCCAAGAGCTTTGTCTGGTCAAAGGTGCAAAGTACATGTTCACTGGATAGCAGCAAAATTCCATGTCATGCGCCATTGTCACTAGGTAACAATACTCTATAGGTATCCAAAGGACAATAGATGCTTCCAGGACAAAAATAAAATCCAAGGAGAAAGAAATCATGTTGCATTTGCAAGCAATTCGTCCATCTCCTTGTAGAATCTTTCACCTTGTAAGGTGAAAATGTCCACAAAACCTAAAATCTGTCTTCAGGTCACAATTTATTTGATTGGTCTAAAAAGTTCTGAGCATTTTTTACCAACAAGGTTACTGTCTTTCAGCGGACCATTCTAAATCTGCGAGTGAACTTTTGTCTCTGTTAGGACTGCTATCTTGTTCTAATTAATTTCATCACTTTAAACATCTGAGTGCACAGCATCAGTTGTAACAACAGCGAAATCAGGTTTATAATGAGCACATGCTACATGATCCATCATGTGTGCACAGACAAATTAGGCCACACAATTCCAGTATGATTACATGCTTTTATTGAGTTCATAATTCACTACAAGAAGTCATGTACTTCACACTACAGAAGCCAAAGTGACTACAACATACCATGATTCACTCCATTCTTACACTAATTCTGCCTTTGATTGCTACGTTTTGTACATACTACCAATAAATTACAATACACCAAATTGTGGTATTGATGCAACAACATAGAGCCATGAGGATGCACTTATGTGTTCTCAACCTCTCACCAATTTTTACAGATGCACCCCATAGAAAGCATCCTTTCGGATATATCACTGCTTGGTATGTCTTCTGCTCTGACCAAGACCGCAAGAAACTACAAAGGGTTGTGAACGTAGCCCAATCCATCACGCAAACCAGCCTCCCATCCATTGACTCCGTCTACACTTCCCGCTACTTCGGAAAAGAATGAAAACCACCTTGTTCCAAAAAGGCATGGAAGCTCTGTGTAGGGATGAAACAATTATTGCATATGAATTCCACAGAAGGAAAAGGGAGAAAGGGTGTGCTGTCAGTATAAAATTGGTCCATGCTTCTTGTACAATGGGTCCATAATCAAGGACCCCATAGACACAATCTCTTCCACCTTAACCGATAGATAAAAGATGCTAAAGTCTGAGGTCACATACCAACCAACTCAAGAACAGCTTCTTTCTTGCTACCATCAGACTTTTGAAAGGACCTACCATATATTTCTCTACACTTTAGTTGTGACTGTAACACTATATTTTGCACTCTCTCTTTTCCTTCTCCCCTATGTACTCTATGAACGGTATGTTTGCCTGTATAACATGACAATACTTTTCACTGTATCCCAATATATGTGACAATAACAAATCAAATCAAAATCAAATCTTCTAATCATTCTGTTACTGTGATTATATGATCCAGTTCAACTCTTAAATCATTCTATTTCTAGAAACACAGTGACCGGATCAATACATTCGCAGACCATCAAGGCATGACTGAATGACCCTCATCCATCCCTTCAGCTCTTCATCCTTGCCTTACTCCTGCATCCCTGTTTGGGAAAATTGAGAAGCTGTTTTAACTTACCAAGCGCTGCCCCCACAAACAGTGGGCTACACAAAGAATGTGAACCCACATTTCTGCGGTTTTCAGAACAATTCCGATAAACCTCTCCTGGAGTTCCAAAAGCCTCAGTGGCAAATTGGCCATGAAACATATAGAAATAGCTTTCATGCCTTGTCTGTTTTCTTGACTCACAGTTACGGCTGTTTTCACTGTCACAGTTGAAGCTTTCAAAGTCTAAATTGTCTGTAGGAATTCCAAAGATAGGCAGCCAGGCATGGCAGTATAGGGGAAATCCAATTACCATGTTGCTGGTATCAGTTGACACCTGCAATTATAGTTGAGCAACCGGTGGAACATTGTTTGCATTGGGGTATGGTCATCTTTCAGGTAGTGGCTGGCAATACCTTTACAACACATTGAAATGGGTTCCGGCCAGGGAAACAAAGTTAGTTTTATACACAAAGTAATTGGCACTATTGCTTTAAGTTGTGCTTTCAAAGGAACGCCATATCTTGATGATTGAAAGTTTACACTCTAAGAGGTATTGGTTTACAAGAGACTTTTCTAAGCTGACTTCTAAATGTGATGCTGAGTATTGTAGAGACAGTAGAGACAGCACAGAAAGAAAAAAACAACTAAAGTGCCTTTAATGTACACAAAGTGCTTTACAGAAAATAGCCAGAGCAATGGATGCCAAGTCAAGGGAAAGGGCTTAGGGGAGGTGACTAACAATCAGGTGATAAATGAAATTCTGCAAGAGGATTTCAGGGATCAAGAGAAATAGGGCCTCGCTCGTCCCGAAACCGTAAAATCACGCCCGAGGTCAATGGGCCTTCCCATTGTCCGCCCCATGGCGGGTGGAGGCGGTAGAATTCTGGTCATAGAGTGGCAGAGAGATTTCAGAAGTCTCAGTGAATTAGTGACTGAAAGTACTGCCACCAATGGGAAGTGCTGGAGGTCATGATGTGGAGATGCCGGCGTTGGACTGGGGTAAACACAGTAAGAGTTTTAACAACACCAGGTTAAAGTCCAACAGGTTTATTTGGTAGCAAATGCCATTAGCTTTCGGAGCGCTGCTTCTTCGTCAGATGGAGTGGAAATCTGCTCTCAAACAGGGCACAGAGACACAAAATCAAGTTACAGAATACTGATTAGAATGCGAATCTCTCCAGCTAACCAGGTCTTAAAGATACAGACAATGTGAGTGGAGGGAGCATTAAGCACAGGTTAAAGAGATGTGTATTGTCTCCAGACAGGACAGCCAGTGAGATTCTGCAAGTCCAGGAGGCAAGTGCTGGAGGGCCAGAGCTAGAGTATTAAAAAGTTAAAATTTATTTCTTAGTCACAAGTCGGCTTACATTAACACCGCATTGAAGTTACTGTGAGAATCTCCTAGAATCCCCTGAAGAATATAACAGGAAATGTATGTACAAACATATAGTGAAATGTTATTTGGATTAATTTCCTCGTACAAAATGTAGCTGATACCATACCAACATGCATAGTTGACTCAAGAGGTGTCATAGCAAAGTTTCCAAAATCCTAGCACCATCATCATTATGAGCTTTGAGGCTCTTTGAGGCTCCCTTATGACTCAGATTGGAACTGGGATAACATTAGGCAAATCGAACCAAAAATCCCAAATTGCATCCTTAATCTGCACTGAGTTAACTAATCTCAATCAAAGCAGTAGCTGGAAAGTTTTAATTTAGCTCAGTAATTTTTGAATTAGGAGAGAAAAATCAGCCAGAGCTCCCACTCCCAATTAGTATCCAGTGAGTCATCAGGTACATCAAGAAGGATTACGACATCTTTTACCCAAAACTGCATTGAATATCCCACACAAAAAGAGGCCATTTATATTCCACATGAATCTCCTCACACAATAAATCATGTTGCAGCTATATAAAACCTTGGCCGCATTTGGAGTATTGCGTGCAGTTCTGGTCGCCGCACTACCTGAAGGACGTGGAAGCTTTGGAGGGAATGCAAAGAAGGTTCACCAGGATGTTGCCTGGTTCGAGGGTGTTGCCTATGAGGAGAGGTTGAATAAACTAGGATTGTTTTCACTGGAAAGACGGAGGATGAGGGGAGACCTGATAGAGGTCTACAAAATTGTGAGAGACATAGACAGGGTGGATAGTCAGAGGCTTTTTTCAAGGGTGGAGGTGTCATTAACAAGGGGACACCGGTTCAAGGTGAGAGGGGAAAAGTTTAGAGGAGATGTGCAGAGGAAGTTCTTCATGCAGAGAGTGATGGGTGCCTGGAATGCCCTGCCAGAGGAGGTGGTGAAAGCAGGCACATCAGCAACATTTCACAGAATCCTACAGTGCAGGAGGAGCCCAATCGGCCCATCAAGTCTGCACTGACCACAATCCCACCCAGGCCCTATCCCCATAACCCCATGCATTTACCCTTGACACTAAGGGGAAATTTATCATGGCCAATCCGCCTAACCCACACATCTTTGGAGTGTGGGAAGAAACCGGAGTGAGGAAACCCGTGTAGACACGGGGAGAAACTCCACACAGACAGTGACCCAAGCCAGGAATTGAACCCGAGTCCCTGGCACTGTGAGGCAGCAGTGCTAACCACTGTGCGACCATGCCACTCCTAAGAGGCATCTGGATGGGTACATGAGTAGGGAGGGAATAGAGGGATATGGTCCGAGTAAAGGTAGAAGGTTTTCTTTTAGTTTAGTTAGAGCATCAAAATCAGCACGGGCTTGGAGGGCCAAAGGGCCTGTGCTGTACTTTTCTTTGTTCTTTGTTTAGCTGTGGATGTCCATGGAGGCCTGCCTCCTTGTCTCACCTCATCCTTTGCCAAGCAAAGAGAAGCCCAACTGCAGCAACTCCAAGCGTTAACAGCTGAAAAGAAAACACAGCTCGAAAGGTACCGGATAGTGTATGACACATTGTCAAAAGTAGAAGCTGAACAAAATGCCTCATACATTGTGGAGTGGTGCCCCTCAGGCTATATATAACCTACTGTCTCTCTCTCTAAGGGAGAGAGATGCCCCCGGCCTTTCATAGACGATGACCAATTGATAGCTCAATCAAATTCCCAAGATGTCACTTAGGACAGTATTTCATAAAAGGCCGGAACGTCACTGGAATAGCGCGGGTGTTGATAATTTAGTGATTGATTTAAATAGGCATCCACTTTTCAGGGATGTGGATTGCGCAAATGTGCGCAATTTTCCAGATCTGTCTGACAACCTCATCCATAACCACAGATATCAAGGGGACAACAATTAGTTGATTAATCAAACATTAATCGACTACAGCTGTAGACAATTAAAATTTTATTACAAATTAGTTTTAAGATGCGTCTTTTCCCTCACCCAGCCCCTGTGCCAAGGAGCCGCTTTACTTACACCTCTTTCTTACTACACTCTTCTCCTTGAATGCAAATGATTCGCGTTACATGAAATCACTTCAATTTCGCAAAAGTTATGCAACAGTAAAATAATATTGACGTCAGAACATCAAAAGGTGAAATAAGTTTCTGGGTGCCATGAGATAAATTAGCAGACATTAATAATCATCCCACTAAGCCTCACGGGAAGGTTATTACTGTTGTTAATTGATTCTATAAAGCATCCTTCCTGTCATATGCTTTGGGAAGGTTTGTACTTTATTTACTTTTAACATATTGGGCCGATCATTTGACGAACGTTAAGATGTTGTGAATGATTCATATTTAGATAATTTCATAAAATGAGACCCCCTCGTGCAAAATACCTGACTGGATATTTTGTAATTGTTTAACATCCTTGGAGGTCGATTGCAGATCAAAAAATATTTGATTGGACGAGAGGTATTTTGGGGTAGCCCGAAGACACGAAAAGCTAAATACAATGACACGGATCTTCTGAGAAGCAGCATTCATCATTGGACAGCTACTCCACTCGAAACTACTCCCCCGAGTCGATGCTGCCCAGCATTTCTTGTTGGGATGTCTGAGTCCGGCTTTCCCAAAACTGTGGAGCCTCAAAGAACCCCATTGAATCGCAGTAAAGTTTGGGGAGACGGGACGCATCACTTCCTCGGAGTGGCAGCCAGCGACGGATTGTCTCTCCGTAGCAACTTACCTGCCCTTAAATTGGAAAGCGCCTGTCTCGTCCGGCCTTCCTGACTCAGGCCGGGTGAGATTGAGGAAGCAAAGCGCATCCCCGGTTCCAGCGGGCAAAATGTAAAGGGAGCGGGATGAAGGAGGATATGCCCCTCTTCTTACGCCACTGATTCCGTAAAGCAGGTGGGTTTAAAGGCCCAATTGAAATGGGGAAGGTAAGTTTCTCAGGTGAATGAATGGAATGTGGAGATGGATGTTCAGACATTGGCTGGCGGAATCCAGGCATTTAGGGGAGGGGTCAGGACATTTGGAGGGAGGGGTGGAGTCAGACATTGGGTGGGGAGGCTACAAGCTGGGGCATAAAGCTGGGTTGGGGGTGTGGTGGTCGGGTCGGATGTGGTTGAGGCGGGGAGGTCAGGCCAGGGGAGGTCAGGTTTGGGTGGGTTGGGGGGGTGGGGGGATCAGGTTGGTGGGACTTGGGTTGGGGTGTTCAGATCGGGGAGGAGGTTAGGCGGTTGGGTCAGGGAGTTAGGTCAGGGGGGGCTCAGCTCAGGGGACTCAGGCCGGGAGGAGCCAGGTTGGTGGGGATGTTCATGTCGGAGGGGTCAGGTCGGCAGGGTAGTCGAGGGGTCAGGCCCCGGTCGGGGGGTCAGGTCAAGGAAAGGGTGTGGAATCCTCTTGTGGGGGTGGGAATTCTGTGGGGGGTGGGGTTCTTGCTTTGGGGAGTTGTGGAGGGTACCCTGGGGACGGCAATGCAGTGCGCTCAGTCTGGGTGTTCAAAAAATTACTCTGGAGTTGGAAGTGTTTTTTCTTTTTCAGAGTAACTCTCCAGGACAAACTGACAGAACCATCCAAAGGTAATGAGTTAAATCACTTGATCAGATGGTTCCCAGCCCAGCTCAATTGTCCAGGGGGAGTTAGCATTTCTGGACAATTGCCGGGTAAACCCTCATGTGGGAGCTTCCTGGAGAGATTCCCCAGCACATCATTAGGTTATCCTCAAATCCGCACTGGGGAGCTCGGAAGTTATGGCCCAACTCATTTTATGGCACCAGCTGTTGTATGGTAAATTTAAAGATCCAGTTTGAAAGTTAGTGAATGGACAGGGTGGATAAGGTGGTAGGGGGATGAAATAAGTGGATACAGTGGGTGAAGTGGGTGACATGATAGGCAACTTGGGAAGGCAGTCATGTCAGGTTCATAGAATCATAGTATCCCTACAGTGCAGAAGGAGGCAATTCAGCCCATCGAGTCCCAACCGACCACAATCCCACCCAGGCCCTATTCCCATAACCCCACACATTTATCCAGCTAATCCCCCCTGACACTACGGTCAATTTAGCATGGCCAATCAACCTAACCCATTCATCTTTGGATTGTGGGAGGAAATCGGAGCACCCAGAGGAATCCAACACAGATTTGGGAAAATGTGCAAACTCCACACAGATAGTGACCCAAGGCTCCCTGTTGCTATGAGGCAGCAGTGCTAACTACTGCGCCATTGTGGGAGGTGGGGGGGGGGGGGGGGGGGGGTGCGGGGGGTAAGTCAGGCTGGGGGCTAGTCAAATTTTGCCAGGACGGATGGGTTGGAGAGGTAGTTGGGTTAAGAGGTAATGGGAGTCAGAGGTCGAGAGAGGTGTTCATGGGGGTGGTCAGGGAATCATCCTGAGTGATTCAATAGGTGTGGGTGAAGGATGATCAATTCTGCAGTTACCCAGGATTTATACAAGGATATTCCAACTAACATTTCCAGGGAAGTGCATTGGGACATCCACAGGTTCCTAATGTGAATCTTGGGTCCGATAATCCGGAGACTGGAAAATTTGGGCAATTAAGGTCTAGTTCCCACTTTTCCATGATTTATTTCAGGACCAGAAAGCTTGTGCTAATTAACCACTAATTACGGACATAAAGAGAATAAAAGTGTAGTTGACGGGAT
Organism: Mustelus asterias; assembly: GCF_964213995.1. Taxonomy (NCBI): domain Eukaryota; kingdom Metazoa; phylum Chordata; class Chondrichthyes; order Carcharhiniformes; family Triakidae; genus Mustelus; species Mustelus asterias. The sequence goes on from NC_135824.1 coordinate 29,618,956, forward strand.
CAAGGTCTGGAAAACTCTTTTCAAAACTCCTGTGTGTTTTTTTTAATTACTGCTAGACTTCAGATTGCTGCTTCTTGAAGATAATAATGGTAAAAGAATTTGGCTTGGAAAATATTATTTTATGGACACTCAACACATTTGCTTGAAATCATTTCTTTTTCCAACTCAGCAACGAGTTTCATGAGTAAGTGGGTTAAAATGTCTGCTCACGCAACTCAGGAAGACACTCATAAAACACGTGGAGCTTATATCACATTGTACAATTTCAAAATTGCAATATTTCAGTTCTGTTTCAGTCTGCGTGTTCTTATTACTTCTTTGCAAAGTCACGTTGCTTACTGATGGATTAAAGAAAAAGACATTTGTCAAACCAAAAGCAAAGAAAGACATCTGAGATTCACCAGGGATGATCTTAAAAGGGTTTCCTGACTATAAAAATATACAGGATATACAGGGGATGACATGATGGCACAGCGGTTAACACTGCTGCCTCATAGCGACAGGGACCAGGGTTCGATTCCCGCCTCAGGTCACTGTGTGGAGTTTGCACATTCTCCCCGTGTTCTGCGTGGGTTTCCTTCGGGTGCTCCGGTTTCCCCCCACAGCCCAAAGATGTGCAGGTTAGGTTGCCTGGCCGTGCTAAATTACCTCTCAGTGTCAAGGTGGGATAAATAGGGTGGGGTTACGGTGGGATCGTTGTTGGTACAGGCTCAATGGATTAAATGGCCTCCTTCTGCACTGTAGGGATTCTGTGATGTACTAAAGTTCAATAAAATATTTTGCTTCAATTTGTTTCAAATAGAAACTCGCACTTCAGCACAGATTTGCAATGAGCAACAAATTCAAATACCTGATAGCTTCTTCTTTTTAAAAAAAATGGGCATTGCATAACGCTATAATATCATTTGGGTATTATTTTAATCTTAAGTAAATATCATCATTTGGCTCCGGGGAATATGTTGTGTGTGCAGAGGAATGTCTTCCAGCTCTCGAATCGCACTAGAACTGCTGATGTTGGAATATAGATTAGAGGGAGGAACAGAAATACTCAGCAGATTGTGATTGCCTTAGCCGATAGGGCACTCAAGATGCGAAAACTGTCTCTTTTAATTTCTCTTGCATTTAGAAACGTCCCACCTCTCCGCGTACAGATGTTTTGACTAGCAATTGCACTTAAGCTGGTCAGATCTTTGGATTAATGATGGATAATTTGCCGCAGGTTGGTATTGCTCAGACTCAGCACTCTGTAACACCAGCCCCGCTGCCATATGGGCCAAAGCAGCTGTTCCGATTAGTTTCTATGCCCAGATGTGTCAGACGAGACATCTCCGTTAATCCACAGCGGCACTGGTACTCTGTGGTGTACATCATACTGTTTGGCAGCTAATTACTTTGATGGTGTGTAGAAATGAGAAACTGCATGTTGTAAAAAGGACTTTTACAAACAGCAGAACACCAGCTGTCACTGGGTTGCCCCGTGTTACGTGATTGATGTGATTTGACCACAAGCCTTTCTTCAGCTCAGCGCCCAGATTATACAGTTCAAACAGATTTTGCTCAAAGTAATGTTTGAATTAACCTGTTAACTTTTGAGGCATCTTATCTGGGGTCTGTTAAACTCTTAACTTTTAACTTAAATGGCCTCAAACAGACTAACCCAGAGCCACGCGTAAAATTAGCTTCAGTTTTGAATGGTTAGGGTAATTTAATCAACTGAATTACACAACGGTTTAAATCTTAACTGTGCAATAAAAGTAATCTCCTTTTAATATTTGACTTAAGCTAAAAACAAATAGCAGAGGATCTTGTGTAGGAGGGAAGGAGTTTGATTAGCTGCTGCTGCTGATTTACTCAGCTGACACAGAGTAAATCTTTTTAATATAAATAGAAAATGCTGGATAAACTCAGCAGATCTGACAGCATCTGTGAAGAGAGAAACAGAGTTAATGTTTCAAGTCCCTAAGACTCTTATTCAGCACTAAAGAGAGGAAGAAGTGCGATTGTACTGTGTAAAGTAAATCTTTTTAATAAAAACAGAAAATGCTGGACAAATGCAGCAGGTCTGACAGCATCTGTGGGAAGAGAGAGAAACGCAGTTAACGTTTCAAGTTCAGTGTGACTCCTCTTCAGAGTTAAAGAGAGTTTAAAGTTTATTTATTAGTGTCACAAGTAGGCTTACATTAACACTGCAGTGAAGTTACTGTGAAAATCCCCTCGTCGCCACACTCCGGCGCCTGTTCGGGTACACTGAGGGAGAATTTAGCATGGCCAATGCACCTAACCAGCACGTCTTTCGGACTGTAGGAGGAAACCGGAGCACCTGGAGGAAACTCACACAGACACGGGGAGAACATGCAAACTCCACACAAACAGTAAGAAGTCTCACAACACCAGGTTAAAGTCCAACAGGTTTATTTGGTATCACAAGCTTTCGGGGCGCTGCCCCTTCATCAGGTGACTCATCTGATGAAGGAAGAGTGCTCCGAAAGCTCGTGATACCAAATAAACCTGTTGGACTTGAAACTGGTCTTGCGAGACTTCTTACTGTGCCCACCCTAGTCCAACGCTGGCATCTCCACATCATGGTTAGCACAAACAGTGACACAGTGACCCAAGCCAGGAATCGAACCTGTGCCGGTGAGAGGGAGAAATGGGAGGGGTTTTCTACTGCGTGAGAGTAATTCTTTTTAACTTCAGTGTAAACTTTTAAAAGTTTGAATCCTTTCTGCCTAATGGCAAAACTGAAAGCTTAGCTCCAAGCATGAATCTAAAGTGCCAAAAGTGTGAAGAAGAATACAACTGATGTCATTGCAACTGGAGTTCTAACTTTTTCCCAAGAAGGTAAAAGTATAACTTGCTGCCGGCAACAAGAAAAACTCAAATTAAACCTTCCCACAGTGTTTCCTGGCAGATCAGTTAATGTTGATAGCATCCTTATTTGTTTCTCTGTGGGCTGAATTTAACTCTAAGCAGAATATTTATTAAAAATCACACATATAGCAATCATCTAGAGACTATTAAGAACAAGGATATTGAATCATTTGTGAAAAACTCAATGTGATTTACAGCCTGTTTGTCAGGTGCTGTATTAATGTGAGGAGGAACGCCAGTCACAGGAGGCTGTTGCAGTTCAGCGACAGTCTTGGGGAGCCCCTGACACTAAATGAATGAGCTGTGCCCTCTCGCTGCCATGACAGTATTGGGAGATCTCAGCCTCGTTCTACTTCAAGGTCAAGGGCAGAATTATCCCCCCCAAAAAACAGCGAGTACGCCAAACAGACCAACACAGATCATTCTAGACCACAATCATCCCACACTCGGTCACCTTTTTGGAGAGTGGTGAGTTGCGTGCTAGTACTGAGGACAGGGAGGGGGGTGGTGGGGGGGGGGGGGGGGGTGGTGGTGGGCCGATGAGCCCACTTGCATAGAGCCTGGGTGCGTTTTCGCAGGTGCGATTTCACACTGCACTGGGAGACAACCTCCCTCCCCCACAGTCATTAGGCCCCCATGCCCTCCACCCGTACACTCCCATTGGTGGCATCTTCCCCCATCCCAGGGTTGCTGGCACTGGGGCCCTCACAATGGTTCCCTCTGCAAGACCGCTGATATGCCCCCACCCATGACCCCCGACATGTCTGCCCCAGGTGAACCATCGTTGGTTCCCACTGGATAGTACTGGGCCAAGGCTGGCCAGCACTATAGGAATGTATATAGGTTACTGTGGGATTGTACTAATGTTGTTGTTGGGCTAGGGTGGGATTGATACACCTGTGGTTGCTACTGTTGTGGCACATCCCAGTCGGGCTCCGCCTCCTGGGAGAGGTATAAGACCCCCTGCTCGGACGGGACCCCTTCAGTCTGGGATAGTGTTAAAGTTCTGATAGTTCCATTGTTAGTTAATAAAAGCCTTCTTTTACCGAAGCTTTGAGCCTCGTGTCCAATTGATGCGCATCACCCAGCATGACCCCCTTCATGATTCATCCCTGCACAATCCCCTCTACACCACCCCCTGCTCACAATGCCCACCCCCCCACCCCCCCACCAACCACATGGACTCCCCATCATAGCATCCACTCAGGCCCGACCCCTTTGGCATTCCCCCCGGCATATTGTCACTGCCAGGGTGTCTGGTGGGCAATGCCAGTGTGCCAACTGCTCGGCCGTGTCCCCTGATCACCCGGGAATTCAATGGCCTCTGATCCCCCCAGCATGGCCAGTGTGCCAGGTCCCTGCTGGTGGAGACCAGTACTGATTGGCGGTGGTGTGACCTCCTGCTGGAGAGGTAGGAACATTCTGGGAAGAGGGAGCGCCCACTCCCTGATGAGATCGTAATCCAGTGAATATCACGCTAATCCACCTTGCGCCCTTTCTGAGCACGATCCGGTTCACGGCAGTGAAAAGGAGCTGGGAAGATTGCAAACTGTTTGGTGCCAGGCAGGGATCAGCTTTTTAGGCCCGCCATTTTCTGGGATCAGCGCGATCTGCGTCACGCACAGCGAGGTCGGAAAATCGCCCCCTTGTCAGGTACCAGATTAATGTCAAAAGGAATGTCAGTCAACAGGAGGTTGTTGCTGTACAGTATTGGGGTACCCTGACAATACATGAATGAATACAGGGCAGCACGGTGGCACAGTGGTTAGCACTACTGCCTCATAGCGCCAGGGACCCGGGTTCGATTCCCAGCTTGGGTGGCTGTCTTTGTGGAGTTTGCACATCCTCCCCGTGTTTGCTCCGGTTTCCTCCCACAGTCCAAAGATGTGTGGGTTCAGTGGATTGGCCATGCTAAATTGCCCCTTAGTGTCAGGGGGACTAGTCAGGGTAAATGCATGGGGTTATGGGGATAGGGCATGGGTGGGATTATGGCCGGTGCAGACTCGATGGGCCGAATCGCCTCCTTCTGCACTATAGGATTCTATGAACTGCACCCTTCCTCCCAACACCCCATGACAACAGCGGCAGACCGCAGTCCCTTTCTGCCTCAAGGTCACAGAGTACTACCGATCACACTGCAACATTCTGAATGATGAACTGTGGCTTGACGAGATCCCCATTCCAGGAACTTGCTTGACACCATCGTACTGGGAAACAGGATGGAAGCTTTGTCCCTGCAGGTTACCAGAAAATATCAGTCATTTTTCAAAGGCGTACACGCCAGCTGGACTGAACACAGCTTCTAGCAGACATGTGGCTTGCGGGACAGTGATTTATTTATATTTTGTCAGGTAATACCTTCAAACGGACAGTGACGGTACGCGGACCCGATGCATGCATGCAGAACAAATGCAAACTGAAGTTTAGATGTGAGATATTAACTTTAAGCCAGTTCCATACTCCAGGTAAAAACACATCATCCCCAAACGCTTTGCCTCCTGTTCAGTCACCAAGGAGACACATTAAGAAACAACCAATGGATGCGAGAAAAAAAGATCAGGATAGAGTTCATACGACAGGCAAATGCAAATCATAACAAGCAGAAAAACACAGTGACAAAATGAACCGAATAAAGCAAGTTGATTTGTGAAATGTGAAAGATATTTCAAGCGTAACGTTGGTGTTTTAGCTCATAATGTCGCAAATGAATTAAGTTGATTCTTCCGGGGGAATATTGCTTATATCCACATGCACAGACAGAGGGAAAACAACTGTAGCAACTTGAATCTGGTCATTTTCAGGGGTTTAAATTTTCCTTCCCGCCCGCCACAGGAATCGTAGCAGGCATGGCATCATCATGCAAAGGTCCGTTAACCTCGGGTGGGAATTTCCGGTCTTGGGGCGAGAGCTGTCAGAAGGTCCCACCCTAGGTCTCCAGGTGCTTCACTGGAGCTCAGTCAGACAACAATGAGCAACAAGCAATGGAAGGAAATATTAGTCAGAAAGAAACAAGAGGGGGATGGAAAGGTGGAGAGGTTTAGGGAGGGAACTCTCCAGAGCATGGGGACCAGGTGGCTGAGGGCATTTTGCCAAAGGTGAGGCAAAGAGAGCAAGGAGACCATAGTTGAAGCGACAATGAGTTTGGGGGAGCTGAGAGTGTAGTATTCTAGGCCCAAACATCTTCAGCTGCTTCATCAATCACCTTCCTTCCATCATAAAGTCTGAAGTGGGGATGTTCACAAATGACTGCACAATGTTCAGTATCATTTGCAACTCCTCACTTATTGAAGCAGTCCATGTCCAAATGCAACAAGATCTGGACAATATCCAGGCTTGGGCTGACAAGTAGCAAGTAGCATTTGTGCCACACAAATGCCAGGCAATGACCACCCCCAACAAGAGAAGACCTAACCATGACCTCTTGACATTCAACAGTCTTACCATCATTGAATCCCCACTATCAACATCCTAGGGATTACTATTGACCAGAAACTAAATTGGACTAGCCATATATATATCATAGCTACCAGAGCAGGTCAAAGCCCAGGAAGCCTGTGCCGAGTAACTCATCTTCTGACTCCCCTAAGCCTGTCCACCATCAATAAGGCACAAGTCAGGAGTGTAATAGTATACTCCCAACTTGCTAGGATGAGTGCAGCTCCAACAATACTCAAGAAGCTTGACACCATCCAGGATAAAGCTGCCCTTGATTGAATCATAGAAACCCTACAGTGCAGAAGGAGGCCATTCGGCCCATCGAGTCTGCACCGACCACAATCCCACCCAGGCCCTACCCCGACATATTTACCCGCTAATCCCTCTAACCTACACATCCCAGGACTCTAAGGGGCAATTTTTAACCGGGCCAATCAACCTAACCCGCACATCTTTGGACTGTGGGAGGAAACCGGAGCACCCGGAGGAAACCCACGCAGACACGAGGAGAATGTGCAAACTCCACACAGACAGTGACCCGAACGGGAATCGAACCCGGGACCCCGGAGCTGTGAAGCAGCAGTGCTAACCACTGTGCTACATCTTCCGCAAATATTCAATCCCTCTATCACTGACCAACAGTTGTAGCCATGCCTACTATCTGCAGGAACTCACCAAGGTTCCTTAGGCTGCACCTTCCAAACCCACTATCTAGAAGTACAAGAGCAGCCGCTACCTGGAAACACCACCACCTGGAGGTTCCCCTCCAAGACACTCACCATCCTGACCTGGAAATATATTGCCATTCTTTTACTGTTACTGGGTCAAAATCCTGGAAATCCCTCCTTAATAGCACTGTGGGTGTACCTACACTCGGGGACTGCAGCAGTTCAGGAAGGCGGCTCACCAGTAAGGATACTTAGGGATGGGTGGTAAATATTGGTCGAGCCAGCGTCGCCCACATCCCATAAATTATTATATTTTTAAATCACGTGGTCGCTCAGTCTACAGGAGGTGTTAAGCGATAAGGAGTTAATGTAGGTCAATGAGAACAGAAAAAGTATGAGTGGTACTCGGTCCAGGATAGGACAACAGAGCTTTGAGTGTGCTGAAGTTTACTGAGGATGAAGGATGGGAGACTGATTGGAAAAGTATTGGAATAATTGACTCTTGAAGTGAAGAAGAAACAAAGGAGGGATTTTAAAAATTCATTTATGGGATGCAGGTATCACTGGCAAATATTTATTGCCCATCCCGAGTTGCCCTTCAGTGGGGAGGGAGCTGCCTTTTTGAATCACTGCAGTCCCTGATTTCTCGACACACACACAGTGCAGTTAGGGAGGGAGTTCCAGGATTTTGATTTGATTTATTATTGTCACATGTATTAATTAATATGCAGTGAAAAGTGTTGTTTCTTGCGCGCTATACAGACAAAGCATACCGTTCATAGAGAAGGAAAGGAGAGAGTGCAGAATGTAGTGTTACAGTCACAGATAGGGAGTAGAGAAAGATCAGCTTACTGGGTCCAATTCTCCCGGAAAACACTCTAAGTGCTGAATTGGTGGGAAAATGGTGTAAATAACAATTGTTTTTTCAGTGGGAGTTCAAACCTGAATCTCCCACACTCTGTGCAATGCAGGGGTCAAAATCGTAGATATCATTAAAAGCTCGGGGGTGGGGGGGCGGGGAGGGGGGGCCTATTCACGCTGGGGTCTGACAGTTCCGGGCCTCTGCGTATGCGCAGTGGCCCCGAGCCGTCAGACCGCAGTTTGCTGGCCAGCTCGATCGCTGGCCAACCCGGGACCCCCGCAGTGCTGCCCCTCGCGACACCCCCATGGCCTGACCGTGGTCTGCACTAGCATTCCCGGGCCAGCCCCGACCCCCTACCTGGTCTGGAGCACCGCAAACTCCAGTCACCTCCCCCCCAGCAGTGATGATCCCCACCCCCCCGCCCCCCCCAGCCCCCCCAACCCCCGGCAGACCACCTCCCCCCAAGCCCGCCGCGATCGCTGGCCTCCCTCCAACCCCCACCAATCCTGTCTGCAGAGTGGCAGCGGGGTCCCCACCCCCACCCCCCCACCGATTGCCCCCTAGGCCCCGCCCACAATAGCCCCATCGCCTTGGCCCCACCCCCTTGGCACTGCCCAATGCCCAGTGGGCTGTTCAAAGGTGCCCCCTGGGCATGGGCACTTTGCCCCTTGGGTAGTGCCAGGGGGCACAGGTTGACACTGCCAGGGTGCCTATGCCCAGGGAGGCACTACCCCCGACTGCCAACTCCCAGGGGGCCCCGATTGTGTCCCGTTTACTCCAGCGGGATCTCTCGCGAGTCCCCCACAAGTGGAGAGCTACCCTAAACCCCACCGGAGTGAAGTACTCCTTGCGGATGGGGAAATTATATCAGGCCCAGAGAATTCAGTCCCGGGCCCGATGATGACATTTAAAATAGATTAAAAATAGATTTAAATCACTTACCTTGTCTTCCTGCCAGTTTCCAGCGCGGTCCCAACTGCGCCTGCTCTCTGGCTGTGGGAGACGTGAAATGGCCAACACGTGCATCGCACAACCCGAATCGCCAAATAACGTGCGTGTCAGGATGGGAAAATCGGGCCCCTTATCTTCCCGCCGGTTTCCAGCGCGGTCCCAACTGCGCCTGCTCTCCGGCTGTGGGAGACGCGCATACGCCGGGAACGCATGCGCGAATCCCGCAAAATGGCCGACACGCGCATCTCCCAACCCAAATCGCCAAATAACATGCGTGAGGGGATGGGAAAATCGAGCCCATTGTGTCTGGAAGTTGGGATACACAAATCCGGAATTAAGAATCTACCGATGACCATGAAACCATTGTTGACTGTTGGTGAAACCCATCTGGTTCACTAACATCCTTTGGGGAAGGAAATCCACCGTCCTTACCTAGTCTGAGCTACGTGTGACTCCAGGGCCACAGCAATGTAGCCACAATACAGCCACACCCTTAACTGCCCTGCAAGGGCAACTAGGGATGGGCAATAAATGCCGGCCAGCCAGCGATGCCCATGTCCCACAAATGAATAAAAAAAAACCTTGGTTTGAAATTTAGTTTGATGATTAGCCAAACTTTATCTTTACAATATTTGCTCATCAACCCTTGAGTGAGAAAAAGATGAAAATGTGCCCCGCCTCCACCCCCACCCCACCCCCACCAAGTGAAGTGGTTGGACCAGCCTGGTGTAGGGTGATGGGCTGATTAGACAGACTGACAGCCGCACAAATAATGGCCGGAATTTGCCGGTCGTCCACACCGGCGGGATTGTTTCACGGTGGTGAAGGTGCATTCAACGGGAAATCCCATTGACAATGGCCGGACCAGAAGATCCTGCCACCAACCAATGGTGGGCCACGTCTGCCGCAGAGGGGCCAATGATCAGGAGTGGGGGGGTTACAGAAGTGCCGACTACAATCGATGGTGGGGTGAGGGGGCCCCTGAGACTTCCGTGATAGGCTGCAGGGGGAGGTTTACTCAGGTCATGATCGGAGCACCCTTTAAAGATGGCGTCCTGATCTCTGTGCAACAAGGTTTTACCCTGCCCTCAGGTATGATGGCATGAACCATGCCTCCGTGATTATTTTGGGCAGAATGTCATAAGATCTGTAGAGCAAATTGGCATGTTTCTCCAGAGAGGAACACATTGTTTTTCTCACTGGAAACAGCACTCTGCCATTATTTGATAAGATTTAGCCCTCTAAGTATTCTTTGTCTGCAAACATTACATACCCATGATAAAGACACTTTGAAAGAAGTTAACTCATCTTGTACTAAAGCAACTATTCAAACAATTGACTGATGCATCTTTAAGAACTCAGGATGGAATTTTACCAGCACGTCCGCCTGAGGTTCGTACAATCCCACCGGAGGCCAACAGAGAATGCCATTCTCCGAGCCTTGCCCACCACCGGAATCGGGGTAGGCGTGCCAGTAAAATTCCGGCCTCACTTTCTGACAGGAATTGATGTTGTCCATTATAAATGAACAGAGGTGGCAAAAATACTTGAAAACCAAGAGGAAATCAAGGACTGAATCACCATCGTGATTATGAGGTTTGTGCTAAGATAAGTAACTAAGATCAGAAGATAGTGCAGTAACGCAAAATAAACAGGGAACCAGTAACCTCGTTAAGACACAATTTCCTGGTTTCTATTTGCTTATTCGAAGATGCAGTTTGTGGAATTCATAGATATCATAGAATCCCTACAGTGCAGAAGGAGGCCACTTGGCCCATCGAGTCTGCACCAACCACAATCCCACCCAGGCCCTATTCCCGTAACCCCTGCATGTTTACCCTGCTAATCCCCCTGACACTAGGGTGGCCAATTTAGCATGGCCAATCAAACTAACCCGCACATCTTTGGAGTGTGGGAGGAAACCAGAGCACCCAGAGCAAACCCACGCAGACACAGGGAGAATGTACAAATTCCACACAGACAGTGACCTGAGGCTGGAATTGAACCCGGGTCCCTGGCACTGTGAGGCAGTAGTGCTAACCACTGTGCCACCGTGCCACACCATTCCTGCCCCTTTTAAAATTATTTTACATTTCTCAGTACTAATGTTGTAATTGCCACTCACAATTTTTCCGTCAAATTGCACGAGGTGCCGCGGTTATATTGTTGGTGTTTTCTTCCTGGGCTCCTCACTTCCTGCCTAACAGTGAGAACAGTAATCTATAAACTCTGTTTAAATACATAACCTGACAGAACAGATTGAAAGCAACTTCATAAGCAGACTGGGATGCATGAGGTGAAAGATCCGATCTTCACAACTGTGTGGTTTCTTTATTAAAATGTCTCCATAAAAAATACAAGAAAGAGACATTACAGGCACACATGGGTACAACAAGGCCCATGTCAAGGGAACAATGAGAGGTTCCTGCCTTAACGCAGACAACATTATAGAGCAACAAGACAGATTCTGTGTATTGATTAGACAGTGTTCTCTATTTCTGAACTCAGTGAGCATTGTGTTATGCTATAAATATTACCTTTAATCTATTTTTTACTGTCCTTAATATTTATTTTATTCATCTTTTATCATGACAGCCTTCTGGACTTCACTTTCGAGACTCTGGACTGATAGAACAAAGCAAGCAATGAAGTAAGAATCCACGCCAGTTTGGCCTCACCTTGATAGGTTGAGCTCGATGTTATGTATGTTTGGGCATGCCCCTTTAAGGGAATGGGTCAAGTGACCTGGGAGTCAAGCCCCACCCTGGGTGGAGCTTGCCTAAGGCAGCCTTGTGCTGACTGTGCTAAAGAACACATGTTTTAATAAACAGTTCCAGTTAGTTTACTTCCACTTACCTCGTGGTCTTCTATTAGTCTTTAAATCAGACCTCAAACATAATACTCGACTTTGGCCATCGTTCCAGTGCAACACTGAGAGAGTCTTCCAGATGAGGTGTTGGACCAAGGTTCTGTCTGCCGTCTGAGGCGGATGTTGAACGTCCGATGATTTTATTTCGAGAAAGTATTAAAAATGTTCTCCCCGATGTCTTGGTATCCCGTATTAAGCATCACTGAAACCAATTAAATGATTGTTTAAATGAATGGGCAGCACGGTGGCACAGTGGTTAGCACTGCTGCTTCGCAGCGCTAGAGATCTGGGTTCAATTCCAGCCTCGGGTCACTGTCTGTGCGGAGTTTGCACATTCTCCCTGTGTCTGCATGGGTTTCCTCTGGGTGCTCCAATTTCCACCCACAGGACAAACATGTGCAGGTTAGGTTGATTGGCCATGCTAAATTAACCCTAGTGTCAGGGGGATTAGCAAGGTAAATATGAGGGGTTACGGGAATCGGGCCTGGGTGGGATTGTGGTTGGTGCAGGCCCGATGGTCTGAATAGCCTCCTTCTGTACTAAACAAAGAACAAGAACAAAGAACAATACAGCACAGGAACAGGCCCTTCGGCCCTCCAAGCCTGCGCCACTCCCTGGTCCAAACTAGACCATTCTTTTGTATCCCTCCATTCCCACTCCGTTGTCTGTAGGGATTGTATGATTCTATGATCGTTGTCACATTGCTGTTTGTCGGAGCTTGCTATCTGCAAATTGGCTGCTGTGTTTCCTATATCACAACAGTTACTACAAGGACCTCATTGGTTGTTAAGTGTTTTCGGGATGCCCTGATGTTTTGAAAGGCACAAAATGGAAACTAGCTTGTGCTAATGAAAGGTCATTTGGCCTATTGAGCCCACTCCTTCCAACAGACAATGTACAAGTTACACTTCATGAATTCTTTTCAGTTGTCAGAGACCTGGGTTCGATTCCTGGCTTGTGTCACAATCTGTGTGGAGTCTGCACATTCTACCTGTGTCTGCGTGGGTTTCCTTGGGGTTCTTCAGTTTCCTCTCACAGTCCGAAAGACGTGCTGGTTTGGTTAGCATTGGCCATGTTAAATTCTCTCTCAGTGTACCCGAACAGGTGCCGGAGTGTGGCAACCAGGGGATTTTCACAGTAACTTCATTGCAGTGTTAATGTATGCCTGCCTGTGACACTAATAAATAAATAAACTTTAAGTTGATCTCTGGAGGGAGGGGAATAATTGTACGCCAATGGAGATAAACATCTGTGAAAATCCCTCCTCCAATATCCTGACGGTATTGAAGTGAAACCCTAGGAAATCAGTCTCAAATGACATTACCCAGATCTGCCCACCGACGATACATCGGGCATCTTGCAACAAAGGCAACATTTATTGAATTATTTAGCCCTTGCCTGGCAATCATCCATTCCAGATATTCAACAACACTTGCAAAGGAGGTAAATTGATCCTGAATTCTAAGAGTCTTCAATCTTGGTTAAAGACTCAACCACAGTCATCTGAAGAATATTATACTTACTAATGGCCCCGGATTCTCTGATCTCATTCACCCCGCCGCCAATGCCAGCGCGAACGAAGAATTTGGCTCTCAGCCAAAGTTCCATTCACTGCAACGGGACTGGAGAATCTCAACCGCAGGCGAGGTCAGAGAATTCCAGCCAATAACTCTTACAGCCAACCTATATTTTCACATTCTTCAAAGCGAACAACAAAATGCTCCTCCCGTGAATATTCGGCAGTTTTGAGTCATTTCTTCAGGCTCAAACTTTCCAAAAAGATAACAAAATGTCATGATGGTTTACAAGCACGCAAGTGATGATGTTGTGCCTGTTAGAGACAAGTGCACTCACAAAATGAGATGCTTAGCTCTTCGGAGATAAACAAGACATGCTGTCAGGCCACATATATCTCCGTGCAGGAACAGCCAGTGGTATCAGGGAAGGAAATCATAGACTCCCTACAATGCAGAAGGATTCTGCCCATCGAGCCTGCATCAACAGCAATCCCACCCAGGATCTATCCCTGTAACCCCATGTATTTACCCTGCTAATACCCCTTGACACTAAGGGTCAATTCCTCTCATGCTCCAAAGATGTACGGGTTAGGTGATTGGCCATGCTAAATTGCCCCTTAATGTCAGGGGGATTAGGAAGGTAAATATATGGTGTTGCGGGGATAGGACCAGAGTGGGTTTGTTGTCGGTGCAGGTTTGATGGGCCAAATGGCCTCCTTCTGCACTGTAGATTCTATGATTCTATGATTAACATGGCCAATCAACCTAACCTGCACATCTTTGGAGCATGGGAGGAAACCGGAGCACCCGAAGGAAACCCACGCAGACACAGGGGCAATGTGCAAACTCCACACCGACAATCACCCAAGGCCGGAATTGAACCCGGGTTCCTGGCGCTATGAGGCGGCAGTGCTAATCACTGTGCCACCATGCCGCCCATAAAATTCAAAACTCCTTCCTCCCATGAGATCATGGGTCCTGAGGGATTGGTCCCTCCCTACACCCACAGTCAGGCATGAAGTATCGACGAATTCCTGTGATGATAATAGAGTAGTGAAAGATATTGAGCACACCAGCTCCCTGCTGTACAAATAACAAAGCATAAAAGTGACACTCTTAATATCCTCCTTTGCTGGTATAGATCTAAAATAGACCGTTCTTTAATCCAGTCTATATTTAGTGTTGACTTGCGAACCTGAAAACTCCATAAGGTAAACAAAGCTGATAGATTTGAGGCAGAGCTTTATTTCATTTCATTTCCTTTCTCAGTTCCCTTTTCAAGCTCTCCCCAAGAAACGGCATTCAGCTGCACTGAGGCCTGTGTGGGCTGGTGAATATAATCCATGCTTTATGTAGGTTCTGTGCTTTATTAAGACCAGGTTTCACCTGGTCTTAATAAAGACAAGAATGCAAAGCATTAAAGGGCAGTAACACTGAGATTGAGTGTCAGCGCAAATTAGACATATGAAAATCAGGTACATTGGGAGTGCAGGTGTGAGCCTTCCTTAGACAGAGAATCAAATGAAAAACATTGACATCGGCACAAATGTGAGGCAGTCCCGGTTACAAAATTCTGACCTGTAAGCACTGATACAAAACAAAGAATGGACACAAGAGAATTTAAAAGGGCCCTCAGAACTCCAGCATAAATGTGGTGTATATCAGAAATGCCGCAAACCAGGACAAATGGTAAATACCCAAACTAGACTTTTAAAGTCATTTCAAGAATGCAGAAAACACTTCCTCCACAATTATTACTAACAATGATGTTCACAATCACTGGATCTTTTGCCAGCCGGACAAAACAAAAACGGGATGGCACAGTGGTTAGCACTGCTGCCTCACAGCTCCAGGGAGCCGGGTTCAATTCCAGCCTCAGGTGACTGTGCAGAGTTTGCATGTTCTCCCCGTGTCTGCGTGGGCTTCCTTCGGGTGCTCTGGTTTCCTCCCATGCTCCAAAGATGTGCAGGTTAGGAGGATTGACCGTGTTAAATTGCCCTTTAGTGTCCAAAAGATGTATACAGTAAGAAGTCTCACAGCACCAGGTTAAAGTCCAACAGGTTTATTTGGAATCACGAGCTTTCGGAGTGCTGCTCCTTCCTCAGGGACCCTCAGGAAGGAGCGGCGCTCCGAAAGCTCATGATTCCAAATAAACCTGTTGGACTTTAACCTGGTGTTGTGAGACTTTTTTACTGTGCCCACCCCAGGGCGGCACGGTATCACAGTGGTTAGCACTGCTGCTTCACAGCTCCAGGGACCTGGGTTCGATTCCCCGCTTGGGTCACTGTCTGTGTGGAGTTTGCACATTCTCCTCGTGTCTGCGTGGGTTTCCTCCAGGTGCTCCGGTTTCCTCCCACAGTCCAAAGATGTGCGGGTTAGGTTGATTGGCCATGTTAAGTTGCCCCTTAGTGTCCTGGGATGTGTAGATTAGAGGGATTAGCGGGTAAAATATGTGGGGATATGGGGGTAGGGCCTGGGTGGGATTGTGGTCGGTGCAGACTCGATGAGCCGATTGGCCTCTTTCTGTACTGTAGGGTTTCTATGGTTTCTATGGTTTCAGTCCAACGCCAGCATCTTCACATGCGTAGGTTAGGTAGATTAGCCATGGTAAATGCGCAGGCTTATGGGGATAGGAGCGAGAGGGGAGGGCCTGGGGGGGATGCTCTTTTGGAGAGTCGGTGCAGACTCGATGGGATGAATGACCTCTTTCTGTACTGTAGGGATTCTACGAGAAACAAAATACATCCAAGAAAAATAAAGACTCACCAACGTAGAGTTTCCCAGGATGCTCTGACGATGTGATAATGTATAATTGTCTCAATTCATAAGAAGTACTAGATGTGACAGAAAACAATATTGTATAAAAGCCAGGATTATAATTGGGCTTAAAGAACAGATTTGGACTAATATTCTATTTGGGAGTAGCCACCCAATGTGCGTTTGGACAGTGGAAGGCAATGCCAAGCCTCCACTGACAAACTCCAAGGATGAAGCATCAGATAATGGACCAAGAGCCTTACCTTTGGGCAGAGCACGTGTCAATGAATGGATGTTCATTCATCTAAAATACTATTGTCGAGCTTTAATATTTTCTTCAAAGAGAATAAATCATTCGAGGACAAGTTTCCAGTGGCAATAATTTTGCAGCTAGTCTGCCAACGTTAGGCATTGCAGTGCTACACCTATAAGCTTGAAATGGCAGCAATAGTTAAGGCTATTCATAGAATCCATAGAATCCCTACGGGTGAGGTCCCTGAGGATTGGAGGATAGCGAATGTGGTCCCGTTGTTTAAGAAGGGTAGCAGGGATAACCCAGGAAATTATAGGCCGGTGAGCTTGACGTCCGTGGTAGGGAAGTTGTTGGAGAGGATTCTTAGAGACAGGATGTATGTGCATTTAGAACGAAACAATCTCATTAGTGACAGACAGCATGGTTTTGTAAGAGGGAGGTCGTGCCTTACAAATTTGGTGGAGTTTTTCGAGGAAGTGACAAAAACGGTTGATGAAGGAAGGGCCGTGGATGTCATCTATATGGATTTCAGTAAGGCATTTGACAAAGTCCCACATGGCAGGTTGGTTAAGAAGGTTAAGGCTCATGGGATACAAGGAGAAGTGGCTAGATGGGTGGAGAACTGGCTTGGCCATAGGAGACAGAGGGTAGTGGTCGAAGGGTCTTTTTCCGGCTGGAGGTCTGTGACAAGTGGTGTTCCGCAGGGCTCTGTACTGGGACCTCTGCTATTTGTGATATATATAAATGATTTGGAAGAAGGTGTAACTGGTGTAATCAGCAAGTTTGCGGATGACACGAAGATGGCTGGAATTGCGGATAGCGAAGAGCATTGTCGGGCAATACAGCAGGATATAGATAGGCTGGAAAATTGGGCGGAGAGGTGGCAGATGGAGTTTAATCCGGATAAATGCGAAGTGATGCATTTTGGAAGAAATAATGTAGGGAGGAGTTATACAATAAATGGCAGAGTCATCAGGAGTATAGAAACACAGAGGGACCTAGGTGTGCAAGTCCACAAATCCTTGAAGGTGGCAACACAGGTGGAGAAGGTGGTGAAGAAGGCATATGGTATGCTTGCCTTTATAGGACGGGGTATAGAGTATAAAAGCTGGAGTCTGATGATGCAGCTGTATAGAACGCTGGTTAGGCCACATTTGGAGTACTGCGTCCAGTTCTGGTCGCCGCACTACCAGAAGGACGTGGAGGCATTGGAGAGAGTGCAGAGAAGGTTTACCAGGATGTTGCCTGGTATGGAGGGTCTTAGCTATGAGGAGAGATTGGGTAGACTGGGGTTGTTCTCCTTGGAAAGACGGAGAATGAGGGGAGATCTAATAGAGGTATACAAGATTATGAAGGGTATAGATAGGGTGAACAGTGGGAAGCTTTTTCCCAGGTCGGAGGTGACGATCACGAGGGGTCACGGGCTCAAGCCGAGAGGGGCAAAGTATAACTCAGACATCAGAGGGACGTTTTTTACACAGAGGGTGGTGGGGGACTGGAATGCGCTGCCAAGTAGGGTGGTGGAGGCAGGCACGCTGACATCGTTTAAGACTTACCTGGATAGTCACATGAGCAGCCTGGGAATGGAGGGATACAAACGATTGGTCCAAGGAGCGGCACAGGCTTGGAGGGCCGAAGGGCCTGTTTCCTGTGCTGTACTGTTCTTTGTTCTTTGTTCTTTGCAGAGGGAGGCCATTCAGCTCATCGCGTCTGCACCGACAATAATCCCACTCTATCCCCCGTAACCCCACATATTCACCCTGCTAATCCCCCGCAAACTAGAGTCAATTTAGCTTGGCCAATCAACCTAACCCACACATCTTTGGACTGTGGGAGGAAACCAGAGCACCTGGAGGAAACCCATGCAGACACAGGGAGAATGTGCAAACTCTACACTGACAGTGACCCAAGCCGGGAATTGAACCCGGGTCCCTGGCACTGTGAGGCATCAGTGCTAACCACTGTGTCACCATGCCACCTATTATTGGGTAGGGACATGGATCCAAATTAACTGTGGCCTAACTGTTAGTTAATGGTAACACTGTAACATAACAATGATGAATTGTGGAGTGATATAAATTATTTGAATCATAGAATCCCTACAGTGCAGAAAAAGGCCATTCGGCCCATCGAGCCTGCACTGACAACAATCCCACCCAGGCCCTATCCCCATAACCCCACATATTTACCCCACTAATTCCCTGACACTAAAGGGTAATTTAGCATGGCCAATACACCTATCCTACATATCTTTACACTGTGGGAGGAAACCAGAGCACTCAGAGGAAACCCACGCAGACAGTCACATGAGGTTGGAATTGAACCCAGGTCCCTGGCACTGTGAGGCAGCAGTGCCAACCACTGTGCCACCGTGCTACCCACAAATTAGTCCAGCTAGCGTTCCTATCTAATTATTTCTGACCAATAGTTTTATTAGGGTGCACCTTAAATTTATGGCACTCGCATCCCTGAATCAAGAGGTCATAGGTTCAAATGAAGATCCATCTTCCAGGTGAGATGTTAAATTGAGGCTCCACCACCTGGGGAGGAGGGTGGGGGGGATGCTGGAAAAATACCCATGATGTAATTTCAAAGAAGAACTACAGTGTTCTCCCTGTGTTCTGCTCAATATTTGTACATCAACCAGCATCACTAAAACAGATGATATGGTCATTATATGTTACTGCTTGTGGGATCAATCTTCTGCAAGTTGGCTGCTTACAAGTGACTGCACTTCAGGAGTGATAGTCACCAAAGTCCCAGAAGCCCATAAGCTGCAATCCCCCTTTTTGAGTGAGACAGGGATTTGACTGGTGGTGATTTAACCTGAGAATCACCCCCCAGGCGAGGGGCAAGGTTGAGAAGAGAGAGCCTTCATGAATAACATCAACCGGTACGGGAATTGAACCTGCGCTGTTGGCATTGCTCTGCATCATGAACCAGCCATCCAAGCGAACTGACCTCCCACTTTAGGAGAATTTCATTAGTAAAACTCTTTGGGACTTCCAGAGATTGTGAAAGGTTCTATAGAGATGCAAGTCTTTCTTTTGCCACAGTGGCCCATGAATGCCTATTCAAAGCTGGTGTCAACCGGCCAGTAAATTATAGAACCCCATAAGAGAAGAGGCCATTTCTTGCATCAAGGACGCAGTTTCTATCATCATGGCAGCCACTGCGCTCTCGGTGAAGGAGCAGGAAGTTTGGAACAGTTTGTTGCAGTTATAGAAATCTCCCGTGTCAAAGATATAAGGTGAGATTCTTCAGCCACGTAGCCATGTGTTTCCCGCCAATGGGAGATGGCGTATTGTTTGTTAGTGTCGGGATCCTCCGGTCCCGCCGCTGTCAATGGGAATTCCTATTGAAGTCACACCATGCCGGCGGGAAATCCATGGGCAGGGGTGCTCTGCTGGCGGGACCGGAGAATCCCACTGGTGTGGACTGCCAGAGAATTCCGGCCAGAAATGTGGATAAGGCTTTGCCACTGACTAAAAATTTCAATTGAAATGCAGAAACAGGTCATTCGACCTAAACGGTCTCTCTGATGTTTATGCTCCGCACAAGCTTTTTTTTCTCCTAATTTCCCCTCAACCTGTCAGCATACTCTTCTATTCTTTCCTCCCTCATGTTTTTATCTAGCTTATCCCCCTAAATAAATCTGAGCTGTTTGCTTCAATCACTCCCTATGGTGGTGAGTTCTACATTCAACTTTTCTTGGGATAAATTCTCCCAAATTCCTTACTGGATTTATTAGAGTCTATCTTATGTTCATTGCCCCAGTTTTGGGCATTGCAAGTGTGGAAACATTTTCTATATATCGTCCCCCCCCCATAAAATATGAGGACAAATATCAGATCAGCTCCCGGTCTTCTCTCGAGAATAGAAGCCTGGCCTGTTCAGCCTTTCCTGCTCCAATGGGTCACACAAAAAAGTAAGCGGGATCGAACAGGCAACAGCCTGAATTTCATTGCGTTGTTCCTTAAACAAAGAACATTCTTGGATGTCACTAAGAAAATGTTATTTTTGACGAGTTGATACTGTAATGCAGTTGTCTCAAAGTAACTATTTGTTTTTCTTTTACCTGGGCGAGTAATCCTTCTCCCTGGAGTGCTGAATAACACACAGGATCAACATTCAATACACTCAGACTGAAACGGTCTTTAAAGTAAGGTTTATTTATTAGTCACAAGTAAGGCTTACATGAACACTGCAATGAAGTTACTGTGAAATTCCCCGCCACACTCCAGCGCCTGTTCGGGTGAATTCACCCTAACCAGCACGTCTTTCAAACTGTGGGAGGAAACCGGAGCACCCGGAGGAAACCCACACAGACAAGGGGAGAACATGCAGACTCCACACAGACAATGACTCAATCCAGGAATCGAGCCCAGGTCCCTGGAGCTGTGAGGCAGCAGGGCTAACCACTGTGCCGCCTTTACCCTTTCCCGACATGTTCGCTGTTTGAACAGGCTTTGTCCGTTTTTGAACTTCCAGCAGGATATAAACATGAATTGTCCTGTGTTTCAGTAAGGCCGTGTGAAGTCTGTATGACGTTTGGGAGCTGGTGAGAGTGTCAGTGGAGACGAAAGCAAACTTACTTGGCGGAGGTCTGTCAGTTATACATCTCAAAAACTGTTTCACTATTTAACTGTCATGTAGTGGACAGAATGTGACGAATAAAAGTTACAAGGAGTTAATTAGAGGCGTATAATAAACACCTACCCAAAACTTTTAGGCAAGTAGTTTAATTGGTTTATAAACTCAGGTAAATACTCCTAGCCTGGAGTTACCTTCCTATTCCAAAATCTGTTCTGAAACCTTTGTTGACACATTAAGATTTCCAAAATTGTGCAATGGGATCTTTTCAGTGAAGCATTTTGTTGCCTTGTTGCCAACATCCGTTTAATAAAGAGAAGCTGGTGTTCTTAAACGGTACGGTGGCACGGTGGTTAGCATTGCTACCTCACAGCGCCAGGGACCCGGGTTCAATTCTGGCCTCGGGTCACTATCTGTGTGAAGTTTGCACATTCTCCCCGTGTAGCGTGGGTTTCCTCCGGGTGCTCCAGTTTCCTCCCACAGTCCAAAGATGTGCGGGTTAGGTTGGTTGGCCGTGCTAAATTGCCCCTTCGTGTCAGGGGGATTAGCAGAGTAAATTCGTGGAGTTACGGGGATAGGGCCTGTGTGGCATTGTTGTCGGTTCAGGCTTGATGGGCTGAATGGCCTCTTTCTGCACTGTAGAGATTCTATGATTTAACTTGGGATGGGTACGACTTCAGGCTTTCAAGAGCTTGGCCTATTGAGTATTTCCAGCTTTTTCTGCTTTTGTCGCTCTGTTCCGTGACAAATATCTGTCATTCCTGAAGTTTACTTTTGTTTCAGAATTGTGCCTGTGAATTGTGAACTCTATACAGTGAGGAATGTGTTCAGCACAGTGTGTGGAGATTCTATTTTAGGCCCGAGTATAAATGATAGGTTGGGGCACAGGCCACTGAAGTAAACTGGACCATGAGAATCTCAGACTTGCAATAGGGCCTATTCAACCTTCAGTCCAGGTAAACTAATGGGCAGAAAGTCCATTGGGCCCTGTTGCCTGTACAATCCTTTCCACCAGGCTTTACCTCAGGAATTTCCTCAGGGGATTCTTCAGTTGGCTGGTGTAACTTTGCTGGAAGATCAACAGCAGCACTGGCAGAGGGAGATCGGTGCCAGCTGTGCACCCTGGCCGCTTTTAGTGCTTGAGTTGGTGCCTTGCAAGGAGGACCCCTTATACTCATTGGAGACTCCACTCCCAACGTCTTCCCACCCCCATGTTTCCACTCCCCATCTGTCTCGTCCACCCCTGCCCTCCACCCTCATAAGCTGCGGTCACTGTCTACCCCAGCAAATTCCCCCTTCCCACTGCTCTCTCCCCCACCTTCCCTCCTGCCGCACCCCACTATCACCCACCACTTACCTTCAAATCCACCTCAATTGGCAACTCCATTGAGGGCTGGCTGTAGTTCCAACAATGGCCACTGCCCTCGGTGGCACTGCTGGGACTTGAGGACTGACAACCATTTGATTGGCTGACAGTTCCTGGAGACAGGTCCTCCTCCACAGATGGGGGGTCAGGTTGGTGGGGAGGTCCTCTTCAAGCCAATTAACAACCCAAAGGCTGTTAAATGGCTACAGAGAAAGCTAGCATATCAGGGCAGGCTCACCCCTGACTCTTAGAGCGGTGGGGAGGGAGGGGGACCCTGCCCCCAGTACAAAATCCAGTTCAGAAAGTCATTCAAGTTCTACAGCACAAAACAAGATCATTCAATTTGCCGTGAGAATCCCAGCTTTCTGCCTTTTCAGCATACTTCTCATGAAGAAACTCAAATCATTGAGCTGTTACTATTTTACCAAAACCTTGAATAAATCATTAACTTCAGATCAGAGAAAAAATCGTTCTTTTGGATTTCAATATAAACTGCTGTCACTAGTTAGAGACTGCACTGCATTCAAATTCTGCCAAAGGGGAATAATGTAAAGACAAAAGACATTTGACAAGCAACAAGTGTCACTGGCTTTGAATCTAAAACTATCGATGGCAGTGGGATGATCTAAACAAGGTAGGAACTGCGTGAAAGAGAAGCTATTTTCTCTGATTGGGGGAGAGCAGAGCAAGGGGGAATAACCTTAAAATCAGAGTTATAGCATACGGGGCAGAAGCCAGCCAGCAATGGGAATCTGGGAGCCACTTCCCCAACAACCTGCTGAATCTGGGAGGGTAATAGGAAATTTCAAAACGAAGATTTAGAGGTTTTTCTTAGGCAAGGATATTAATGGTTGCGGAAGCAGACAGGTGAAGTTCCAATGCAGGTCAGCTGTGTCTTAATTGAATTGCAGAAAGGGCTCGAGGGGCTGAATGGCCTCTCTCAGCATCTCTCTGCTCCTGTGTAAACAAAAGCAAAGCGCTTATTTAAATATGTCTGTATTTTATTAGAAGATTCCACAGTTTCATAGAGGTACAATTATAAAGGTTTAGTTCTAAAGTATTTAACAAGTGTTAGTAAACTGGTAGACTGGAGACGTAGAGCGATAATTTCATGATTCATCCCAAGGAGGAGGAAACATGCTAAGGGGAGGATGAGGCATCCATGGCTGATGAGGGAAGTCAAGGCCAGCATAAAAGCAAAAGAAAAAGCATACAAAGTGGCGGGGATTAGTGGGAAGCCAGAGGATTGGGAAGTCTTTAAAAGCGAGCAGAGGACAACTGAAAAAGCAATAAGAGAAGATGAAATAAGAGTGTAAGCTAGCTAGTAATATAAAAGAAGATAGGAAGAGTTTTTTTTTCAAGATATAAAAGGTAAGAGAGAAGCAAAAATAGCCAATGGACCACTGGAAAATGAGGCTGGAGAAGTAATAATAGGAATACAGATCAATGGCAGAGGAACTGAATCGTTACTTTGCATCAGTCTTCACAGTGGAAGACACCAGTGGGATGCCAGAACTCCAGGTGAGTCAGGGGGCACAGGTGAGTGTAGTGGCCATTACTAAGGAGAAGGTTCTGGAGAAACCAAAAGGTCTGAAGGTGGATAAATCACATGGACCAGATGGACTACACCCCAGGGTTCTAAAAGTGGTAGCTGAGGAAATTGTGGAGGCATTGGTGGTGATCTTTCAGGGATCATTGGAGGCAGGGAGGGTGCCAGTGGACTGGAAAGTAGCTAATGTAACACTGCTGTTTAAGAAGGGAGGGAGGCAGCAGACGGGAAATTATAGGCCGGGTAGCCTGACTTTGGTCATTGGCAAGATTTTGTGCAGATATTGCATGATTAGAGTTATGATTCAGTCATCACCAAGTCAAAGTTATGCAATCTTAGAATCACTGGTGCGAATGCTCTTAGTTAATGAGTCAAATCAATTTGATATTTAACTATTATTAGTGGATGAGGTGAGTGTTCTAATTATGTTCGAGTTTAGGGGTTTTACCCAGAAAGAAAAGTTGTGATTTGCACATGTAGATCCAAAACTAACGCACAACAGGTTTTATTTAAAAGCTGTTCCCTACTCTGCGCAGAGTACAGAACTAAAAGTAAAAGAGCAACCTTTGTAAACATCCCAATGCCCTCTCCATTAAATCATGTGATCAGGTCTTAAAGCAACCTGCAACCCTTTTAAATATATAACAAGGAGCTAATCACTAACCTGCTTTTTATAAACTCATATATTTCATACATATGATTCTTAAGCATCAGCTAAGTCCACAGTCTAAAGATGTGTAGGTTAGGTGGATTGGCCGTGGTAAATTATCCATTAGCCTCCCAAGATGTGTAGGCTAGAGGGATGAGTGGGGTAAAGTTTATTTTATTTAAATTACTTAAAGCTAAAATAAACTTTAAGTAACAAACTTATTAGTGTCCCAGGATGTGTAGGCTAGGGGCATTAGTGGAGTAAGGATGTGGGGTCATGGAGATAGGGCCTGGCTAAGACTCTCTGTCAGAGAATCGGTGCAGACTCGATGGGCCGAAATGGCCTCCTTCTGCATTGTAGGGATTCTATGATTCTAAGTATGCTAAAGTGGAACATGAACCCTCCTGAAAGTTCTTTATAAATCAAGTTGCAAAGTAACTTGTAAATTGAGTTGCCAAGTTAAAAACAGATAATGTGCACCAGGAAGTTACTTTATACATCATTGGATATGTATGGTGTGAACCTTTATCAGTGAGCATCAACTGGTCACATTAATCTCTTAGTTATATCTGCTGGATAACATTGGGATTTTGGCACGGTCTCACCACAACTACAATTACCTCTTCAGGTCCAAGCCGGCACACACGCATTTGATAAGATATGAAATGAGACTACAATAATCAGCTACTTAAAGTGGCAGCTGAAACAGATAATAAAAGATCACTTCATTTTGCCAAACTATCACATCTATCTTTTCACATCCTTTCATCTGTCTTTGTCAATATTCTTCACACTTTACATATTAATTCAGATGATATTTATAGGTTCTTTATAAAATCAATAACTTATCTTAATGCCTCAATTTAAACATTCTCATCCATGTGCGAAGATGTGAAAAATTGGCTCGACAATGGGAAACGGAGAGGAAGGTGCACCCTCCATGGCTTCAGAGGCTGGTGCTGATGGGGTTACTGGTGGAGGGGATTGGGAATGTCTGGGCACCCTTGGAGTGTCCTAAGTAGATTCCCCTAAGGTGTCCACCTGACGTTCCTCCTCCATTTGGGTGCCCAAGGGCCCCGCCCTGACTTCTTAATGAGGAGGGACATCTGGAGGGAGATGGAGATGCCTCAGCCCACTCTTAAGTAGCACACCCAATGTCTAGAGCAAAGGACTGCAAATTCAAGTGCATATCCAGCAGCAACTACAGAGACCAGGGTTTTCATGGCCCACTCTTGCTCCCAATTCATATATTTGTATGGCATCTGCCATCCTCTCCAAGGAGACCTTCATGCGCTTGCATGTCAGAGACACAACATGCAGATGGATGGACTCTTCCATCTCTCGTGCCACTTTATTGAGGGACTCTGACAGCTCTGCCTGATGTTCCACTGCATCTCTTTGATATTCCAGCATCTTTACTGTGACCACTCCCAGAGGCTGGCCATCTGACTCAGACTTAGCAGGGGCCTCTTCTCCAGCTGTCCTCTGAGTGCCAGAGTACTTGGACGTCAATGCCTCTACCTGCAATGGACACCTGTCTGAAAAGTGATCAGCTAGTCAGCCTAAATTAAATTGATGGACCACTGTGTTGTGTGTCTCTGGACTGGTGGGGCAGGTGCAGGTGAACACTCTACAAGAGTGAAGTTGTCCTCGTCTTCAGGTGCAGGGACTGGCCTCACTCTTTCTCGCTGCCACCTAGGATGGAGAGAGGAGAGAATGAGTGACTGCCTAGGTTGACTCACACTTAGCACTCATCAATCCGACTCTGACTGCCACTCTGAGGAACTTCAGACCCCTTTGTCGAGGCCAGAGAATTGCAGCTCTCATGGGCCAGTAACATTCCCCTAACATTTTGACCATTAATAACAATATGCAACAATCTCATTGGCTGCCTGTCTGATTACCTTGGTTGTTGTGTCGTGATTTGGACCAGTGCTGATTTGAGACTAGATTAAGGGAGGTGGGTTGGTTGCCAGGTGGATGTGATGGAGAGTGGAGTGGGGAGGATATGTGTAGAGTCAGTGGACTGCGACATATGCAATATTGAACTATAGGTTCTTGGTAACCTTGCCGCCATTTCCATAGAAGTGACTGTTAATTGATTTTTAATGCTTTAATTAGTCATCAACAACTTGACTGAGACATCTCATCTATCCCTTAGAATCTCATCTATCCCTTAGAATCTCATCTATCCCTTAGAATCTTATCTATCCCTTAGAATCCTACTACTTACATTTGCAAATGGGTGTCCTTAGAGAGGGAGCACACAGTGTCCGCCAACATGATCAAGACCCTCTGTGGCCAAGCATGGGGATTGCGGTGTTTTATCAACCCCTTTAATCATATTTTATTCCAATGTCAGAGGTACGTTCTTCACTCAGAGAGTAGTAAGGGCATGGAATGCCCTGCCTGCAGCAGTAGTGGACTCGCCTACATTAAGGACATTTAAATGGTCATTGGATAAACATATGGATGATATTGGAATAGTGTAGGTTAGATGGGTTTTAGATTGGTTTCACTGGTCGGTGCAACATCGAGGGCCGAAGGACCTGTACTGCGCTGTAATGTTCTATGTTCTAAGTTTTCAGTTTCCTTTAGGATTCAGTTTATTTTAATGCTATATCCCATTAAGGGGCTGCCTTTTCATTTTTCCCTTAATTTGTTAACTTAGTTTAATTGTTTCACTCCAAAATAATATAACCTTGTTACTGTCGCAAAAGAAAACATGAGAAAATGATAAAATAAGATAACAGAGTAGTATTAACTGAACTTCAAAAACGTCATTGCTGCAATACCATTGCCACAATTAGAATAGAAACTGGAAGGATTTTCTTAGTGTTATATTTCTCTTTCTTAGAAAATTGGTTATAACGTTAATAGAGGTGAGTCTGTCTCCCATGGAGTTGCACATAGGCTACACAGAGTAGTCTTCAAGTGACAGCTGAACGGGTCACACAGAAATGATTCAATCTCCATTCTGAAAGTTATGTTTTATCTCTATTTTTCATCCCTGTGTCACCTGCCAACATAAGATGGCAGTCTGCGCATGCCAACAAGTCCGCACACGCATGGGAATCTATTGACCTCATTTAGTGGTGCCCAGACCACCAACATCAGTTTACACAAGCGCAGACCTCTGCACAATTAAGGGCTGCAGAGTGTGGTGATGTCAGGAGGACCGCACATGCCCAAATTTCAAAACTCGGCAGTTCCCGGGGAGAGTGTTAACCAGCATGGGGCGTCAATAGGGAATGTTGGGTAATATTTATGGGGGTCCCTATCACTCCTCCTCTCCTTTGGCAAATCTTATAACTACAATAACTCTTCACAATAAAATTTTATCTCCTGTTTCATGTTTTTGGCACACTATTTGTGTCAATCCTTTCCCCCATTGTAAATTCTAAAATTCAAACCTATAATGAAAGCTGTCTATGTAAACTTGTCACACTGGCAGGGCATCCATCCCTTCTCAATGCTTGCTTATGTAATGGCTAACAGGATCAAGTTCCTGTCGCCAAATCTTTCTCCAGGATTGATGGACAGTAGACAATGTACAATTTTCACATTGACACCCAACAATTTACGATAGCTCCTTGTTCCACAGTCAACTCTGCGATTATTCCTTGCAAACATGCACGTTTTTCAAGCTAACTAGCTATATGAATTCTGCTTACAAGCAACATGCTGGTATCCATGACGGAGAGACTGCAGAGTCTTGCCTTAAACCTGAACTTTCCTTTATGCGTGTTATAATTTAAATAATCCACAACGGACGTGGACATATTAATACAGTTTCACATTTCTTTCTGAGTGGCATTTAAAAGGACACTGTCACCCAGCAGTGATGGTTTCAGCAGCGCCATCTTAGGTCCTGGCCGCAGCCTACTCAAGCACTCCAAATGACATCACAGAGTGACATACTCAAAGTGTGCATGCTCAGAGTATACACGGTGTTGGCAGGAAATGCAGCCTAGACTTGTACATGGAATTTGTAATGCTATTGATCAATATTAGCCAAACGTACATCAGGTTATGCGCCAGAGAAGCTGATTTTCCACAATGCTAGCTGATGAGGTGGGTGGCACTAGACTGAGGCACAACAGCACCACCACTGGTAAGAGGATGCCATTACAGTGTGACAAGTTTACATAGACAGTCTTCATTATAAGTGTGAATTTTAGAATTTACAATGGGGGAAAGGATTAACACAAATGTTGTGCCAAAAAAAGGGAAACAGGAAATAAAATTTTGTTGTGAAGAGTTATTGTAGTTATAAGATTTTTTGGCATATTAGAGATAAATAGCACAGGC
Organism: Mustelus asterias; assembly: GCF_964213995.1. Lineage (NCBI taxonomy): Eukaryota > Metazoa > Chordata > Chondrichthyes > Carcharhiniformes > Triakidae > Mustelus > Mustelus asterias. The sequence continues at coordinate 29,647,607 of NC_135824.1, forward strand.
AGGTGACTCATTGCAATTATTAAATATACTGATATATCTCCTGTGGCATTGTCCAAGGAATTTGAAGAATGGAGCTTGAGTGATGAAGGAGCAGATGGGATGTTAAAATCAGTCATAAAAGATTCAAAAACAGGTTCAACAATTGCAGGAATTTCAGAACAGAGAACTTGCAGCAGGAAAGAGGAATTCATAGTCAGTGCTGAGACCTGAGCTCACGCAAAATGGGTGACAAACTGTTATGTATTTAAGTGGTTTCATGATTGCTTTAAGAGCTGGTCACATGATAGTTGGTGATGTCATTGGGGCGTTTCATTGGCTCCTGCTCAGTTTCAGTCTCTATTCTGTACAGGCAACAGCTCTTTCAATAAACCCCTTGTTGTTTTGAATCTATGGGCGGGATTTTCCGCCCGCGCTCGCCCCAAAACCAGAAAATCCTGCCTGAGATCTATGACCTTTGCCTGGTCCATGTCCCGCCTGCTATGATTCCCATGGTGGGCGGGATGGGAAGATTCCACACTAAGGGCCCTACTTTACCATTTTAATTCGGAGTGCTGGGCAGACTTGAAACTGGGAATGTTTCAGATCCGACTTTTGTACCCGTTCTCAGGCGCCCCCATATGCACTCTGCCTGAAAAAATAACAGCAATTCTGAATCGCGCTGCAGAAGCCTGTGGGCGGGGCTTATTGCGCCCAAAATCTTGCAGCTCCGATCGACGCCTCCAACTGCACATACGCAGACAAAAAAAAGATAGAATGCGGCTCCCCTGCCACATCGTTCCCGGGGCCGGATAATGCCTACCCCAGACCCTTGCAGACATTGTCCCAACCCCACAACATTACTGACTCCCTTATCCCCCCTCCCCCCCCTTCCCCCCACCGATCTCTGGCAGAATGGCAGTGGACCCCCCTTCCCTCTCACTGATCACAGGCAGAGTGGCAGCAGACCCCCCCCCCCCCACTTCCACTCCACTGATCTCAGGCAGAGTGGCAGCGTAACCCCCCTCCCCACCCCCCTCACCCACCGATCTCAAGCAGAGAGCCGTTGGACACTCGGCACTTACCTCCCCACTAGCTGGAGTACCCAAACTGGACTTTTGTGGAGTGTGTCTGTTTCGCATCGATTCTGGATGGGCGAACGTGGTGGTAGAGGGGAAAGTGCCGGTGAGGTTGGGTGTGCAGCCCATTGAGTCAATTTAAATGCATGGAAATGCATTTAAATGGCCGTCGCCCCCGTTTCGGGCGCGGTCCCGATTGCAGCCATTTTTGGGCCTTGGTAAAGGGAGAACTGGCACGGAGGCACGGATCGCGCTACTCACCTCATGCCCGACTTTACCAAGTTTTCGCGCCAGAAAACGGGCGCAACGTGATGGTAAAATTGGGCCCTATGTGTGCAAAACACATCTTTTTCTTTTTGTGTAAAACCCACAACCCTTCACATAGTTAGGACATTACAAAAAAAAAAATTGGTGACGAGGGTGGAATTTTGTTTCATATAGAACAGGGGTAGCATGGTGACATAGGGGTGGCACGGTGGCACAGTGGTTAGCATTGCAGCCTCAAAGCGCCAGGGACCTGGGTTCAATTCCAGCCTTGGGTGACTATGTGGAGTGTCTACATGTGTTTCCTTTGGGTGATCTGGTTTCCTCCTACTGGGGAAAGATGTGCAGGTTAGGTGGATTGGCCATGCTAAATTGTCCCTTAGTGCCCAAAGATGGGTAGGTTAGGTGGATTAGTCATGGTGAATGATCTGGATTACAGGGACAGGATGGGGGAGAATGTATAAGATGCACTTTCGGAAAGTCGGTGCAGACTCAATGGGCTGAATGGCCTCCTTCTCCACTGTAGAGAATCTATGGAGAAAAGGTCCTAAGTTAAGAAGGAAACACAGTGTGGGTCCTCGCTTCGAATATTAGAAGGCTGGGGAAAATCAGCAACAAGAGGTTTATTGAAGGAGCTGTTGCCTGTACAGAGAGGAAACCGAAACTAAACAGGAGCCTGTGAAACGTCCCAAAGACATCACCATCAAACCATGCCACCAGTTCTCTAAAGCAATCATGCAACCTCTTAAATATACAACACGAACCCAATAGATGGAGATCTGAGTCAGCACACCCCACGTTTGGGGAGAGATAGATCAGGGATTCCCATTATAAATGGTGCTTTAAAAATCATCAAAACAGAAAGTCAAATTTTCACACAATATTTTGACTATAACAGATTGCGTGATGTAGATAATATAGTAAATATAATTTGAGGAAAACTGTAGAAAGTGGCTTGGGTTATCAGTGGGATCCACAGCACAGAAACAGGCCATTCACCCAACTGTTCTATGTCTGTGTTTGTGATCCACTCAAACCTCTCATGCCTCTTCATCTAACCCTATCAGCATATCATCCTATTCCTTTCTCTCTCTCATATGTTTATCCAGCTTCCCCTTAAATACATCAACGCTATTTGCTCAACTACACCCCAGGGGATGCCACATTCTAACCACTCCTTTGGTAAAAGAAGAATTAACATATACTAAATACATAATTACAACTATGTGAAGCATCACAAGCCTCGTTGTACCTTCTTGTCAATTGATGTTGTCGTTCTGCGTTATGAGAATCACAGCCAGTTGCTGAGGCAGCTTCCGGAACATCAGGTCTACGCTGCCTCCTGCAGTCATTAACATTCTCCTCACAGCACTCCATCCCAGCCATGGAATGTACAATCAGATCCAATTTAATCACTTCAAAATCGGTATTATGCCATCATTTGGGTGGATCTTCCGTGGAAACCCCCATCTCATATATTCCTAGGATGCCCTGATGTAAGGAAAATTGTTACCACTTTTCATAGTATAATCTGCTTGAAATCAGCTTTGCGTATAACAGGAGTGTACGCGAAAGCGAGATGCAATAGAATGTAAAAGATGTATGAGACAGAAAGAGGGTATATGGCCCATCATGCCAGACGTAACTTGGGGGCGGCACAGTGGTTAGCAATGCTGCCTCACAGCGCCAGGACCCAGGTTCAATTCCGGCTTCGCGGTCACTGTCTTTGTGGAGTTTGCACATTCTCCCCATGTCTGTGTGGGTTTCGTCTAGGTGCTCCGGTTTCCTCCCACAGTCCAAAGATGTGCGGGTTAGGTGGATTGGCCATGCTAAATTGACCCTAGTGTCAGGGGGATTAGCAGGGTAAATAGAGGGTTACGGAAATAGAGCCTGGGTGGGATTGTGGTTGGTGCAGACTTGATGGGCCGAACGGCCTCCTTCTGCACGGTAGGGATTCTATGATAACAGAGTGATCCAGACTCGCCTCACTTTCCAGTGCCTGGCCCTGTAGATTACAACTCTCCAAGTGCACATCGCAGTAATGTTTAAATGCGATGAGGGTTTCAGCTCCTTTCAGGCGTTGAGTTTTAGACCTCCACCACCCTCTGGGTGAAAATAATTCTCCTCAAGTCCCCTCTAATCCTTCGACTGATTGCTTTAAATCTATGCCTGCTGGTTATTGACCTCTCTGCTCAGAGAGAGAGCAAAAAGGCAATATTTACTTGTCACCATCTGAGCCTCATAATCTATTTAAATATTTGATGTTTCATTAAAATCACTCAATGGCTGTATTTAGTTCCCTCCCCAGCACTCATTACACCACTGTATACCTCTCTCACTCTATTGTGGGAAAGTGCAGAATCTAATGCTGATTTCTGTTACTTAGTATTCAAGGTTGTTGCCGGGATATATGCAGGAGGCTCTTGGTGGGAAACAGCTGCATATGCTTTTTCCGTAAGTGATGAAGATCGCTTCTCCCTTGGGAATGGAATTAAGCCCACTGCAGCTTCCCATCTTTTATAAATAAACAATGTATTTAAAAGAAAACTTGGAAGAGTGAGATTTAAATTGAACTTTTCAACTTGATGCAGATTTGGTAATGGTGGGTATCTTTCCTGAATTAAGACATATCGGCGGGAATTCTAACTTCCCCCCCCCGCCCCACCCCCAACCCACCCCAAAACCAGAAGGGTCCTCTTTAAAAATGTGGGCCAGAATCTTGTGGCCATTCACGCTGCCGGGATTTCCCATCCCGCCGCAGTGAACAGAGATTTGGCTGGCCACCAAATTCTCTGACCTCGCTGCAGCGGGAGTGTGGCGTGAATGGTGGGTAAGATCGTGCCTGTGGTCTTTGATGCCACCATTGGGGCGGCACGGCGGCACAGTGGTTAACACTGCTGCCTCACAGTGCCAGGGACCCGGGTTCGATTCCTGGCTTGGATCACTGTCTGTTCTCCCCGTGTCTGCATGGGTTTCCTCCGGGTGCTCCGGTTTCCTCCCACAGTCCGAAAGACGCGCTGGTTAGGTGGATTGGCCGTGCTAAATTCTCCCTCAGTGTACCCGAATAGGTGCCGGAGTGTGGCAACTAGGGGAATTTCATAGTAACTTCATTGCAGTGTTAATGTAAGCCTACTTGTGACACTAATAAATAAACTTTGGGCCCATTCCAGCCATTTTTACTGAGGCATGAGCAAGTAACAGTGGAAGCTTCATGGCTGGACTAAACCTGTCGGAACAGTAGCCAGGCCCAAGGGAGGGAGGGCAAGGTAAGCTTTTTTTTAATACCATTTACTTCTGGGCCAGGCACAAGAGGAGTGGGAGCAGAAAAGCAATGGGGCCTGGCCATTAAGCACCATCCAAGCCTCTCAGCTGTCAGTTGGACAAGCTTAGCTGTGAGTCCAGCTGGGTGTATGAATCAATCTCACTGTTTCAAACGGAAGAATGGGGGGTGAAAATTGTTCCCCCAAAATTCAATTATTCATGCTGTCCAGAAAGGTTAATACTTTGTATTAACCAAAACTTGACTTGTACAAAGTTTGTGGGATAATGTGATAGGATGAACAATGGAGTTCACATTGGCAATTTAAATTAAACCTCAGAGGCCGGTGTCCCGTCACCAGATTCCCTTTATTTATAAACATATCTCCACTCCTAAGAGTGCTTTAGGTACAAAGTCAGGATCCAGAGTGCCATTAGCCCTGACATTCCTCATTATATACACAGGTGAGTCTCCCTGATTGAGCAGGCAATCATTACCTCCATCAGGGAGCTCATACTCCAAGAGGCCCACCGCATGGGCCTCATTGAGGTCATCATAGCAATGGAATGTCTTCCTAAGGTCTTAATCTTTCAGAATTGGACAGAGTTCAGCAATTTGATACCTCGTATCTCGGTTTGAAACCACTGTAAGAGTTAAAATACTACAGAAGCATGAATAAAGCAGACAACCCAACTTGCACCAATTAAACAATCTTTTTACTTCAATGCAACAAAATGCTTCAATATTCTCATTCCTTTTTCCACCCCCAGATTCCATTAACTAAAGTTATACGCCGCCCAAGGTTTCTCCAGGCATGTTGGACTTGCAGCCCACTGCTGTGACATGAATCTAAGTGGATGAATTAACTGAAGAAAATAATTGCCAGTTGCCGTTGTACTTGTTTCCAGCCTGTTCTGCCTCCGTTGACAGATCTGTCAATCAAATCCACCTTCGGAGACAAAGAAACTGCGACTGAGGTACCTCATTTGAAGCTGATTTTGCACCTCTGGGACAAAGCAAATCTGCTTCAGTAGCTAACTCTTCCAACTGGGACAACATTTACAAATAAGGCTCAGATTTCATCCTACCGTAGCAAACACCCGCAAAAGGAAGATGTCTGCTGAAGAAAATCAATATGAACAGAGGTGAGGTACATCTCTTTGAAGAAAGATATCACTTGTGCATTCCTCGCTGCCTTCAATACACTATAGCCAAAGAATTTTATTCGGGATTTGCAACCGAAGTCCCATTTGAAATTTATCACGGTACTTGTCCTAGCTAGAATTTGACATTCAAAGCGAAAGTGCTCATAACATGGAGTGATTCTTGCCCAGAGTGTATGTTGCAGTTTTCCATTAAAAACAAAGACCAGCACCTTTCCGAGTTCTATTCCCAACAAGGCTGGGAATGCTGGAACACATACTGCCCCATGTAGACTTTCTTAGGAATTGAGACAGAATCACTCAAAGAACAAAGAACAATACAGCACAGGAACAGGCCCTTCGGCCCTCCAAGCCTGCACTGCTCATGTGCCCACGAGACCATTCTTTTGTATCCCTCTATTCCCAGTCTGTTCATGTGGTTATCTAAATAAGTCTTAAACGATCCCAGCGTGTCCACCTCAATCACGTTGCTTGGCAGTGCATTCCAGGCCCCCACCACCCTCTGTGTCAAATACGTCCCCCTGACATCTGTGTTGAACCTTGCCCCCCCTCACCTTGAACCCGTGACCCCTTGTGTTCGTCACCTCCGACCTGGGAAAAAGCTTCCCACTGTTCACTCTATCTATGCCCTTCATAATTTTATACACCTCTATTAGGTCACCCCTCATCCTCCGTCTTTCCAGGGAGAACAACCCCAGTTTACCCAATCTCTCCTCATAGCTAAGACCCTCCATACCAGGCAACATCCTGGTAAACCTGCTCTGTACTCTCTCCAAAGCCTCCACGTCCTTCTGGTAGTGTGGCGACCAGAACTGGACGCAATATTCCAAATGTGGCCTAACCATCGTTCTATACAGCTGCAACATCATATGCCAACTTTTATATTCTATGCCCCATCCAATAAAGGCAAGCATGCCATATGCCTTCTTCACCACCCTCTCCACCTGTGCTGCCACTTTAAGGATCTATGGACTTGTACACCCAGGTCCCTCTGTGTGTCTATCCTCCTGATGGTTCTGCCATTTATTGTATAGCTCCCCCTTACATTAGATCTACCGAAATGCATCACTTCACATTTATCTGGATTAAATTCCATCTGCCATTTCTCCGCCCAATGTTCCAGCCTATCTATATCTTGCTGTATTCTCTGACAATGTTCATCACTATCCGCAACTCCAGCAATCTTCGTGTCATCCGCAAACTTACTGATCACACCAGCTACATCTTCCTCCAAATCATTTATATATATCACAGACAGCAGAGGTCCCAGTACTGAGCCCTGCAGAACTCCACTAGTCACAGACCTCCAACCGGAAAAAGACCCCTCCACTGCTACCCTCTGTCTTCTATGGCTAACATGATGTGGAGATGCCGGCGTTGGACTGGGGTGAACACAGTAAGAGTTTTAACAACACCAGGTTAAAGTCCAACAGGTTTATTTGGTAGCAAATACCATTAGCTTTCGGAGCGCTGCTCCTTTGTGACGAAATGTGCATATATCCTATCTCTAAAAATCTTCTCCAACAACTTCCCTACCACGGACGTCAAGCTCACCGACCTATAATTATCCGGGTTATCCTTGCTACCCTTCTTAAATAACGGGACCACATTTGCTATCTTCCAATTCTCTGGGACCTCACCTGTGTCCAGTGAAGAGACAAAGATTTCTGTTAGAGGCCCAGCAATTGCATCTCTCGCCTCCCTGAGGAGTCTAGGATAGATGCTATCCGGTCCTGGGGATTTGTCTGTCTTAATGTTTCCTAAAAAACCTAACACTTCCTCCCTTGTAATTGAGATTTTTTCTAACGGGTCAACACATCTCTCTAAGACACTACCAGTCAACATGTCACTCTCCTTTGTGAATGTCCCTCTCCTAGAACTACATCCATGCAGCACTGTGTATATATATTCCATTGAGGAAGAAAGACTCTTCCGGATGGATAGAGCATTCCTTGCTAACTCAAGAAATCAACGGTGGCATCATATTGAAAGAAATTTTGTGCAATTTTGCAAAGGTTACTGGTAGGGCAGAAGTCATAAACTTATAATTTTATCATTTATATAAAGAAGAAATAAATTTTAGAAGCCATCAAAGGCTGATTAAAAATAACAAAGGGAATAATTGGAGTATGAGAGAAATAGAATGGACATAGAATTCCTACAATACAGAAGGAGGTCATTCGGCCCATCGAATCTGCCCCGATGCACCAACAGAGGATCTTACTGAGGCCCACCCAAAGAACAAAGAACAGTACAGCACAGGAAACAGGCCCTTCGGCCCTCCAAGCCTGTGCCGCTCCTTGGTCCAACTTGACCAATCGTTTGTATCCCTCCATTCCCAGGCTGCTCATGTGACTATCCAGGTAAGTCTTAAACGATGTCAGCGTGCTTGCCTCCACCACCCTACTTGGCAGCGCATTCCAGGCCCCCACCACCCTCTGTGTAAAAAACATCCCTCTAATATCTGAGTTATACTTCGCCCCTGTCACCTTGAGCCCGTGACCCCTCGTGAACGTCACTTCTGATCTGGGAAAAAGCTTCCCTACCTATCTATCCCCTTCATAATCTTGTACACCTCTACCCGCACCCTATCCCCGTAGCCCCACGCATTCACCCCACTAATCCCCTAAGCTACACATCCATGGACATGAAGGGGCAATTTAGCATGGCAAGAAATATAAGAACAGACAGTAAAATCTTTTACAGTATATGAGAAGGGAAAAAACGAATGGGAAACAAAATGGCAGAGACTCTAGCGTCTTGTCTTTTGAAAATTCTGGACCAGGCCTTGCAGCCAGCACGGACTTGAGCACATCCAAGACTCTGATAATCACTTCTTGGCTGAGGAGCAGGTACATTTTGGAAATAATGCTCTTGAATTGCATGGCAGTGTTCTGGGAGCCTTCAGGATGCACTGGAGGTTTCAGGGTGGAGAGGGTTGGGTGCCTGCTCACTTCCAACCAACTGCCCATTAAATTCCTTGAGGAGTTTGTTAATGGAAAGGGTAAGAATCATAGAATCCATACAGTGCAGAAGAAGGCCATTCGGCCCATCGAGCCTGCCCACACCCTATCCCTCTAACCCCATGATTTTACCCTGCTAATCCCCCTGACACAAAGGGGCAATTTGGCATGGCCAATCCACCTAACCTGCACATCTCTGGACTGTGGGAGGAAACCGGAGCACCTGGAGGAAACCCATGCACAGCTGTTGGATTGAACACAAGAAACAATGAAATACGTTTAAGATGAAACTTTTTGGCCATTGGTTTTGTATCAGATCAGACGTCGCACTTTTCGCCATTTGGTTGTGCACTGTGAGACTAATGACACTCAGGTGTGTTGACTCCTCTCTCCTGCAAAACAGTGGCAGGCATTATCATGGCTGCCATCTGCATTTGACACACATACTCTGCTCCCACCTCCTGGTACAGCTCAGCGCCACCAACTCAGTGCCCAGCTGACCGCCAGCCCAATTAAGACATAGGCACTCGACGATTGCGACGCAGATGTGGTGAGGGATTGGGTCCCAGAAATTATCCAGGTGTCATGCCTCCCACCGCAATTGAAAATCAAGCCCTTTAACTCGCTCCAAGTTCCATTTGCTTAGTGACCTGTAGTTGGCAACATCTGTAAAAATCTTTATTTTCAAATCCTACGCTGGCCTCTTCTTCCTCCAATCTTCAAATGCTCTGGACACGCCGCGTCTCTCCAATTCTGGCCCCTTCGCTTTGCTTCCAACAGCTGCTGCGAGAGATGGTGGCACAGTGGTAATGTCACTGGGCTCATAAGCCCAGGCTAATTCTCCAGGGAAATGGGTTCAAATCCCACCATGCAAGATAGTGGATTTAACATTTAGTGGGCAGCATGGTGGCACAGTGGTTAGCACTGCTGCTCACAGCACTAAGGACACAGGTTCGATTCCAGCCTTGGGTGACTGTGTGGAATTTGAATCTTCTCCCCATGTCTGCGTGGGTTTCCTCCGGGTGCTGCGGTTTCCTTCTTGCAGGTTAGGCGGATTGGCCATGCTAAATTGACTATTAGTGGCCAAAGAAGCATAGGTTAGGTAGATTAGCCATGGTATATGTGTGGATTTACATGGGTAGGGCGCAGGGGATGTCTTGGGTGGGATGCTCTTTCTGAGAACCGGTGCAGACTCGATGGGCCAAATGGCCTCTTTCTGCACCGTAGGAAACCTATGGTTCTTTGGGTCTGTTACAATTGCTAGGAGCCTTTCAGCTTCATCCTCCGTTACTTCAATGCCAGGTATGGAATCAAAATTAAAATTCTTATTGGTTTCAGATCTCTCTGTGATCTCATCACTCTCTATCCCTCTAATTTCTTCCAGTCGTACGCCCTGCAGGAACCCTGAGTTCTTCCAATTCCGTTCTCCTGTGTGTCTCTGACTTTCATTGTGCCATCATTGACAGCTGTGCTTTCAGCTGCTGTTGAATTCCTCTTTACCTCATTATTCTCCTTTAAGATGTTTCTGCAAATCCACCTCTTTGAACAAGTTTCTGAATGTTGTCTTCATGAGTACTGGAATGCAGGATTGAAGCACGTGGAATGAATGAAAGTTCGAGGACAGCGATCTTCCATTGTGCCAACATCAAACCTGTAAAACTTAATCACATAGGAACAAATTCCTTACAATGGGGCTTGCACAGATCGTTACTGAACACAGAAAAATGACTGAGAGCTCCAATCCTTGTCTTGAATCAAAATCTTTGCAGGTTTGGTGGTTAAACAATGGGAGGCAATGTGTCTGGAGTTCTGGAGGAGTGTCGTATTGTAATCCTGAACCTTCTTTGTCTGTCCCCTAACCCTTTCTTTGCTTCACAAAATTTGCCTGGGTTTAAAATTGCACTCAATGCACAGCAGTGAGGCAAAGTTGAAAGCCAGCTCAACTTGTAGCACTCCATTATTCCCCTAGATCTTGCCATCCAGACAGCCAGTATATATCTCCAGCTTCTAGGGGTTCCTCAGACTGAGGGTGTTTGCTGTTTAGACAACTCTCATGGGTCCCTGCCAGCTGGCTGCCTACTCCAGTTCCCGTCTGCTCTCCGCAGGCACCGACATAGGCCTCAGGCTGATGTCTCTCTCTCTGCTCTTGCTTCAGACTGCATCTCATTGCCTCTGCCATCCCAAAATGTTCATGGACATCATTCCCTGAACCGGAGGGGCCCATGTGCTCTCGCCCACCATTGCCAACTACTGATGGGGACCTGGCCAACAGAAATTCCCAGTAGCCACGGGGAATGCCCTGCAGAAGCCAGGGACTGGCATCCAGTAATGCACCCGAGTTGGAAGCAGGAAGGCAGGTCCCAGCATGACTCCCCTGTGACATCATCACTTAATGTCAAGGTAGGTTTAATCCTCTTCTGAGGGGAGTTTAGTATGTTTAAGATGCTATAAAATCAGGGTAGATGGCATCGACTGACAAGGGACCAGGATGACTTCCTGAGAAGCTTTCAGAGTTGCAGGAGCTGAAGGATGTGGAGGTCAATGGCAGGGGTCGAGCTCCGATGACCTCGATGCAATGCCATTAGTAGTCCAATCACCTCACATGAGTGGTTAAGTTCAGCAAATGTGTCTTCAAATACCATATCCCACCAACGCCACCACTAGCTTCACACCCTTTTCTCATTTGCTCGTAAGATAGGGTGTCAATGGCATTTAATTCCCATCCCTGAGGAATTGGTGATGAGATATTTTCTTGAGTTGCTGCAGTCTGTGTGGTTAAGGTACTCCTGCAGTTCTGTTCCGGGTGGGGGGGGTTGTCGTTACTGAATTTTAATCCAGCAATGAATAAAGTAAATAAAATAAAGTTTATTTATTAGTCACAAGTAGGCTTACATTAACACTTCAATGAAGTTACTGTGAAAATCCCCTAGTCGCCACACTCCGGCACCTGTTCGGGTACACTGAGGGAGAATTTAGCATGGCCAATGCATCTAACCAGCATGTCTTTGGACTGTGGAAGGAAACCCACGCAGGCATAGGGGGAACATGCAAACTCCACACAGGCAGTGACCCAAGCTGGGAATCGAACCCGGGTCCCTGGTGCTGTGAGGCAGCAGTGCTAACCACTGTGCCACCGTGCTGACCCAATTATGTAGGAACGATGATATATTTCCACATCGCCATCGTGTGTGACTTGGACTTGATGTCTCCTGCAAGAGAGAGGAAAACGTGTCAGTGAGTGTGTGGTACGATAGATTTGGGTGGTACGATTGCCAGGGTTGATAAGCTGGCAGTGTGCAGGGCGTGGGATATGAATGTTGGTAGTGGTTTTCCAATACACCTGCTTCCCTTGTTCTTTGGGGCAGTAAAGGGCATTGGGAGGTGCGGTCAAAGAAACCTTGTGAGTTGCAGCCTCGCAGCTTATATATGTTGTAGCCACAGTGTGCTGGTGTTGACGGGGGTGAAGGTTTAAGCTGGCAGCTGGGGTGTCAGCCAAGCAAGCTGCTTTGTCCAGGATGATCTACAGTTGTTGGAGCCACACTAATTCAAGAAAATGGAGAGTATTCCATCAGCCTCCTGATTCATTTTGTGTATTTGGTGGACAGGCCTTACAAAGTTTGGAGGTGCATCCGCACCACTACACACATATGTGCGTGCACAGATGCACACATGCATGCACACATGTATACATGCACACACAACACTCCCTGTCATACTTCCATCTCTCTGGCAGGAGGAAGGGACAGACACTGTCCTCACCCCCATAGATGAGGCAGTGTTCACCATCATTAGAACATAGAACATAGAAAACCTACAGCACAAACAGGCCCTTCAGCCCACAAGTTGCGCCGGTTGTGTCCCTACCTACCTAGGCTTATGAATAGACTTACCTATAACCCTCAGTCCTATTAAGTCCCATGTACACATCCAGAAGTCTCTTAAAAGACCCTATCGAGTTTGCCTCCACCACCACTGACGGCAGCCGATTCTACTCACCCACCACCCTCTGAGTGAAACACTTACCCCTGACATGTGGCAAATAGTGACCACAATTCTGTTAGCTTTAGGATAGTGATGGAAAAGGATGAGTGGTGTCCCAAGGGTAAGGTGTTGGATTGGGGGAAGGCTAACTTTATTGGGATAAGGCAGAAATTGGCAGCTCTTGATTGGGAGAGGCTGTTTGAGGGTAAATCCACATCTGGTATGTGGCAGTCTTTTAAGGAACGGTTGTTAGGGCTACAGGACAAGCATGTGCCTGTAAAAAAGAAGGATAGGAAGGGTAGGATTAGGGAACCGTGGATAACCAGGGAAATTGAGGGACTGGTCAAAAGGAAAAGAGAGGCGTATGTTAGGTCCAATCAGCTAAAAACGGAGGGAGCTCTGGAGGAGTACAATGAAAGTAGGAAAATACTCAAACGGGGAATTAGAAGAGCAAAAAGGGGTCACGAAATGTTCTTGGCAGACAGGATTAAGGAGAATCCAAGGCATTTTATTCATATGTTAGGAACAAAAGGGTTGTTAGGGAAAAAATCGGACCTCTCAGGGACAAAAGTGGGGACTTATGCTTGGAGCCCAAAGAGGTAGGGGAGATCCTAAATGAATACTTTGCGTCGGTATTCACAAAGGAGAGGGATGTGTTGACTGGGAGTGTCTCGGAGGGGAGTGTTGAACCGTTGGAGAAAATCTCCATTACAAAGGAGGAAGTGTTAGGTTTGTTAGAGAATATAAAGACTGACAAATCCCCAGGGCCTGATGGAATCCATCCAAGGCTGCTCAGGGAGACGAGAGGTGAAATCGTTGGGCCTCTGACGCAAATCTTTGTCTCGTCACTGAACACAGGTGAGGTCCCAGAGGATTGGAGGATAGCCAATGTGGTCCCGTTATTTAAGAAGGGTAGGAAGGATAACCCGGGTAATTATAGGCCGGTGAGCTTGACGTCCGTGGTGGGGAAGTTGTTGGAGAAGATTCTTAAAGATAGGATGGATGCGCATTTAGAAAGGAATAAACTCATTAACGATAGTCAACATGGTTTTGTGAGAGGGAGGTCATGCCTCACTAACCTGGTGGTGTTTTTTGAAGAAGTGACCAAAATGGTTGACGAAGAAAGGGCCGTGGATGTTGTCTATATGGACTTTAGTAAAGCGTTTGACAAAGTCCCTCATGGTAGGCTAGTGAAAAAGGTTGGATCCCATGGGATAAAGGGGGAGGTGGCTAGATGGGTGGAGAACTGGCTTGGTCATAGAAGACAGAGGGTGGTAGTGGAAGGGTCTTTTTCCGGCTGGAGGCCTGTGACTAGTGGTGTACCGCAGGGCTCTGTATTGGGACCTCTGCTGTTTGTGATTTATATAAATGATCTGGAAGAAGGAGCAACTGGGGTGATCAGTAAGTTTGCGGACGACACAAAACTGGCAGGACTTGCAGATAGTGAGGAACATTGTCAGAGGCTACAGAAGGATATAGATAGGCTGGAAATTTGGGCAAGGAAATGGCAGATGGAGTTCAATCCTGATAAATGCGAAGTGATGCATTTTGGTGGGAATAATGTAAGGAGGAGCTACACGATAAATGGAAGAACCATAAAGGGTGTAGAGACGCAGAGGGACCTGGGTGTGCAAGTCCACAGATCTTTGAAGGTGACGTCACAGGTGGAGAAGGTGGTGAAGAAGGCATATGGCATGCTTGCCTTTATAGGACGGGGCATAGAGTATAAAAGTTGGGGTCTGATGTTGCAGATGTATAGAACGTTGGTTCGGCCGCATTTGGAATACTGCGTCCAGTTCTGGTCGCCACACTACCAGAAGGACGTGGAGGCTTTGGAGAGAGTACAGAGGAGGTTTACCAGGATGTTGCCTGGTATGGAGGGGCTTGGTTATGAGGAGAGATTGGGGAAACTGGGGTTGTTCTCCTTGGAAAGACGGAGGATGAGGGGAGACTTAATAGAGGTGTATAAAATTATGAAAGGCATAGATAGGGTGAACGGTGGGAAGCTTTTCCCCGGGTCGGTGGTGACGTTCACGAGGGGTCATAGGTTCAAGGTGAAGGGGGGGAGGTTTAACACAGATATCAGAAGGACATATTTCACACAGAGGGTCGTGAGGGCCTGGAATGTGTTGCCGGGCGAGGTGGTGGAGGCGGACACACTGGGAACGTTTAAGACTTATCTAGACAGCTATATGAACGGAGTGGGAATGGAGGGATACAAAAGAGTGGTCTAGTTTGGACCAGGGAGCGGCGCGGGCTAATTGTTCCTTGTTTCTCGTGGAAGTGGAAATGACTAGGGTTGGGAAGCATTTTCCGATCAGGGCCATTGTGATCTCCTGGACTCGTTTCGATCGCCTCAGGGGGTCGGAGAGGAATTTCCCAGATTTTTTTTCCCCTTATTGGCCCTGGGGTTTTTCACTCTGGGTTTTCGCCTCTCCCTGGAGATCACATGGTCTGGAATGGGGGGGTGGGGGTGAGTTAATAGGTTGTAATGAACAAAGCATCGTAGCTGTGGGAGACAGCTCGGTGGATAGGATATTGGTATGTAGCTGGGCTGGAAAATTGGGCGCGGATCCTGGATTCAGGATTCAATCCTGGACCGGGGAGTGGCACGGGCTTGGAGGGCCGAAGGGCCTGTTCCTGTGCTGTATTGTTCTTTGTTCTTTGTTCTTTGACATCTCCTCTGTACCTACTCCCCAGCACCTTAAACCTGTGTCCTCTCGTAGCAACCATTTCAGCCCTGGGAAAAAGCCCAGTCTTGCATCCTATCTATGTCTTCTGACATCCCTCCAAACTTTCCACAACATCACCAACCTTCGTGTCGTCGGCAAACTTGCCAACCCATCCCTCCACTCTCTCATCCAGGTCATTTATGAAGATGACAAACAGCAAGGGTCCCAGAACAGATCCCTGGGGCACTCCACTGGTGACCAACCTCCATTCAGAAAAAGACCCATCTACAACCACTCTCTGCCTTCTGCAGGCAAGCCAGTTCTGGATCCACAAGGCAAATAGCCCCTTGGATCCCATGCCCTCTCACTTTCTCGAGAAGTCTTGCATGGGGGACCTTATCGAACGCCTTGCTGAAGTCCATGTAAACCACATCTACCGCTTTTCCTTCGTCAATGTGTTTAGTCACATTTTCAAAGAACTCCACCAGGCTCGTAAGGCACGATTTGCCTTTGACAACACCGTGCTGAGTACTTTATCATTGGAGCATTGATTACAGAGACCATGGTCAGTGAGGGTGAAGCCAAGGAGGCGAGCTTATACTCAATTCTCCTTCTCAATTTCCACTTCTTCCTCATTGCAAGCTGCGGATGGTGTAACTGTACTCTGTACTTTGTGGGGGACACTTCCCTCCCACAACCCACTCCTGGGCCTTTCTCATTTCAGATACCCCAGGAACTGTAACCTGGCCAAGCAGTGGAGGAAGTGAAAGAGCAGAAAGACAGTGGTGAAACCAAAACACTGTCACTCGCTCTCACACCAGTTCAAATAGTGACACGGCACATACTTTAGAGGACAGCTTAGAAGTGGGATCTGCACATAGTCAGACGCTGAACATAAGTCACGCTGAACATAAGTCGCCTGGAGCCAGAGTGTAAGACAAGGGTAGCACAGATGTTAATTCAATGTGCAACTGAGCTGAAATGGTTGGTGATCCTTTTAAATAGTGTTGGCTGGTTGGGGTGGTGGGAGGAAGGTGGGAGGGGGGGAAGGGGTGTGTGTGTGGAGGGGTGGGAGGGTGGTTTCGATGGTGGTTCTTTCCTGCTGTTGGTTGCTCATTCAACTGAGTAAGAGTAGATCAATGGCTCGGGTGTGAAGTTCCAAAATGGCCAGGCTAGCATTGAATCAGCATTACATGCTGATTGACCTCACAATCTGCCTTTTCCACTGATTTCAACCAAAGCTAACTGTGCATAACCTAATGTTCTCGTCCAAATGACATCAGGCACAACCAACACCAGAAATGTGCATGTTCGCAATGGACACCATCTTGGAGGCAAAGTAGCACTTGTGACGCCAAAAGCAATGGTGTTGCATATCTAAAGTTGGCATCCTTGGCGTCTTTCCCTGTATACTCACAGGCTTTGGGTCTCATTGGCAAGACCTGCACTCAGTTGTCCTTGATAAATTGGTGGTAGGTCTTCCTAAATCATTGCGCTCCACATGGTGACGGTATTCCCACTATGTTGTGAAATGATGGCCGGGATTCTCTGGCCATTTATTCCCCGCCGCCCCTAACAGCGAGAGTGGAGAATTTGAATCATAGAGTCATAGAATCCCTACGGTGTAGGTGGAGGCCATTCAGCTCATCGACCACAATCCCACCCAGGCCCTATCCCTATAACCCCACTCTGCTAATCCCCTTGACACTAAGGGACAATTTAGCATGGCCAATCCACCTAACCTGCACATCTTTTGACCGTGGGAGGAAACCAGATAACCCAAAGGAGACCGACGTGGAAATGGAGAAAACATGGAAACTCCACACAGACAGTCACCCAAGACTTGAACCCGGGTCCATGGCATTGTGAGGCAGCAGTGCTAACCACTGTGCCACCGTGCCACCCCAATTTGGCACTCAGCCAAATCTCCTTTCACTGCAGCAGAGTTGGAGAATCCCAGCACAGGTGGTAAAGGTGGTGAAGAAAGCATGTGGCATGCTTGCCTTCATCAGACAGGGCATCGAGTATAAAAGTTGGCAAATTATGTTATAGTTGTATAAAACGTTGGTTAGGTCACAGTTGAAATACTGTGTCTATTCTGGTCACCACACTATCAGAAGGACGTGGAGGCTTTGGAGAGAGTGCAGAAAAGGTTTACCAGAACGTTGCCTGGCATGGAGGGTATTAGCTATGAGGAGAGTTTGAATAAATTGGGATTGTTCTCCCTGGAAAGAGGGAGGCTGAGGGGCGACCTGATAGAAGTTTATAAAATTCTGAGAGGTATAGATAGGGTGAACAGTCGGAAGCTTTTTCCCAGGGCAGAAATGACAATTACAAGGGGCACAAGTTCAAGATAAGGGGGGAAAGGTTCAGTGGAGATGTGCGGGGGAAGTTTTTTATGGTGTGGGGGCCTGGAATGCACTGCCAAGTGAGGTGGTTGAGGCAATTACGTTAGCCACGTTTAAGATTTCTCTTGATAGGCATATGAACAAACGGGGAATAGAGGGATATAAGCGGTTGCTCTAGATAGGACAACGTGATCGGCACAGGCTTGGAGGGCCGAAGGGCCTGTTCCTGAGCTGTAGTTTTCTTTGTTCGTTGTTCTTTGCTGCCTCACAGCACCAGGGAACCAGGTTTCATCCTGGCTTGGGTCACTGTCTGTGCAGAGTCTGCACATTCTTCCACGTGTTTGTGTGGGTTACCTCCGGGCACTCCGGTTTCCTCCCAGTCTAAAAGACGTGTTGGTTAGGTGCATTGGCCATGCTAAATTCTCCCTCAGTGTACCTGAATAAGCGCCAGAGTGTGGTGACTAGGGGATTTTCACAGTAACTTCATTGCAGTGTTAACGTAAGCCTACTTGTGACACTAATAAATGAATATCTCTATCAGCGCACATTTCATCCAAATCAGCGCATGGGGGAAATGAAGAACTAAGATTATTAAAGAGGATATTAACATTATAATTATAATTTTACGAACATTTCGCATCCACAGCACAGGTTTTGTACTCAACATTGAAATGATGGGATTCATAGCTGCCTTCAAAGAAAGCAGCCCACAAAGATCGAGCAATCTCGCTGACCCTCACTGTTCCAAATTTAAATTTCAATCTGGTGCCAGGTAGATGATTTCATGTGTCCAGCAAGAAGTGATGTCATCAATCAAGGGAAGTCACCGATCGCATTGAAGAATTCTCACAGACAGCAAACCAGGAAGTACCGAGTATCCTTCACATGTTAATCATTTTTGTTTGGGACATATAGGATTATTCATTAGTGTCAGAAGTAGGCTTACATTCACACTGCAATGAAGTTAGTGTGAAAATCCTCCAGTCACCACACTCCAGCATCTGTTCGGGTACACTGAGGGAGAATTTAGCATGGCCAATGCACCGAACCAGCACGTCTTTCAGACTGTGGGAGGAAATCGGAGCACCCAGAGGAAACCCACGCTGACAGGGGGAGAACATGCAGAGTTCACACAGACAGAGATCCAAGCCAGGAATCGAACCCGGATCCCAGGCGCTGCGAAGCAGCAGTGTTAACCATTGTGCCACCATACATTCAATTAAGGTTGGAGTTGAAGTATCATAAACCAAATTTTTTAAAACTTTAAAATCTAATTTTTTTTATTACTTTGGAGAAATTTGACATTTCACTAATATATCAAAGTTACTTTTTCAGGGCCAGGTAGGTTGTTCAGCAATAATTATGACATATAATACAGTTACAAACCCAGTTCCACCTCATTCAAGGGGGCAAAATGTTTTTCAAGTGTCATTATAGCAGGATTAAGTGTGTAAAGAGTAGAAGATGAAGACTTCAAGGGCGCACTATCTGGAGGAGTGGAGAATCGCTGATGGCAGCTTCTGGATACCCACGTTTGAAAGTGCACGTGTGGATGTCAGAAGTTGCTGTCAGTGTCACAGGGCAATATTGGCTAATACTGAAAGTTTCACCATCTTTCCGATCGCAGTGTGTGGGTCATGAGTAGGAAAATGACTTCATCGTCCTCAGCAAGTATTGGGAGGTTCCTTTTGTATCATGGACAGAAATAACCGGCATCACATTGCATATCACCGAAACCTACTCGCTCTAATCAATTTTGAACATCTATACACAGCATTTGTTTCTAATCCATTTCCATGTTTCGAGGCTTCGGTAGTAAGTAAAGCAAATTGCTCGACAAACCTGTGTCACCTCAGAACTGTACCAGATTTGCTTCTTCGGGTAATCATGTTTTGAGAGTCATTTCCATTCAGCTTGGTTGAATTATTGCATTTATTTCCACAGGGAATTTTATACGAAATGATAATAAAAGGGAGATCACTGCAGACCTCATGCAGTTTGTGCTTTAATGTATTACCGCTCTTGGAGCTTCATGCTGAGATTTTTATTGTACGCAACGAATCAGAAATCCCAAATATTTGACCAGGTTGGCAACTTTCAGAAGTCCATATTTCCAACACACAAACATCGCCACTGAAATGGCTGCATGAAAACAAGAACCTTATAGATTTATTACCATAAATTATTTCTCCTTACGTGAACTCAATGGCCAGCAAAGTATTTCAAAAATGGTCCCACCTTCTATCTTTTAAAAGTCTTTATAACACTAAGACCACTCTTCTTGCCAGCTTGTGGCTAGCATTAGCAATGATTTAATACACAACACAGTGTTTGAGATGCAGAGCCATTGAACTGCTATGGATGGAATCCATGGCCGGAATTCTCCGGCCGTTCACGCCGGCGGGATTCTCCAGTCCTGCCGGCAGCGCAATCCCACTTGCGGGTTTCTCACCAGCGTGGGGTGACTTCAATGGGAATTCCAATTGACAGCGACGGGACCAGAGAATCCCGCTGCTAGCAAACAATGTGCCACCTCCCGCCAGTGGGAATCAAGTGGCTTGGAAGCCAGAGAATCTCGTCCCATATTCATGGGTCATACGGTGGCACAGTGGTTGGCACTGCTGCTGAATGACACAATCTTCTAAGAGGGCACCTCCTAATTGTCTGGCTCTGCATTTGCCACCCTGTTAATGAAGGGATTGGGCTCCTAGTGCTGACAGTCCAATTCAACGGTCTGCAGACCTGGAGTCTCGGCAGCTCCACTCAGGCAGGTGAGGGCATCTTAAAACGGAAGAAGCACGGTGCCACAGTGGTGAGCACTACTGTCTCACAGCGCCAGGGACCAGGGTTCAATTCCGGACTCAGGTCACTATCTGTGTGGAGTCTGCGCGTTTTCCCCGTGTGTGCGTGGGTTTCCTCCCGGTGTTCCGGTTTCCTCTCACACTCCAAAGATGTACGGTTTAGGTTGATTGTCCATGCTAAAATGACCCTTGGTGTCAGCGGGACTAGCATGGTAAGATATGTGAGGTCACGGGGATAGGGCCTGGGTGGGATTGTTGTCAGTGCAGGTTTGGTGGGCAAAATGGCCTCCTTCTGAACTGTAGGGATTCTATTATATTCTATAATATACAGAATACAAACAAGCAGAATAGGTAGACAGGAACAAATATGAATACAGTTGCACCTTTAAAAAATTGAAACTTGTTACAGTTTAAAGTTTATTTGTTAGTGTTACAAGTCAGCTTACATTAACACTGCAATGAAGTTACTGTGAAAGTCCCCTAGTTGCCACACTCCGGCGCCTGTTCGGGTACACTGAGGGAGAATTTAACATGGCCAGTCCACCTGACCAGCACGTCTTTCAGACTGTGGGAGGAAACCGGCGCACCCGGAGGAAACCCATGCAGACACGGGGAGAATGTGCAGACTCCACACAGACAGTGACCCAAGTCAGGAATCGAACCCGGGTCCCTGGTGCTGTGAGGCAGCAGTGCTAACCCAGTGTACCAGCGTTATATTGCTCAAGAAAAACGTGGAAGATAGGGGACGATTCTCCCAAAAGCACTGAATTAGCGGGAAAACTGTTCTAAGTCCCGACTGTTTTGTCAGTTCAACTTCTCACCCGAATCTCCGCACTCTGTGCACTGCAGAGGTCTCAGTTGGGAATCTCATTAAAATCCCAGGGGGGTGGGGCCTATTCGCACCGGAGTTTGACAGCTCTGGAACTCTGCGCATGCGCAGTGGTCCCGATATGTCAGATTCCCCATTTGCTGGCCAGCCTGGGACCCATGCAGTGCTGCCCCTCCAGCCGCCCCCCCCCCCCCCCCCAAAAGGCCCGATCGCGGCCCCCACAACAATTCCCGGACCACCCCTGACCCCACTCCCCTCTGTCCTGGAGTGCCCTGATGAACAGCCCACCCCCATCAGCAGGGCGATCCCCCTCCCCACCCCCCTCACCCCAGCTGACACCCCTCTCCCCCCGCTGACCACCCCCCCAACCCCCGGAGTCAGACCACCCCTACCCCCCCCCTTACAGGAGGCAGGCCCCACCCCCTCCCGCCAGCCTGCCCCAATCACTGCCCTCCCTCCATTCCAGACTGATCCCAATGCAAAGTGGCAACAGGACCCCCCATCCCCACCGATTGCCCCTAGGCCCCACCCACAATAGGACCCATCCCCTTGGCACTGCCCAATGCCTGATGGGCAGTGCCAAGGTGCCCCATGGGCACTTTGCCCCTTGGGCAGTGCCGGGGACACAAGCTGGCACTGCCAAGGTGCCTATGCCCGGGGAGGGGGGGGGGCGCCGCTTGTCCCCCTTCACTCTGGCAGGGTCTCCCACTAGTTCCCCAAACTTGGGGAGCTAGTCTGAACCCTGTCGGAATAAAGTACTCCCGGCGGGGCGGGAGATTCTATTGGACCCTGAAAGGTCCCGATAATGAACTAATAAACATATTTAAAACATATTTTAAAAAGATTAAATGACTTACCTGCCTTCCCGCTGGTTTCCAGCATGGTCTGACCGGCGACTGTTCTCCGGCTCTGGGAGATGTTCTTGCATTCCTGGCGCATGCGCAAATCCCTGTTCAAGGCCGGCGAAGCACTTCTCCCACCGCGACCCGCCAGAAAAGTTGCAGATCGGGATGGGAGAACCGCGGCCATAGTTCCTCAATTTATTCTCCAGAACAAGTATTAATGATCTAGATGACGGGACTGGGGGCATTCTGGCCAAGTTTGCCGATGATACAAAGATAGGTGGAGGGGCAGGTAGTATTGAGGAGGTGGGGAGGCTGCAGAAAGATTTAGACAGTTTAGGAGAGTGGTCCAAGAAGTGGCTGATGAAATTCAACGTGGGCAAGTGCGAGGTCTTGCACTTTGGAAAAAAGAATAGAGGCATGGACTATTTTCTAAACGGTGACAAAATTCATAATGCTAAAGTGCAAAGGGACTTGGGAGTCCTAGTCCAGGATTCTCTAAAGGTAAACTTGCAGGTTGAGTCCGTAATTAAGAAAGCAAATGTAATGTTGTCATTTATCTCAAGAGGCTTGGAATACAAAAGCAGGGATGTACTTCTGAGGCTTTATAAAGCACTGGTTAGGCCCCATTTGGAGTACTGTGAGCAATTTTGGGCCCCACACCTCAGGAAGGACATACTGGCACTGGAGCGGGTCCAGCGGAGATTCACACGGATGATCCCGGGAATGGTAGGCCTGACATACGATGAACGTCTGAGGATCGTGGGATTGTATTCATTGGAGTTTAGGAGGTTGAGGGGAGATCTAATAGAAACTTACAAGATAATGAACGGCTTAGATAGGATGGACGTAGGGAAGTTGTTTCCATTAGCAGGGGAGACTAGGACGCGGGGGCACAGCCTTAGAATAAAAGGGAGTCACTTTAGAACAGAGATGAGGAGAAATTTCTTCAGCCAGGGAGTGGTAGGTCTGTGGAATTCATTGCCACAGAGGGCTGTGGAGGCCGAGACGTTGAGCGTCTTCAAGACAGAAATTGATAAATTCTTGATTTCTCGAGGAATTAAGGGCTATGGGGAGAGAGCGGGTAAATGGAGTTGAAATCAACCATGATTGAATGGTGGAGTGGACTCGATGGGCCGAATGGCCTTACTTCCGCTCCTATGTCTTATGGTCTTATGGTCTTATTATTTACCGTCATACCAGGACATGATTAAACCCTGCCATTCTTCTTCACAACTCCTGTGCAAATAGAATAATGTTCTGAAAAGTTCTGTCAATGCGCTCAATCAATAAGAGGTTACAGCAGGGTTAGTCGTCAATAATGCTTTATTCTGAGATCACAAGTGGTCATTTGTATGTTGAAAGGGGTGACTTTCTCTCCACTCATTTCCACAGAGCAATGACCCTTTGTACTGCTGATGAGTGTGCTTGGGGTTTATCGTCTGAAGTCAATTTCTAATTCTTCAGAGGACCAGCCCCTTTCTGGAACCTGAGAGTCGCGGAAACTATTCGATATGATTTTTACTCAATTGCGTGAGGAAGCCAGATGAGGTAAATTCACACTCTGCTACAACCAGATAACAACGAGAGGAACGCTCGTGGAATGTGCTTGTGGAATGAAAGAGAAATTCTTCACTTAAACCATTACAGGTTCGTGAAGAGAATTTTACACGGGGAGGTAAACGGACCCTTAAGTCAAAATTGAATTGCGCAGCTTCGAACAACGAGCACCAGGACCAGTGAAAGAAAATAGTCACAGATCACAGCGAGTTCAAAGATTAAGCCACATTTGTCCTCAGAATCCATGGTAATATTTCACCTCATAATTTCGGGAATACCTTCTGTCTCCTAGCAACAATTGAAAAACGACTTCATGGTCACAACACTGGAAAGAGACAAAGAGCTGAATATTCCTGAGCTGGTGGTGGCAGGCCTCAGAGGTGGAGGAGGGGCACCGGGAAAATGACAGAAGCAGAGTGGGATTGCGCCCCAATGCATTCCTGCAGCCAGTGAACTTTCCCCTGTGGGCTGCGGATATGATTCTCTGCCAACTCCATAAGCTGGGCAGTCAAAGGTGGTTTCTGACCTTGCTAGTGATGCACTATCAATCAAGCAAAGACTAGTTTGTATGCAAGACCAAATAGGCTTTTATTCGCAAAAGACTTGGAGCACACCCATGCTGATGAACTGGTCCAGCAACTGAGGCAGGGGGGTTGGGAGCAGTCACCTTTATACCTGGACCAGGCGGGGAGGAGTCTCAGGCAGGGCCGGCAGGAGCATGCCCAGGAATGTCACACACACACACACACAGGCAATAAGCTTAACAGTGGTTTACCACATTCACCCCCTGCTTTTAAAAAAGAGTCTGGCGGGGGTGAGGTGGGTGGAACGATATTTGCAAAATTACAAATTTACAAATTCAGTCTCTCTGGGGGCTTGATCTGCCGCTGCGACCTCCGTAGTGCCGGCTGTGGTGTCGGTTCCGGTGGCCGCGGTGTTGGTTCAGGCGCCAGGCCGTAGTCGCTCGAGTCGTCTGTAGTCGCTTCCGATTGTCGGGTGCGTGGTGGCGGCTCCTGGGGCTCAGGCGTGCTGTATACGGGGGTTGGGGGTGTGGGGTTGTGGGTCGTCGTGGTCCCTGGAGCACCTGTGGGTGCCAGGTCTCGAATGGAGATCGTGTCCTCCTGCCCGTCGGGGTACGCCACATAGGCGTATTGGGGGTTGGTGTGGAGGAGCCGGAACCTTGCGACCAGGGGGTCCGACTTATGGGTCCTCACGTGGTTCCAGAGCAGGAGAAGGCCTGGGGACATCAGCCACAAATGGTAGTGAGGTCCCCGAGGAGGACTTCCTGGGGAAAACAAACATTCTTTCATGAGGGGTAGCATTGGTAGCTGTGCAAAGGAGTGATCTAATTGAGTGTGGTGCATCAGGGAGGACCTCTTGCCAGCGGGTGACTGGAAGACCTTTAGACCTCAGAGCTAGTAAAACGGCCTTCCAGACTGTCGCGTTCTCCTTCTCTACCTGTCCGTTCCCCCTGGGGTTGTAGCTGGTGGTCCTACTCGAGGCTATGCCTTTGGAGAGCAGGTACTGCCGCAGTTCATCACTCATAAAGGAGGATCCCCGGTCGCTATGGATATAGCTAGGGAAACCGAACAGGGTGAAGAGGCTGTGTAGGGCCCTGACGACCGTGGCCGAGGTCATATCCGGGCAGGGAATAGCGAAGGGGAAACGTGAATATTCGTCAATGACGTTGAGGAAGTATATGTTGCGGTCAGAAGAGGGGAGGGGGTCTTTGAAGTCGATGCTTAGGCGTTCGAAAGGGCGGGTGGCCTTTATGAGGTGTGCTCTGTCTGGCCGATAGAAGTACGGCTTGCACTCTGCGCAGACCTGGCAGTGTCTGGTTATAGACCTGACTTCCTCAATGGAGTAGGGCAGGTTATGCGCTTTAATGAAGTGAAAAAAACCTGGTGACCCCCGGGTGGCAGAGGTCGTTGTGGAGAGTCTGCAATTGGTCTATTTGTGCGCTGGCACATATTCCCCGGGACAGGGCGTCTGGGGGCTCATTGAGCTTCCCGGGCTGGTATAAGATGTCGTAATTGTAGGTGGAACGCTCGATTCTCCACCTCAATATTTTATCATTTTTGATCTTGCCCCGCAGCATGTTGTTAAACATGAATGTAACTGACCGTTGGTCCGTGAGTAGGGTGGATCGTTTACCAGCTAAGTACTGGCGCCAGTGCCGTACAGCTTCCACTATGGCTTGGGTCTCCTTCTCGACAGAGGAGTGTCGAATTTCAGGGCCTTGGAGGGTTTGTGAGAAGAAGGCCACGGGTCTGCCCGCCTGGTTAAGGGTGGCGGCTAGGGTGAAATCAGACACATCGCACTCCACCTGGAACGGGATGGATTCGTCTACAGCGTGCATCGTGGCCTTCGCGATGTCTGCTTTGATGCGGTCGAAGGCCAGGCGGGCCTCTGCCGTCAGGGGAAAAGAGGTGGATTTGATGAGCAGATGGGCTTTATCCGCATAATTGGGGACCCACTGGGCGTAATACGAGAAGAAGCCCAGGCATCTCCTCAGTGCTTATACGCTGGTGGGGAGGGGAAGTTCCAGGAGGGGACGCATGCGGTCAGGATCGGGACCGATGACCCCGTTTTCCACAACACAACCAAGGATGGCGAGGCAGCATGTACGGAATATGCACTTCTCCTTATTATAGGTCAGATTTAGGAGTGTGGCGGTGTGGAGGAATTTGTGGAGGTTGGCATCGTGGTCCTGCTGATCATGGCCACAGATGGTGACGTTATCCAGGTATGGGAAGGCGGCCCGCAGCCCGTTCTGGTCGACCATTCGGTCCATCTCACGCTGGAAAACCGAGACCCCGTTGGTGACGCTGGAGGGGACCCTAAGGAAGTGATAAAGGTGGCCATCCGCCTCGAAGGCAGTATATTGCCGGTCCTCCGGGTGGATAGGGAGCTGGTGGTATGCAGATTTTAAGTCGATGGCGGAGAACACCCGATATTGCGCAATCTGATTAACCATGTCAGATATGTGGGGAAGGGGGTACGCGTCCAGCTGCGTGTATCGGTTAATGGTCTGACTGTAGCCAATGACCATGCGATGTTTCCCCCCAGTCTTAACAGCTACTACTTGGGCTCTCCAGGGGCTGGTACTGCTCTTGATGATCCCCTCCCCGAGGAGCCGTTGTACTTCGGACCTGATAAAAGCCCTGAATCCAGCACTGTACCCTCTGCTCTTGGTGGCGATGGGCTTGCAGTTGGGGGTGAGATTTTCAAACAGTGAGGGAGGGGTGACTTTAAGGGTCGAGAGGCTGCAGGTGGTGCGCGGTGGGCGATCGAAGAACTGGTGATTGCAAACAGAGAGCGGGGGAAAAGGCCCATAATACTCCATGGTGGCGCTCTTAAGGTGACACAGGAAATCTAGCCCCAGGAGTACGGCAGCGCAGAGTTGTGGCAGCACGAGGAGCCTGAAGTTTTTGTACACTGTGCCCCGTACAGTCAGGATCGCCACGCAGTACCCGAGGACATCCACCGAGTGGGACTTTGAAGCCATGGAGATTGTTTGCTTCACTGGCAGTACTGAAAGGGCGTAGCGACTCACTGTGTTAGGGTGAATAAAGCTCTCCGTACTCCCACAGTCAAATAAACAGTTTGTAGTGCGACCGTTTACCTTGATGTCCATCATGGACCTGGCGAGTCGGCAAGTGCTACTGTCTTTTGTAAATCCAGCCCACCCTGTTCCAGCAGTCATTGTCGGATATAGTTTGACCTGATACCCGTGACATAGGCATCTCTGATTAAGTCCTCAGTGTTTTGGATGGCTGTTACGGCCTTGCAGTTGCAGGCCCTGCCAAGTGCTCGCAACACACGCAGGAATTGGTCTCCCGATTCTCCTGGCTGTTGTCTGCAAGTAGCCAGAAGATGTCTGGCGTAGATTACATTAGTCTGTTTGTTATACTGGCCTTTTAAAAGTTCGATCGCATCCTCGTAAGTTTCAGCGTCTCTAATCATCGAGAATACTTGATCGCTTACCCGGGCATGGAGCACGTGTAGCTTGTCGGTTTCGGTCCGGATGACGGAGCCGGAGGCGGTGAGGAAAGTTTCAAAACATCGCAGCCAGTGATCGAAGCTGTTAGAGGCTCCTACAGCTTGAGGATCCAATTCTAATCTATCGGGTTTTAGTATCTGCTCCATCCCAAAACATTTGTTTTGCGAATAAAATTGATTCACTATCAATCAGGTAAAGACTAGTTTGTATGCAAGAACAAATAGGCTTTTATTCGCAAAAGACTTGGAGCACACCCATGCCGATGAACTGGTCCAGCAACTGAGGCAGGGGGGTGGGGAGCAGTCACCTTTATACCTGGACCAGGGGGGGAGGAGTCTCAGGCAGGGCCGGCAGGGGCATGCCCAGGCATGTCACACATACACACAGGCAATAAGCTTAACAGTGGTTTACCACAGCTCACAGAGTTCCCCAACTCTGCCACCCCTCACCAACACAGTGCCCCACCCAACCCCGCCACCTCACCAAATGCAGAGGTCAACAGCTCAATGGAGCATCTATTCCCATAAAGTACCTTTCAGTACTGGTGCCTGTGGTGAACCACTGTCGTTGTCTGTTTATGTGATAGTTATGTGATATGCCTGGACACGCCCCTGCTGCCTCAATCCAGGGCTCCGCCCTCCTTGGGGTATAAAGGTGGCTGCTCTCCGCCCCTTTTGCATCAGTTCGGATTAGCTATCGGTTTGGGAGTGCTTCAGTTCTTTGTTAATAAAAGCCTGTTGTTTCACAACATCTAGTCTTTGCGTACTCAATGGTGCATCAATTTTATTAACAAAAATTTCGAGATGGAGCAAACTCCTGAAACCTGACAAATTGGACTTGGATCCGCAGGCAGTTGGGGCCTCTAATTCTTTTGATCACTGGCTGCGCTGTTTTGAGACCTTCATCGCCTCCTCCTCCTCCGTCGTCGTAACCAACATCGACAAACTACATGTGCTCCACGCCCGCGTCAGCGCTCATGTCTTTGCGCTGATCCGAGACGCGGAAACTTACCAGGAGGCAATCGATCTCCTCAAGAGTCAGTACAACCGGCAGCAGAATGAGGTCTACACTGGACATCTGCTGGCCACTCGCAGACAGCAGCCGGGGATATCGACTGAGCAATTCCTGCACGAACTGCGTGCACTCGGCAGAGCCTGCAACTGCAAGACCGTTTCAGCCGCCCAAAACGCCGACGACCTGATCAGAGATGCCTTTGCCGCGGGCATCAGGTCGACCTATATCCAGCAGCGTCTACTGGAACAAGGTGGGCAGGACCTGAAGAAAACTGTGGAGCTTGCCGGCTCGCTGGAAGTGGCTTTCCGGAACCTCGAGGCCTACACCCCTGACCACAAGAGCGCACCGTGGACACCACGACCGCAACCATCTCTGTACCCGGGAGGGCCACAAACCTACGCCACGCCCCATCCCGACGCCGAACTGACCACTGCGGCAGTCTCCGGAGGCCCGAGGTGCTACTTCTGCGGCCTGGAGAAGCAGCCACGACGCGCTGCCCGACGAAAGACGCAATCTGCTCTGTCTGCGGTAAGAAGGGTCATTCCCTGAAAGTTTGCAGGGCAAAATCGGCCCCCAGGCCCAGCAGCGCCACGTGCGACCCGCGGGAGGCACCGTCTTCGACGCCATCGGCCGTGTGCGATCCGCGGGTGCCGCCATTTTGGATGCCAGCGGCCGCGTGCGACCCACAGAGGCCGCCATCTTGGACGCCATCAGCCACGTGCGACCAACGGGAGCCGCCATCTTGGGTGATGTCAGCCGAGTCACGGGGGCCGCCATTTTGGGAACCGTCCACTGCATCGCCTAATCCGACTGTGGCCTCGGTTGCGTGAGTCCAGGCCTCACCAACTCACCTGGTCGATGATGGACATCAAGGTAAACGGCCACACTACTAATTGCTTATTTGACAGTGAGAGTACGGAGAGCTTTATCCACCCTAACACGGTGAGGCGCTACGCACTGCCAGTACTGCCAATGCAGCAATCAATCTCCATGGCTTCGACGTCCCGGTTGGTGAATGTCATCGGGTACTGTGTAGCAACTCTGACTGTACGGGGCATGGTGTACGGGAAGTGCAGGCTCCTCGTGCTGCTACAGCTCTGCGCTGCCGTACTACTGGGGCTAGATTTCATGTGTCACCTTGGGAGCGTCACCATGGTGTATAATGGGCCTTTTACCCCAATCTCCGTCCAAAATCCACAGCTATCAGACCAGCCGCCGCGCACCACCTGTGGCCTCTCGGCCCTTAAAGTCGCCCCTCCCTCGCTCTTTGAACACCTCACCCCCGACTGCAAGCACATTGCCACCAAAAGCAGATGGTACAGCACTGGAGATAGAGCGTTTATCAAGTCCGAGGTGCGATGCCTCCTGGGGGAGGGGATCATTGAGGCCAGTACCAGCCCCTGGAGAGCCCAAGTGGTGGTTGTTAAGACTGGGGAGAAACTTCGCATGGTTATTGACTACAGTCAGACCATCAACCGATACACGCAGCTGGACGCGTATCCCCTTCCCCGCATATCTGACATGGGCAATCAGATTGCACAATATCGGGTGTTCTCCATCATTGATTTGAAGTCTGCATACCACCAGCTCCCTATCAGCCTGGAAGACCGCCAATACACTGCCTTCGAGGCGGATGGCCGTCTCTATCACTTCCTTCGAGTCCCCTTCGGCGTCACCAACTGGGTCTCAGTTTTCCAGCGTGAGATCGACCGAATGGTGGACCAGAACGGATTGCGGGCTGTGGTGAACCATAGATGGTTACCACTATGGGTACTGAACCATAGATGGTTAGCACTATGGGTACTTGTACATATGTTACTGTTGTTACTGTTGGGGTTAGGGTTGGGGTGTTCTACCTGTTGGTATTGTTCTGTGGTACACTCCGGTTGGCTCCGCCTACCTGTAGGAGTATAAAGGTCACTGCACTGCCGAGTGACCCTTAGTCTGGGACTGTATTGTTATGCAGTATGCTCCATTCTTATTACTAATAAAAGCCTTTATTTCCCGAGTACGATCCAGCCTCCCGAGTGATTTAATCGCGCATCAATTTTATGAGTAACAAATTTTGGTTGAAAAAAAAACCATGGAGCAAATGTTAAAACCCGATCGGCTTACCTTAGATCCGCGTGCAGCTGGAGCGTCGAACACTTTCGACCGTTGGTTGAAGTGTTTCCAAGATTATATCGACGCCTCAGCAGCCATTCAAAACTACGCCGATAGATTGCGGGTCCTCCACGCAAGGGTAAGCGACACTGTGTATGCAACAATCCGCGATGCCCAAGACTACAAAGGGGCCATCGAACTACTTAAGAAACTGTACAACAAACCGCCAAACGAGATTCATGCTCGACACCTACTAGCCACTCGACGGCGGTAGCCCGGCGAAACGACGGGACAAACTGCGCGAACTTCAGAAGCTAGCCAGAGCCTGCAATTGCAAGCCAGTGTCGGCGACCCAGTATACTAACGATTTGATCCGAGATGCATTTGTGGCGGGAATCGGCTCATCCTATATTCGCCTGCGGCTGCTAGAGCAAGGTAACAGACCTAGCTAAGACGGTGGAATTGGCTGATGCGATGGAAACGGCCTCCAGAAGTCTTGAAACTTACGCCACCGACCACGTGGGAACATCGTGGCAAGTACAGCCACCGACTCAACTCTACCCAGCGGCTCTTAGGAACTGCGCGATCGTGCTTTCAACCTCGAACCTGACGGCGGTGGCAGCTCCAGGAGGCCCGCGGTGCTATTTCTGTGGATTGGCAAAGCACCCTCGTCAGCGATGTCCGGCCAGAATGGTATTTTGCTCCGCGTGTGGGAAGAAAGGGCACGATTCTAAAGTGTGCCGAGCTAAACCACCCTCAAAACCAAGCAGTGCGGCGTGTGACTCTCCAGAAACTGTCTCCTTGTCTCCGGCTTCGTCGAGGTCTTCCACCACGTGCGATTCACGAGCGCCGCCATTCCTGAGGACGACGATGCAAGACACGTGCGACCTGCGAGTGCCGCCACTTTCAACGCCATCGACTACGTGCGATCCATGGGCGCAGCCATTTTGGTCGGCACCGACCGCAGACGACCAGCAGGGGTCATCATCATCAACCATCTCAGCTGCCTGCAGTTGCACTCAAGACTCAATGGTGGCGTCAATCATCCTGGACCAGGCCAAGCCTCACAGACTCGACAAGTCCATGATGGGCATAGAGGTAAACGGACGCCTAATACATTGTCTGTTTGACAGCGGGAGCACGGAGAGTTTCATTCATCCTGACACCGTGAAATGGTGCGGTCTCTGAGTACAGACTGTCAGACAGACAATTTCTATGGCGTCGAGGTCCCGATCTGTTACCGTTCTTGGGAGCTGCATGGTAAACCTAATGGTGCGGGGCACAGTTTATGAGAACTTCAGGCTCCTCGTGTTACCGCACCTTTGCACTCCGATACTCCTGGGACTAGACTTTATGGTCCACCTGAGGAGTGTGACCCTGCAGTACGATGGGCCACTCCCTCCGCTTTCAGTGGGAGAACGGCAGCCTCCAAATTGCCCAGCGCGCTCTACGTGCAGTCTCTCGACACTCAGAATCACCCCGCCATCTTTATTTGAGAATCTCGTGCCAGGCTGCAAGCCCATCGCAACTAAGAGCAGGCGTTACAGCGCTGAGGATCGGATCTTTATTCGATCTGAAGTTCAGCGGCTCCTCAGGGAAGGGATCATTCAACCTAGCACTAGCCCATGGAGAGCACAAGTCGGGTGGTTAAAACTGGAGACAAGCCCCGGATGGTCATAGACTATAGTCAGACCATTAATAGGTACACGCAGCTGGACGCGTACCCTCTCCCGCGCATATCTGACATGGTCAACCAGATTGCGCAGTACCGGGTGTTCTCCACCATCGACTTGAAGTCAGCCTATCAGCAGCTCCCCATTCGCACAGAGGACCGAAAATATACGGCCTCTGAGGTGGATGGACGTCTCTATCACTTCT
Source organism: Mustelus asterias (assembly GCF_964213995.1). Taxonomy (NCBI): domain Eukaryota; kingdom Metazoa; phylum Chordata; class Chondrichthyes; order Carcharhiniformes; family Triakidae; genus Mustelus; species Mustelus asterias. Next base: position 29,680,342 of record NC_135824.1, read on the forward strand.
TAAGGGTCCCCTTTGGCGTCACGAATGGGGTCTTGGTCTTCCAGCGTGCAATGGACCGAATGGTGGACCAAAACGGGGTACGGGCTATCTTCCTAAATGAAGAAAAATTACATCGTGCGACTGTGCAGAGGGACCTGGGGGTCCTTGTGCACGAATCGCAAGAACTCAGTCTGCAGGTGCAGCAGGTGATCAAGAAGGCGAATGGAATGTTGGCCTTTATCGCGAGGGGATAGAATATAAAAGCAGGGAGGTCTTGCTGCAACTGTACAAGGCACTGGTGAGGCCGCAACTGGAGTACTGTGTGCAGTTTTGGTCCCCTTATTTGCGAAAGGATATATTGGCCTTGGAGGGAGTGCAGAGAAGGTTCACCAGGTTGATACCGGAGATGAGGGGTGTGGCTTATGAGGAGAGATTAAACAGATTGGGTCTGTACTCGTTGGAGTTTAGAAGGATGAGGGGTGATCTTATAGAGACACATAAGATAATGAAGGGGCTGGATAGGGTAGAGGTGGAGAGATTCTTTCCACTTAGAAGGGAAACCAGAACTAGAGGGCACAGCCTCAAAATAAGGGGGGGCCGGTTCAGAACAGAGTTGAGGGAGAACATCTTCTCTCAGAGGGTAGTGAATCTCTGGAATTCTCTGCCCATTGAAGTGGTGGAGGCTTCCTCATTGAATATGTTTAAATCACGGGTAGATAGTTTTCGGATCGATAAGGGAATTAGGGGTTATGGGTAGCAGGCGGGTAAGTGGAACTGATTCGCTTCAGATCAGCCATGATCTTGTTGAATGGCGGGGCAGGCTCGAAGGGCCAGATGGCCTACTCCTGCTCCTATTTCTTATGTTCTTATGTTCTTATGTTCCCGTACCTGGACAACGTCACTATCTGCGGCCATGACCAGCAGGACCATAATGCCAACCTCCTAAAGTTTTTACGCACTGCGTCTCGCCTGAATCTGATCTATAACAGGAAGAAGTGTGTATTCAGCAAGTGCCGCCTAGCAATTCTCGGATACGTGGTGGAAAACGGGGTCCTTGGCCCTGATCCAGACCGTATGCGTCCCCTCCTTGAACTTCCCCTACCCACTAGCATCAAAGCACTGAGAAGATGCTTAGGCTTCTTTTCGTATTACGCACAGTGGGTTCCCAATTATGCGGACAAAGCCCGTCCGCTCATAAAGTCTACCTCTTTTCCCCTGGCAGCAGAGGCTCGCTTAGCCTTTGAAGGGATAAAAGCTGACATCGCGAAAGCCATGATGCACGCTGTCGATGAGTCCATCCCCTTCCAGGTGGAGAGTGATGCATCTGATTTCGCCCTGGCCGCCACACTTAACCAGGCGGGCAGGCCCGTCGCCTTTTTCTCCCGCACCCTCCAAGGCCCTGAAATTCGGCACTCCGCTGTGGAAAAAGAGGCTCAGGCCATTGTGGAGGCCGTCCGGCATTGGCGCCATTACTTGGCTGGAAAACGATTCACCCTGCTCACGGACCAGCGGTCCGTGGCGTTCATGTTCAACAACACGTTAAGGAGTAAGATCAAAAATGATAAAATCTTGAGGTGGAGAATCGAACTCTCCACCTACAACTATGATATCATGTACCGTCCGGGGAAGCTCAATGAGCCCTCAGATGCCCTGTCGCGTGGAACATGTGCCAGTGTGCAGGAGGACCGGCTACAGGCCCTCCACAATGATCTCTGCCATCCGGGGATCACTCGGCTCTTCCATTTTGTAAAGGCCCGGAATCTACCCTACTCCGTAGAGGATGTCAGGTCGATAACTCGAAGCTGCCAGGTATGTGCTGAATGCAAGCCGCACTTCTATCGACCTGACAGGGCACACCTCATTAAAGCCACTCGCCCTTTTGAAAGACTGAGTGTTGATTTCAAGGGCCCCCTTCCTTCGACAGATCGGAATGTGTACTTCTTCAACGTGGTTGACGAGTACTCCCGATTCCCTTTTGCCATTCCCTGTTCAGACATGACCGCTGCCATGGTTATCAAAGCATTGCGGGATCTTTTCACCCTGTTTGGTTACCCCAGTTATATCCACAGTGATAGGGGTTCGTCGTTTATGAGCGACGACTTGAGGCAATACCTGCTCTCAAAAGGGATTGCCTCAAGTAGGACTACGAGTTACAACCCCAGGAGTAACGGGCAGGTCGAAAGAGAAAACTCTACAGAATGGAAGGCTGTCTTACTGGCGTTGAGGTCTACGGGTCTTCCAGTCTCCTGTTGGCAAGAGGTACTTTCTGATGCGCTCCATTCAATCCGGTCCCTCCTGTGTACGGCAACCAATGCTACCCCACATGAACGGATGTTTACCTTCCCTCGGAAGTCTTCCTCTGGGACCTCACTGCCGTCTTGGTTGATGTACTCAGGACCTGTCCTCCTGCGGCGGCATGTTAGGACCCGCAAGTCCGACCCTTTGGTTGAACAGGTCCATCTCCTCCACGCCAACCCTCAATATGCCTATGTAGCATATCCTGACGGGCGAGAGGACACGGTCTCTATTCGAGATCTGGCACCTGCAGGGGACCTGGAAACTCCCGTCGCTCCCGCACCCCTGGTTAGGGACCCCTTGCCCTTTATCTCCCCTCCTGACACGGGGCGGGCAGTATCGGGACCACCACTTAATCCTCTTACTCCCGTGTACAGCTTGCCTGAGTCCAGGAGATTGTCGCCACCTCGGGGCATTCCTGAGTCAAGGAGATTGTCGCCACCTCATGGTCCACCCGGTCGTGAGGAACTGGAGGAGTCTCTGGACACCGCCTTGGAGAGAGGGTCATCACGGTCACCAGAACCGGCGCTACCGCCAGTGTTGAGGAGGTCGCAGAGACGGTGCGGCCCTCCGATACGACTGAACTTGTGAATATATGGACAGTTCGTACTGTTTTTTTTGCCCCACCGGCCTTTGTTTTAAAGGAGGGGTGAGTGTGGTGAACCATAGATGGTTAGCACTATGGGTACTGAACCATAGATGGTTAGCACTATGGGTACTTGTACATATGTTACTGTTGTTACTGTTGGGGTTAGGGTTGGGGTGTTCTACCTGTTGGTATTGTTCTGTGGTACACTCTGGTTGGCTCCGCCTACCTGTAGGAGTATAAAGGTCACTGCACTGCCGAGTGACCCTTAGTCTGGGACTGTATTGTTATGCAGTATGCTCCATTCTTGTTACTAATAAAAGCCTTTATTTCCCGGGTACGATCCAGCCTCCCGAGTGATTTAATCGTGCATCATGGGCCACCTTCCCGTACCTGGATAACATCACCATCTGCGGCCACGATCAGCAGGACCATGACGCCACCCTCCAAAAATTCCTCCACACTGCGGCACTCCTCAACCTGACCTATAATAAGGAGAAGTGTGTATTCCGCACACGCCGCCTCACCATCCTTGGTTGTGTTGTGGAGAACGGGGTCATCGACCCCTATCCCGACCGCATGCGTCCCCTCCTGGAACTCCCCCTCCCCACCACCCTCAAAGCGCTGAGGAGATGCCTAGGCTTCTTCTCATACTATGCCCAGTGGGTCCCCAATTATGCGGACAAGGCCCGTCCGCTCATCAAATCCGCATCTTTTCCCCTAGCGGCGGAGGCTCGGCTGGCCTTTGACCGCATCAAAGTGGATATCGCGAAGGCCACGATGCTCGCTGTAGATGAATCCAACCCAGTCTGACTTTGCCCTCGCCGCCACTCTTAACCAGGTGGGCAGACCGGTGGCCTTCTTCTCGCGCACCCTCCAGAGCCCCGAAATTCGACACTCCTCTGTCGAAAAAGAGGCACAAGCCATCGTGGAGGCGGTGCGACACTGGCGCCACTACTTTTCTGGCAAACGGTTCACCCTGCTCACGGACCAACGGTCCGTTGCCTTTATGTTCAGTAACGTGCAGCGGGGCAAAATCAAGAATGATAAGATTTTGAGGTGGAGGATCGAGCTCTCCACCTACAATTACGACATTTTATACCGACCTGGGAAGCTCAATGAGCCCCCAGATGCCCTGTCCCAGGGGACCTGTGCCAGCGCGAACATAGACCGGTTACAGACTCTCCACGATGACCTCTGCCACCCGGGTGTTACCAGGTTCTTCCATTTCATCAAGGCCAGGAACCTGCCCTATTCCATCGAGGAAGTCAGGTCTGTAACCAGGCACTGCCAAGTCTGCGCGGAGTGTAAGCCGCAGTTCTACCGACCAGACAGAGCACACCTCATCAAAGCCACCCGCCCTTTCGTACGCCTGAGCGTTGACTTCAAAGGCCCCCTCCCCTCCTCTGACCGCAACGTATACTTCCTCAACGTAGTTGATGAGTATTCGCGGTTCCCCTTTGCTATTCCCTGCCCGGATATGACCTCGGCCACGGTCGTCAGGGCCCTGCACAGGCTCTTCACCCTGTTTGGTTTCCCAGCTATATTCATGGCGACCGGGGTTCCTCTTTTATGAGTGACGAGCTGCGCCAGTACCTATTCTCCAAAGGCATAGCCTCGAGTAGGACCAACAGCTACAATTCCAGAGGGAACGGACAGGTGGAGAGGGAGAATGCGACAGTCTGGAAGGCCGTTTTATTAGTTCTCCGGTCTAAGGGTCTTCCAGTCTCCCGCTGGCAAGAGGTCCTCCCTGATTCGCTACACTCAATTAGGTCACTACTGTGCACGGCTACCAATGCCACCCCTCATGAACGAATGTTTGTTTTCCCCAGGAAGTCCTCCTCAGGGACTTCACTACCGTTGTGGCTGACGTCCCCTGGCCCTGTCCTGCTCCAGAAGCACGTGCGGACCCACAAATCGGACCCCCTGGTCGAAACAGTCCGGCGCGATCCTGATTTCTTGGCTCTCACCGATGGGCCAGGTGCGCCGGTAAAATCCCAGCCATTGAGTTAGAGCAGTATAGAAATATCCATAATCCCAAGATCTCCAAGCTTGTCCAGGTTACTATGACTGACCTAAGTGAAAGGAAATCATGCCAACCTACTTCACTTAGTGCCCAGGGAGCATTTAACATCCGGTGGGTTATCACAACTATCCAACACCTCTGCGCGAAGGTGACTTCCCACTGAGGCTAATTATTCACAAGGCTGATTAATCTACAAGTCAATAGTGAGGGATATATAGAAACATAGAAATTAGATTCAGGAGGAGGCCATTCGGCCCTTCAAGCCTGCTCCGCCATTCATTATGATCATGACTGATCATCAAATTCAATACCCTGATCCCCCCTTGCCCCCATATCCCTCGATCCCTTTAGCCCCAAGAGCTATATCTAATTTCTTCTTGAAATCAGACAATGTTTTGGCCTCAAATACTTTCTGTGGTAGTGAATTCCACACATTCACCACTCTCTGGGTGAAGAAATTTCTCCTCACCTCAGTTCTAAAAGGCTTACCCCTTATCCTCAAATTATGACCCCTAGTTCCGGACTCCCCGCCATCGGGAACATTCTTACTGAATCTACCCTGTCTAACCCTGTTAGAATTTTATAAGTTTCTATGAGATCCCCTCTCATTCTTCGAAACTCCAGTGAATATAACCCTAACCGACTTAGTCTCTCCTCGTGTGACAGACCTACCATCCCAGGAATCAGCCTGGTAAACCTTTGTTGTATTAAGGAATTAACATTCAGCTACCAGTTTTATCCCAACTGTAAACTGTGAGTCCAAGTGAATCCATAATCTGCATTCTAATTCATAGAATCGCTACAGTGCAGAAGGAGGCCATTCAGCCCATCGAGTCTGCACCGACCACAATCCCACCCAGGCCCTATTCCCGGAACCCCACATATTTACCCTGCTAATCCCCTGACACTCGAGTCAATTTAGTATGGCCAATCAACCTAACCCGCACATTTTTGGACTGTGGGAGGAAATCGGAGCACCCGGAGAAAACCCACGCAGACACGGGGAGAATGTGAAAACACCACGTAGACCGCGACCCAAGCCGGGAATCGAACCCGTGTCCCTGGCGCTGTGAGGCAGCAGTGCTAACCACTTGTGCCACCATGCCGCCTTTCACCTCGTGGGAGTTAAAAACAGGAACACATTTTTCTCGTCGATTTTGAAATGTAGCTAAACAGAAGGGAAAGAGTGGCTAGATTGTGGACCTTCTCAAACTGTCCTTTGAAAGCTCTGCATTTTAATGTCCTACTATACTGTAATTAAACACTGTAAACCTGCCGAATTAAATCAGGGGAAGGGAAAACATCCTGTCCGGCAGGGTGGCATTTGGAAACAGTGAGAGGTGCCACCTGCTCACTATCAGCAATTTAACGATAATTGGTGACAATCCATGTTCCTCAGTTCAATTATACCTCAGAACTTTACTAGTTTCTCTGCACTGTTTTGCAGAGGTGAGCGTTCCTTCAGATAACCAGCTCGCTTGTAGATCACTCAGTGCCAATCACGTTGGGTAAAGGGAAAAGGTAGTAAGGGGCTGGGCAAAGGCAGAGCCAAATGGTACCGCAAAGGCGATAATATCCAGGGCATCACCAATTTGGTGATTCGTTGCCCAGCTTGCCGCAGGAATGGGCGGGGGGGGGGGGGGGGGGGGGGGGGGTGGTGGAGGGGGGGGGCGGGTGAGTAGGTGGGAGGGGTGGGGTTCAAGCGCATCTCCAGGCTGAACTAGGAGGAGGTTCAAGGGGTCCTGAAGATTTTCCTGGAAAATGTCATCAGGGACTCGGTGACTTGTGCTGAACATTCCAAGTGGGCGGCACGGTGGCACTGTTGCCTCAAAGCGCCAGTGATCCAGGTTCGATTCCCGCTTGGGTCACTGTCTGTGTGGAGTTTGCATGTTCTCCCCGTGTCTGCGTGGGTTTCCTCCGGGTGCTCCGGTTTCCTCCCACAGTCCGAAAGATGAGCTGGTTAGGTGCATTGACCTGAACAGGTGCCGGAGTGTGGCGACTAGGGGAATTTCACAATAACTTCATTGCAGTGTTAATGTAAGCCTTACTTGCGACAAATAAATAAACTTTAATAAAAAAGTGCAAAATAATGATGGCCATGGATGTGGTGAAGACAGTGAACTGACAGGGACTGACCCTGCGCGTCTATTGTGGTTGACAATAGTTTTAAGAAAGTTTACTGGTTGGACTTCCCAATTAAACAGGTGATGAAAATCATTCCATTTTTAAAGTGGGAATTCGAAAATGAATATTATTTCTTCTCCCCCCACTGTTATCTCCTGAAACTGGTGACTCACACTGGGATAAAGTCCCATAGCTAACGTCAGCTCTGTGCCACTTTGTTCAACTGGTTTCTTTTCAGCTGTGCAATGAAGGGAGAAAGTACTGCATTTATATAGAGCCTTTCACAACCTCGGGCCATGAAGTGTTTGATAACCGACTCAGCACTTCTTGATGTGTAGTCACTATTGAAATGTCAGAAATGCGGCAGCCATTTTGTACACAGCAAACTGTGATGTGATCATGACTGGATAACCTGCTCCACCTCTGGTGGTTGAGAAATAAATATTGGCCACGACACTGGGGCAAACTCCTTCGTAAAGCAGAAGTGGAAATGAATAGGGTTGGGAAGCATTTTCCGATCAGGGCCAGTGTGATCTCCTGGACTCGTTTCGATCGCCACAGGGGGTCGGAGAGGAATTTCCCAGATTTTTTTTCCCCATATTGGCCCTGGGGTTTTCACTCTGGGTTTTTGCCTCTCCCTGGAGATCACATGGTCTGGAATGGGGGGTGGGGGTGAGTTAATAGGTTGTGATGAACAAAGCATCGTAGCTGTGAGGGACAGCTCGGTTGGTAGGATATTAGGATGTAGATAGGCTGGAAAATTGGGCGGGGATCCTGGATTCAGGATTCAATCCTGGACCGGGGAGCGGCGCGGGCTTGGAGGGCCGAAGGGCCTGTTCCTGTGCTGTATTGTTCTTTGTTCTTTGTTCTTTGTTCTTTTTCAAGACAATGGCCAGGGGATCTTTTCACTTAAGAAGGCAGACATGTCCTCAGTTTACCATCTGATCCGATGACACCTCCAGCATAAACAAGTGTCTCGCAATTAGGCTTTTTGTCTTACATTCCAGCTCAGGCCTTCCCAGGGTGTGCACTGTCCAAGATTTCATACGTGTCCGCATCTTTCCTGTCTGTGCATGAACACTGAGCTGCCGTGCGTGCACAGTCCATAGCTCACATAGACACAAGGGAGCAGATGGAGCAATGGCTGACACTCTGTTCAGCCATGGGTGGATTGTGTTATGTATGCGGGGCGTAGCCCCTTTAAGAGGACAGGTCAGGTGACCTGAAGCATGAGGTGAGAACACCATCCACCAGGTACACGGTATATACTCTTGCAATTCGGCCAACGTTGTCTACCTGATATGCTGCAGGAAAGGATGTCCCGAGGCATGGTACATTGGGGAGACCATGCAGACGCTATGACAACAGATGAATGAACACTGCTCAACAATCACCAGGCAGGAGTGTTCTCTTCCTGTTGAGGAACACTTCAGCAGTCACGGGCATTCAGCCTCTGATCTTCGGGTAAGCGTTCTCCAAGGCGGCCTTCATGACACACGACAACGCAGAATCGCTGAGCAGAAACCGATAGCCAAGTTCCGCACACATGAGGACGGTCTCAACCGGGATCTTGAGTTCATGTCACACTGTCTATAACCCCTATGACTTGCCTGGGCTTGCAAAATCTCACTAACTGTCCTGGCTGGAGACAATACACATTTCTTTAACCTGTGCTTAACCCTCTCTCCACTCACATTGTCTGTACCTTTAAGACTTGATTACCTGTAAAGACTCGCATTCCAACCATTATCTTGTAAATTGAGTTTGTGTCTTTATATGCCCTGTTTGTGAACACAACTCCCACGCACCTGATGAAGGGGCAGTGCTCCGAAAACTTGTGGCTTGTGCTATCAAATAAACCTGTTGGACTTCAACCTGGTGTTATGAGGCTTCTTACTGTGCTTACCCGAGTCCAATGCCAGCATCTCCATATCTTGACAGAAATGGCCAGACGTACATGCTTACCAGCAAGGTTCAGGAGGCAGGGATCAGGCGGGGATCATGGATGATCCTCGTCACACCCCCAACTGTCGTGTTGGCCAAGATCAGCTGACCCTGAAGAACACTCGATTGAGAGAAGCTCCTGCACTTCAGCTTAACCCTCATATCTCAATTTCTGCCAAACTGTACATCTTAACAATGATATTGGTCAAGTGGACAAAGTGGGATATGAAGGAATAGCAATAAAATAAACCGAACAGCCCCACAACCCAATTAAAATCAAGGTGGAAAGCCAGCTGTTATGATATTTTGGGATCCGAATCAAATGGGTTTAGCAGTCTTAACCCTACTGACATCATCTGGAGAATGTCCCTCAGATAAGCTGCAGATAGTTTAAAGAATGGAATTATTAGACCAATCACAGGTTCAATTCCCGTACCGGCTGAGGTTATTCATGAAGGCCCGTCTTCTCAACCTCACCTGAGCTGTGGTGACCCTCAGGTTAAATCACCACCTGTCAGCCCTCCCCCTCAAATGGGAGAGCAGCCTATGGTCATCTGGGACAATGGTGACTTTACGTTTACTTTTAAGAGACAGTAATCTCAGGATATGGTTAAGACAGGATGCCCAGGCCATCTAGACAGAGTAATACTCAACATCTAACTCACACTCTCTGGATATGCCTATTTGGCATATTTTGTATGTTATCTTCAAACATTTAGCACATGGGCGTTTTATTAATTAGAGAAATATTTTATTAACTTAATTGTTGAAATGAAATAAATAAGGTATGGATTAAGAAGAGTCTGTGGCACAGGGGCTAGCATCTCTACCTCTGGGTCAGAAGCTCCCACCTCAAATCGCACTTCAGGAATTAACGGCCAAAGGGGGTGAATTCATAACATTGGCCAAATGAGTTGATTATCAGCCTGTGAATCATTTAAATATAGCAGACAGTAAGAGCAGGAGAACTTCCGAGTCAGTCATGTTGCAGAAGACAATGGCCAACCACGACAGAACTTCACCAAGCATAATCGTGGACCAGTCCAAGGCCACCAATGCCATCTCAGGGCATGGTACCTGAAAGAGAAGGATTCATTAATCATAGAATCCCGACAGTGCAGAAGGAGGCCATTCAACCCATCGAGTCTGCACCGACCACAATCCTGCCCATAACCTCACATATTCACCCTGCTAATCCCCCTGACACTAGGATCAATTTAGCATGGCCAATCAACTTAAACCAGATATCTGTGGACTGTGGGAGGAAACCAGAGCACCCAGAGGAAACCCACGCAAACACGGGGAGAACGTGAAAACTCCACACAGACAGTGATCCAAGGCTGGAATCGAACCCGGGTCCCTGGCACTGTGAAGCAGCAGTACTAACTGTACAGGGCTTTTCTCATCTGAGCCCACACTCTGAAAAAATGGGAAATTCCATTGAGTACGTTTCGTCCATGTGCCTGTGCAGAGTCTTACATTATCCATTGTTGAGGCCAAACTGTTGTGTGATTTGAAGAAGAAATTACATATAGCCCTAGGGGCTAAAGGGATCGAGAGATATGGGGAGAAGGGGGGATCAGGATATTGAATTTGATGATAGCCATGATCATAATGAATGGGGGAGCAGGCTTGAAGGGCTGAATGGCCTACTCTTGCTTCTAGTTTCTATGTTTTTATGTTAATTCGTTTTTAAAAATCAACAGCACAGCACGACACGAGTGAACCTTGGCTCCTTAGTTGGAGAGTTCTGTGTTAATGCCACACCTGGGAGCCAGCAAACAGAGGCAAATATTGGGATGATAACTGGCGGGATTCTCATGTCCGATGGAAGTGAAGTACTGACCCCCTCTGCCCACCTCACAATGTATCTGGCAAGTTCTCTTGGCAGACGGAGGTAAGTCGTGTTAAAAGCAGTCCTTGCTATTTGGAGGGAGGATGTGCTTGGTCCTCTGCTCTTTGTGATTTTTATTAATGACTTAGAGGAGGGGGCTGAAGGGTGGACCAGTAAATTTGCTGATGACACCAAGATTGGTGGAGTAGTGGATGAGGTGGAGGGCTGTTGTAGGCTGCAAAGAGACATAGATAGGATGCAAAGCTGGGCTGAAAAATGGCAAATGGAGTTTAACCCTGATAAATGTGAGGTGATTCATTTTGGTAGGACAAATTTAAATGTGGATTACAGGGTCAAAGGTAGGGTTCTGAAGACTGTGGAGGAACAGAGAGATTTTGGGGTCCATATCCACAGACCTCTAAAGGTTGCCAGTCAAGTGGATAGAGCTGTGAAGAAGGCCTATAGCGTATTAGCTTTTATTAACAGGGGGTTGGAGTTTAAGAGCCATGGGGTTATGCTGCAACCGTACAGGACATTGGTGAGACCACATTTGGAATATTGTGTGCAGTTCTGGTCACCTCACTATAAGAAGGATGTGGAAGCGCTGGAAAGAGTGCAGAGGAGATTTACCAGGATGCTGCCTGGTTTGGAGGGTAGGTCTTATGAGGAAAGGTTGAGGGAGCTAGGGCTGTTTTCTCTGGAGCGGAGGAGGCTGAGGGGAGACTTAATAGAGGTTTATAAAATGATGAAGGGGATAGATAGAGTGAATGTTCAAAGACTATTTCCTCGGGTGGATGGAGCTATTACAAGGGGGCATAACTATAGGGTTCATGGTGGGAGATATAAGAAGGATATCAGAGGTAGGTTCTTTACGCAGAGAGTGGTTGGGGTGTGGAATGGACTGCCTGCAATGATAGTGGAGTCAGACACTTTAGGAACATTTAAGCGGTTATTGGATAGGCACATGGAGCACACCAGGATGATAGGGAGTGGGATAGCTTGATCTTGGTTTCAGATAAAGCTCGGCACAACATCGTGGGCCGAAAGGCCTGTTCTGTGCTGTACTGTTCTATGTTCTATGTTCTATGCTGTGGAAGGAGCATAATGTATTGACTATGAGGTGGAAGGAATGGGCTGCCTTACGGGCAGCTCGGGATGGAAGGGAGAGAGAGAGAGGAGGAAAATCATTGTGACATTTCTGGCTCACAGATTAAAAACTGATGCTTTTTCCCGCATCATATCTTGCCACTGTTCTCCCTACTGCTCCCCTCCCCCCTCCCCCCCTCCACCCCCCCTCCCCCCACGCCCCCGCCAGCAGTTTCCGTCTAACTATAAATCCATCTTATAAGCCACGTAACTCACAGTGGCACAGTGGTCAGCACTGCTGCCTCACAGCGCCAGGGACCCGGGTTTGATTCCTGGCTTGGGTCACTGTCTGTGCGGAGTCCGGACGTTCTCCTCGTGTCTGCGTGGGTTTCCTCCGGGTGCTCTAATTTCCTCCCACAGTCTGAAAGACATACTGGTTAGGTATAGTGACCATGCTAAATTCTCCCTCAGTGTACCCGAACAGGTGCCGGAGTGTGGCGACGAGGGGAATTTCACAGTAACTTCATTCCAGTGTTAATGTGAGCCTACTTGTGACACTAATAAATAAACTGCAAAACTTCACCTGCTGACCAATCACTGTGCTTGCTTCTTTAATACCTTTAATCTTTGTATTTTCTGTTCATGTACCTTCACCCTGAACAGTACGGTAACTCAGTGGTTAGCACTGCTGTCTCACAGCGCCAGAGGTCCAAGTTCAACTCCAGCCTCGGGTCACTGCCTGTGTGGAGTTTGCACGTTCTCTCCATGTCTGCGTGGGTTTTCTCCGGATGCTCCGGTTTCCTCCCACAGTCCAAAGATGGTGGATTGGGCATGCTAAATTGCCCCTTAGTGTCCCAAGATGTGTAGGTTCAGGAGATTAATGGAGTAAATATGTAGGGTTATGGGGTTAGAATCTGAGTGGGGTGTCTTTTCATAGAATCCCTACAGTGCAGAAGGAGGCCATTCGGCCCATCGAGTCTGCTCCGACAACAATCCCACCCAGGCCCTATTCGCGGAATCTTGTTAATCCCCCTGACACTAAGGGTCAATTTAGCATGGTCAATCAACCTAGCCCGCACATCTTTGGACTGTGGGAGGAAACCGGAGCACCCGGAGGAAACCCAAGCAAACACGGGGAGAGCGTGCAAACTCCACACAGACAGTGACCCAAGGCCAGAGTTGAACCCGGTCCCTGACACTGTAGGGCAGCAGTGCCAACTACTGTGCCACTGTGCCGCCCTTTCAGAGAGTCGGGGAAGACCTGGTGGGATGAATGGTCTCCTTCTGCGCTATGGGGATTCTATTATATTCTATTCTGCTCTGTGACCTCACTGACAGTGAGAATTTCCTTTTTCTCTTTTGAATTCAGTGCCTGCAGGATCTCCTTTCCCCAGTAAATGCACAGTCCTGCCTCTCCTTGCTCACTGCCCTGTAGCAGCATGGGACCCCCATGAGAATGGTTCTCGGTCTCGCAGAAAATGGCAAGACCCTGGTGAAAGCACATCGTCGCAGCATTTACCGGATTCGTGATGAAGGCAAAGATTAAGGGAAGCTGGCTAACAGACAGTGTTAATGTCGAAAATCTGGCCAAATTCTCAATTGACAAGTTGCGTAAGATGTGCTTTGCGTTGCATACTGCGTTGCTCTGATTTAATTTGAAGTAATCTATGTACTGTTACACTCACATCGTTTATATTAAGATTGGTCTTCCATACATTGCTTGTAGCTGAAGTGGTATCACTGGAGGGGAATGCCTCACGAGCCTTAGGTTTGCCGAATTAATGAATATCTATAAAGCTCACAGTGGACTGTTTTCTCATTTTGGTTCAATTCTCTCCTCATTTAGGTTCCTTGTTTGTAAACTGAAAGAGTTTTAATGCAGAAAATCCTCAGATGTGTTGTACACAAGGATTCTGATTTGCGGTATTATGCTGGGACAGAGAATAGAGGGTTTTGTTCTATTCTTTGGCATCCTTGTGTAAGGAGTGGGCCTTTCATTCTCTCTTCTCCACTGCACTCAATAGTGCCAGCACTAACTGCAAACTGCTAGCTGCAAGTTCTTTGATGTGGGCCCTAGTCACTGCCACAGATGGGCCCTCATTGGAGGGCGATAGCAGAAAAATAAGGGTATGTGTGGGAGAATATGGGATGAAAGCAGGGGCCAGCCACAATTTGAACAGAACTTTGCCTGTTCATTCTTCCGACCCTGGTTTCTGATTTTGGAGGGCGAGGCATAGTGTAATCTGTTAGATCTCCACGAGTGACCATGAAAAAAACCCTTTCTACATAAAACGGCTATTGTTCCTTTTATCCTTACAATTCTGGAACGAGTCGGTGAGGGTAGAGTAGCAAGACCACGTTTTCATTTTCCATTTTTGTTTTTACTGGTGCTACTAATCAAAAAAAAAACCAAGGCATATACACACTAGTCATGTTCAGAGAAAACAGGTCAAAGAAGTGAACTGTTCACACCATTCTAATTTGGTCGCACATTTTTGGTTAACTATCCAAAATAGATTCAGCAAATGCAGCAAAAAATGGCATCATGTAATCCGTGTGTCATTAACAGAGTCATACTTTGATGAAATTAGTTTAATCCCATTGTCAACATAGGCCTAGAAGGTTAATTCTACCATTTGAACTTCTCAAACAACTTCAGCTAGCTGGAATGAAATTTTTGACTGCTGTTAATTATTAAGATGAAGCATAAATTATTACGATGGGATATTTGCAATATATTGAACATCAGGATAGTATTTTAATTCCACGTTGTGGAGGATTAGGCCAGTTCAGGACATCAAAACTTATATAGTGATTATCCATTAGGCCTTTTTTCTTAACGTACCGTAGTTCATTCAACGCAGATTTTATGTCAAGCGGGTGGATAATGTGGTTCCACGCAATAGGCAACTAGGGATGAGCAGCAAATATTGGCCAGCCAGTGACGTCCAGGTCCCTCAAATAAATAAATAATATTGAACACGTGAATATTGTATAAAGTCTTTAATTTGGTTCAATTTGATTTGATTTATTATTGTCACATGTATTAGTATTCAGTGAAACATTTCAATTCTTGCGTGCTATACAGACAAAGCATACCATTCATAGAGAAGGAAAGGAGAGAGTGCAGAATGTGGTGTTGCAGTCATAGCTAGGGTCTCGAGAAAGATCGAATTAATGCGGTGTCGGTCCATTCAAAAGTCTGATGGCAGAAGGGAATAAGCTGTTCTTGAGTCATATCATAGAAAGAAACCCTACAGTGCAGAAAGAGGCCATTCGGCCCATCGAGTCGGCACCGACCACAATCCCACCCAGGCCCTACCCCCATATCCCTACATATTTTACCCACTGATCCCTCTAACCTACGCATCTCAGGACACTAAGGGGCAATTTTAGCATGGCCAATCAGCCTAACCCGCACATCTTTGGACTGTGGGAGGAAACCGGAGCACCCGGAGGAAACCCACACAGACACGAGGAGAATGTGCAAACTCCACACAGACAGTGACCCAAGTCGGGAATCGAACCCAGGTCCCTGGAGCTGTGAAGCAGCAGTGCCAACCACTGTGCTACCGTGCCGTCGGTTGTACATGACCTCAGACTTTTGTATCTTTTTCCCGACGGAAGAAGGTGGAAGAGAGAATGTCCCAGGTGCATGGGGGTTCTTAATTATGCTGGCTGCTTTTCCGAGGCAGCGGAAAATGTAGACAGAATCAATGGATGGGAGGCTGATTTGCGTGCTGGCTACATTCATGACCTTTTGTAGTTTCTTGCGATCTTGGGCAGAGCAGGAGCCATACCAAACTGTGTTACAACCAGAAATAATACTTTCTATGGCGCTTCTGTAAAAGTTGGTGAGAGTCATAGCTGACATGGAAATTTCCTTAGTCTTCTGAGAAAGTAGAGGCATTGGTGGGCTTTCTTAACTATAGTGTCAGCATGGGGACCAGGACAGGTTGTTTGTGATCTGGACACCTAAAAGCTTGAAGCTCTCGACCACAGGTGCAGCACAGAAAGTTTTTTTTTCAAATTTTTTTTTAAACTTCATTCGTGGGACACGGGTGTTGCTGGCTGGCCAGCATTTATTGCCCATCCCTAGTTGCCCTTGAACTGACTGGCTTGCTAGACCATTTCAGAGGGCAGTTGAGAGTCTAACACATTGCTATGACTCTGAAGTCACATGGAGGCCAGACCAGGTAAGGACGGCAGATTTCCTCCCATAAAAGACATTAACGAACCAGTTAGGTTTTTCCGACAATGGTTTCATGGTCATCAGCAGATTCTTAATTTCAGATATTTTTTATTCAATTCAAATTCCACCATCTGCCATGGGGGAATTCGAACCCGGGCCCCCAGGACATTAGCTGAGTTTCTGGATTAATAGTCTATCGATAATACCACTAAGCCATCGCTTCCCCTAGTTTGCCCAAATCGTCACCATATTTATATACATAGTGTGGCTGAAGATCAATAAATGACACCAATAACACTTAATATATACTCACCAATTGCTTCTTCAGTTGAATCCATCCACAAATTATTTATCATAATTCATAATCTTTACCACCACAATTCAGCCATGTTCATTAGCAATTCATACCCAAGTGGTAAAACATCTGCCAATTGAACAAGTTCAGTAGCCTGCATTTTCTGATCTGTTTTTTGAACAACTTGCAGATTACTGATCAGGTAGATCCAAACCGAATATTGGGCGGAGGGAGATCTTTAGTGCAGATTTGCACCCATTTATCCCCATATCCCTGTTCTGATTATCTGATCACGTCTGCAAAATATTGTGACAGCGCCTGTCATTTTGTAGGTAGAAAAATGGAATTCCTACAGTGCAGAAGGAGGCTATTCAGCCCATCGAGTCTGCACTGACTCTACAACAGATGTTCTCACCCAGACCCTATCCCCATAACCCGATGTATTTACCCCACTAATCCCCCTAACCTACACACCTTGGGACACTAATGGGCAATTTAGCATGGCCAATCAGCCTAACCTGCACATCTTTGGACTGTGGGAGGAAACCAGAGCACCCGAAGGAAACCCACACAGTTAGGGGGAGAACATGCAAGCTCCACATGAACAGTCACCCATGGCTGGGAATCAAACCGGGTCCCTGGCACTGTGAGGGCTAACCACTGTACCACAGTGCCACCCCAGGTGGGTGCATATCAATGACTTGATAATATTTTGCATCATGTCCATGCATAAAACATGGGTAAGTGTCAGCCATGATTTAGTTAATAGCAGTCTCACCTCGGAGTCAGCATGTTGAGGGTTCATGTCCCATCCTATGGACTTGAGGTCAAAATCTAACCTGACTCCAATACAGAGGGTTAGAATCTCAGAAACCCTACAGCACAGAAAGAGGCCATTCGGCCCATCGAGTCTGCACCAACCACAATCCCACCCAGGCCCTACCCCTACATATTTACCCACTAATCCCTCTAACCTACGCATCCCAGGACACTAAGGGCAATTTTAGCATGGCCAATCAACCTAACCCGCACATCTTTGGACTGTGGGAGGAAACCGGAGCACCCGGAGGAAACCCACGCAGGCACGAGGAGAATGTGCAAACTCCACACAGACAGTGACCCAAGCTGGGAATCGAACCCAGGTCCCTGGAGCTGTGAAGCAGCAGTGCTAACCACTGTGCTACCGTGCCGCCCACGGTAGCACAGTGGTTAGAGGTCTTTCAGATGAGATACACAACCAAGGTATTTCCTTTCAAGTGGACACAAAAAAATCCCATGGCAATATTTGTAGAAGAGCAGAAGAGTTCATAGAATACCTACAGTACAGAAGGAGGCCATTTGGCCCATCAAGCCTGCACCGACGATAATCCAATCCAAGCCCTATCCCTGTAACCCCACATATTTACCCCGTTAATCCCCCTGATACTGAGGGGCAATTTAGCACGGCCAATCAACTTAATCTGCACATCTTTGGACTGTGCGAGGAAACCGGAGCACCCGGAGGAAACCCACGCAGACACAGGGAGAACATGCAGACTCCACACAGACAGTGACCAGAGGCTGGAATCGAATCTGGGCCCATGACACCGTGAGGTAGCAGTGCTAACCAGTGTGCCATGGTGCCACCCTTGCCAATGTTCTGGCCAAGATTTATCTGCCAACTAAAACAGACTATCTGGTCAAGGCTGTTTTTATTGGCTGTGGGACCTTGCAATGTGCTAACTGGCTGCTGCATTTCCAACAGCACAACATTGATTACACCCCAAAAGTACTTCAACAGATGAGAAATGCTTTGGGACACCCTCACATCCTGAAAAATGTCAATTCAATGCAAATGTTTCATTTCCTTCATTCACCCATCTATATAAACTGGACAATCGGGGTTCCAATGTATGTAATGCTTTCAGAACTCAGTTTAAAGAAGCCACTCGCAACAGTGCAAATTCATAAGGCCAGCACTGGATCCTTCTTTTTCTGGATTCCACTGCCACTGGAATTTCCAGTGGGAATCTGGCCAGGGCCGGGGGCAAGGGGGGGGGAATTTTACAGCCCTGTTGTGGCAGGGGTGGGACCATACGATGGGGTGCGCCAATCGAATGTCCATTGACTTTGGCGGGACTGTAAGATCATACTGGCGGAAAGGGCCATAAAATTCCACCCTCTATCTCCGGAGGAGAGGAGGGGAATTGGTAGAGGAGGGGTGCCAGGCAGATTGGGATGCAATGGTGGCACCCACGTACTGGTGCTACCTGCATTAGAACATATAGACGGAGGAACAATGGCAAATAATACGAACAAACTTGCATTGTGGTATCTTTCGCGATCTTGGGAGGTTGCAAACTGCTTAACAAACAATAAGTACTTTCAAATGTAGTCTCTGATATTCAGAAAATGTGGGTGACTATAAGCACATAGCAAAGTCCCACAAACAACAGTGACGTAATGGTTGGATCAACCGCTGGCTCAGGGATCAACTTTTGGCACCACATTTGGAGAACTCTCCTGTTTGAAAGAATACCATGGGATCTCTTACACCCATCAGGGAGGCACACAGATCATTGGTTTAACATCTCAACCGAGATGGCTGATCTGGCTGTGGTCTCAAATTCCCCTTTTCTCTCTTGCCCCCCGATAACCCTCGAGCATGGCCGGAAAATCCCACCCAAAGTCTTTCGATCATTTATTGTCAGGTTGAGTTGTTAATTCTCAATCATTTACATACTATTTGTGAGTTTTATAAAATTGGGAACTGGGCTGTCTGCAATCTATTTGTTATACATCTTATTTACAGAATTGTGCCTTTTCTCCTTATTCCATCGCTCATTTACGAGTGCCTTCCCTTTTCACAGGAACTCACAAACGTGCCATTTATGCGCTGATGAATCACCCTCCCAATGGTTAAGCACAATCTCTCCCTGAACATATAGTAAGTTAGGCGCTGAACTCTCCCAGTCCACTGATTTCCTCTTTGCCTCTCTGCAGCTCAGAGCCTGGTGCTTAATTTCTTTCGGGATCCCATCCCTTTACTTTCCTCTCCCAGTTTTCCAAGTTCCTAAGTCTGCTTTTCACAAAGCGGCCGTGGGCAGATTAGCCAGCATGCTTTAAAACCGGAGATACCTCTTATAAAGGGACTTTAAGTATCTTTCCCAAATGTCGAAGTTTCACCCCTTCAAGGAAATGAAGAAATGAGGTCTCCGCAAATGTCCAACAGGATTGTGCAACTAAGCCTGTGCAATATCTACCTCTACAATAAAATAAGCAAGTAATATATATATCAAAACCTCATGTATAGCAACCATTACCATCATTAATCGCAAGTCATTGGTTAACACTGCTGTTCCCATCAACACTGATGCGTGTTTTTGGTGAAAGTTCTGCCGTGTTTTCCTTGAGGCAAACCAGATGTAGCTGGTCTTGTAAACCTTTCATAATGGCGCTGTCTTGGCTTTTAATGTTACTTCCACCGTAGACATTTGTGCTGACCTGTGCAAACACCGGTTGTTACAAAGTGACCTGTTGTAAATTAGGGGCAAAGTTCAGGTGACAAAGGGCAGAGGTGAGGCAGCTAAATAAGGATGGCGGCCTTGTTGGCTGTTTTAAATGACCTTCCCTGAGTATGTGTGAGCACTGCTTTTGTTTCTATTAGCACTGGTATGGATTCGACACAACCAGAGGCGAAAGGGGTCACTGGCAAAAGTGTTGGGAAGCAAAGAAGGATCCATAACTGCTTGCAGACCTGCTCCAGTGACAACTCCTTTGACACATTTTCAAGCTAAACATTTCAGATGTAATGCCTAAAGCCTCCAGGGGATGAAATCTAAGGACTGCTGGGAAATACAGTACTTGTTTCAGCAATCAATTATTAACTCAATCATTACAGAGCATATTACCCATTCTTAACACTGGTTATACAGCACACTCTTTAAATCATTGTACAAAAACAACATGTAACTTTTATAAATCTCTATCCAAGTATCTGAGATTGAAGATTTCTTACAATTCAAAAAGGTCATCACGCAAACCAGCCTCCCATCCATTGACTCTGTCTATACTTCCCGCTGCCTCGGGAAAGCAGCCAACATAATCAAGTACCCCACGCACCCCGGACATTCTCTCTTCCACCTTTTTCCGTCGGGAAAAAGATACAAAAGTCTGAGATCACGTACCAATCAACTCAAGAACAGTTTCTTTCCTTGCTGCCATCAGACTTTTGAATGGACCTACTTTACATTAAGCAGATCTTTCTCTACACCCTAGCTACGACTGTAACACAATATTCGGCACCCTCTCCTTTCCTTCTCCCCTATGTACTCTATGAATGGCACAAAAAACAATGGCTGAAATTCTCTGGCCATTCATGCCGGCGGGATTTTCCAGTCCTGCCAGCAGCGCACCCCCGACGTGGGTTTCTCACCGGTGTGGGGTGACATCAGTGAGAATTCCCATTGACAGCAGCAGGACCAGAGAATCCCGCTGCTAGCAAACAACGCACCATGACCCACTGGGTGGGAAACATGCGGCTGGGAAGCTGGAGAATCTCGTCCAATACTTTTCACTGTATCCCAGTACATGTGACAATAATAAACCAAATCAAATCAAATCAAAAATATGGGAAGCAGATGTGGATTCACCCTGATGATCGCGAGGGAAATTTTTTAATCATTTTATATGTTTCCAGGAAGCAGTGTTGATCATTTCACAATGCTGCTTGTGGGAGTTTTCTCTGCGCAAATTGGTTGCCGCATGTCCTACATTGCAACTGTTCACCATGATGGAGAGCTTCTCCGCCATGACAAAATTAGTGGATGAGCGTGGAAGTCCAGCCTCCGAATATGGTGCTTCCCATTTTCATAGCAGCAGGCCTGAAGTTGGGCTGGAGTTTGTGCATATGCAGTTTACGGAAGCAACGGGCAATGTAGGCCATCAGCTACCTCCACTAAAGTGGGATCTTGAGAGGATAGGAGTGTGAAATCTAGGATGAGCAGATTAGACCAGAAGGGTCTGAACTTGATGGATTCACTTGGATAGTCAGTATCCGCCCTTTGTAGAGGTAAGATATTGCATTGGATATGTTCCTTGGGCACATTTGAGAGAAATAAGATACCCTTTGGGATTGTTAAAAGTAAACATAATTGCACATAAAAAGTGCATAGACGCATTGGAACTGTCAAAGTTACCAAAGCACTGTCAAAGCTATCAAAGAAGTTGCAACCTGTCAAAGAACTGTCAAAGCTGTCAAACGTGTCAAAGAACTGGGGTCAAAGCTGGTAAAGAACTGTCAAGGGATATTAGGGAAGTTGGCAAGAAGGGAGTAAGCAAAAAAGGGTGTTAGATGGGAGGCATAGATTGGCATGAGTTGGCACCAAGTTGGCATAAGGGTTGTAAAGGGCCATGGGGCTGTGGGGGTTTAGGGAATGCAAAGGGCCATGGAAGTGGGTAGAGAGGCATGTGTTGACACATGGCATATGGGGGGGACATAGGGATGTGGCCAGGGACAAGGGGTGGCATAGGTTGGCATAGATGGGGAATGCATGGAGGGGGTAGAGGGCTAAAAGACATTTTGTTTCAATCTTTTTGCTGAAAGCATTGTGCTGAAGCACAGAGGTGTGCTTTTCGCCGAGCCTGCGTCTGCACCCGGCAGCCTCCACACTCATTCTGGGGATGCCAATCCCCATTTATAATTATATCTGAACAGCTGGTGGCCATTTTTAAAGGTCGGGGCCACAAAGCTGCAAATTCTCCTATCTTTATGCACATGACCCAGGAGCAAAAATCAGGACCTAAGTTTCAAAATTATTTCATTAGCTGTAAAGTGTTTTAAGACGTCTGAGGGTTGTGAAAGGCAGTAGACTAAAGCAAATCTTCCTTTCTTTCTTTCTTTCTTTCTTTCTTTCTTTCTTTCTTTCTTTCTTTCTTTCTTTCTTTCTTTCTTTCTTTCTTTCTTTCTTTCTATCCTTCTTTCTTTCTCCCTTGTTTTCTCTCTTTCTTTCTTTCTCTCTTCCTTGCTTTCTTTCTTGCTCTCTCTTTCCTTCTTTCTTTCCCTCTTCCTTGTTCTCTTTCTTTCTCTCTTATTCTCTTTTTTCTCTTTTTCTTTCTTCATTCCATAGAGTCATAGAGTGATAGATGTTTACAGCATGGAAACAGGCCCTTCGGCCCAACTTGTCCATGCTGCCCTTTCTTTTAAACCCCTAAGCTAGTCCCAATTGCCCGCATTTGGCCCATATCCCTCCATACCCACCTTACCCATGTAACTGTCTAAATGCTTTTTAAAAGACAAAATTGTACCCTCCTCTACTACTACCTCTGGCAGCTTGTTCCAGACACTCACCACCCTCTGTGTAAAAGAATTGCCCCTCTGGACCCTTTTGTATCTCTCCCCTCTCACCTTAAACCTATGCCCTCTAGTTTTAGACTCCCCTACATTTTGGAAAAGATATTGACTATCTCGCTGATCTATACCCCTCATTATTTTATAGACTTCTATAAGATCACCCCTCAGCCTCTTACACTCCAGAGAAAAAAATCCCAGTCTGCCCAGCTGTCCTTACAACTCAAACCATCAAGTCCCGGTAGCATCCTAGTAAATCTCTTCTGCACTCTTTCTAGTTTAATAATATCCTTATGTCAGTGAGCTAAAATTTTTCAGTCTGTAATGGTAACTCTCCCTTTTCAAGGACGGAGGTATGGACACAAACAAAATATGGGAATTTTCTGTCCATAGATCACACCTAAGGTGGGGAATTTTAGCCAGCAGGGCGGCCAGTCCCTTCCTACTCTCAAATCCCAGGACCTACCTCACGCAGGGATTCATCACTCTTCTTCCATGCAGTCCTGGGAGCACCCAATCAGATTAACCAGCAGCTCTTGAGGGGAGAACTTCTGTGGCAGGCTACAAGTGAAGCCTCGTTAATCAGGCAGCACTAAAGGAGGCGATGGCCAAGTGGTGTTATCACTGGACTATCAATCCAGAAACTCAGCGAATGTTTGGGGGCCCAGGTTCGAATCCCGCCACAGCAGATGGTAGAATTTGAATTCAATAAAAATATCTGGAATCAACTGATGACCATAACACCATTGCCGATTGTCAGAAAAACCCATAATATCCTTTAGGGAAGGAAATCTGCCGTCCTTACCTGGTCTGGCCTACATGTGATTCCAGAGCCCCAGCAATGTGGCTGTGTATTGCTGATTGTGATAGAGAAAAACCGCAACTCTCAACATCTTTGCCACAGGCTTATTGTCGGAAGCCCCAAAACATTTGATATCTCCATTGAAAGTGCGCTCTTCTTTAAAGTCAAGTGACCAATGCCTTCTTTATCAAACCAGGTCAATTGATACAGATCGACAGCGCTCCCACCCAGGTGACAAAGAGAGCCCTCAAACCCCTGCTGTATTAGCACATTCCCCAGGGACATCGGGCTTGCATTTGCAACTATGTGGTTTCATCCCATATGTAACCCCTCCTGGCTCACCCATAGTGAGCTGACAAAGGTTTCCATTCCTTTGAACATGCAGCTTATTTACGATGACAGGCTCAGCTACTTATACTTCAGTTCATCACATGGGAGCTCACAGGATATTTTGTCAGTCCAGACTCTCAGCATTGTTACAGCACTGGGTAAAGAGAAAGAAGGGAGGCTCATGATAGCTTCCTTGTCGGACTACAAATGTTGCAGATAAGATCCAGAATGAAACGCAGATGAAGACAAATCAGCAAACAAATGGGATATTCTAAGGAAGGGTCCATTTTCTGGATAGGTCTCATGTTGCTTCCTCTCACCAACCTTTTTATCCTTATTCCTCACAACAGTGTCTCCTCCGGGAACCATACCTTTAAGAAGATTTTGGGGACTTTGGACTTCCATTCAATATGATTGTGCTTGGCAAAGTATTGTGGTGGTTTGCCGTTGCTTTCTGCAGTATGGCTGACAAGGAAACTCTCCCGGTGTACTGGAGACATTTACAGGCTGATAAACAACCACATTGTGAGTGCACCCTCTGTGGCCATTAGTGGTTTTCAACCCAGAGCTTCTGGCCCAGAGAGAGGGGCATTACCCACTGTGCCACAAGATATCCCAAAGCAAACAATTACTCCTCAACCCTGAGCGTCAAGATCAGCACATTATCCATTTCTCATTACCTTACAAGAGAATCAAACTCCAAACAATGCTTTCATCAAATATTCAAGTGAATTATTACTACTATTTACACAGGCATTATTTGGTTCCATTTTCATTTACGCTCTTTGTGATGCTCTGGATGTTTCTTTGTCCAACTCTGTCACTCCTTTTATGTACGATCCAAGGGCCTGTGGTCTGCAATGTAGACAGTTGCTGCGAGGTATTCGGTTGTCTATTGTACCAGATTCTTCAATGACGCGAAGGGTTTGCGGGTGTTCCTGGAACTGCCTTTATCTCCAGGCTGACCTGAAATCTGCTGAAACCCTGTCAGACATTACCGCACTGTAGAGTGGTGCTACCTCAGTCATGTGCTTGCACATAGTGGGAGAAGCCACGCTGAACTTTCATTTGTGTCTGCTGCTCTTCTTGCCTCCCTCCCTTCATGGTTGGCATGACGATTCTGTGCCTTTGAGAAATTTATTTTAGTCATCTTTCTGTGCTGAATGTGTTTACTAGTCCCTTTCATTTCATCAGAGCCATTTTGTCTGGATCCAGCAGCACTCTATTGTTACTGCAGTAACATAATTGATCTTAATTCATGCAGTGTTTGCTTTGATTTGAATTAATGCAAGGTTCTGTTTTTTTGTGTTTTCTCCTGGGATATTTCAGAGTGGGGCTTGATTAGGTTGATTGACGGATAAGGTCATATGACTGGCCACAGCTAGGCTTTCACAGAGAACTCCAGACAGTCTGTTTTGGGGCTCTTTAGAGAGAGGTTGCTTTCTCTGCATTGTTTGTCCTGTTTGAATTGGAGATTGAAATGGGCCAAAAATAAGCTTTCTCCTAACTGGAAACTCTAACTGTGTTCTTAAATAAACTGTGGTTTGATAGCTTCCTAGTGGGTCACTTGAATCATACCTGGAGTTAAACATCTTATGCTCACTCCAATGCCAAAATCAAATGTAAAAGTTGGGGTCTAGGCTAATTTCATAAAATAGCTTGGAGTTCCTGATCTGATCCCAAACACTGGATCCCTCAGATAATTATCATAGAATCCCATAGAATCCCTACAGTGCAGAGGAAGGCCATTCGGCCCATCGAGCCTGCACCGACAACAATCCCTCGAACACCCATCCCCGTAACCGCACACATTTACCCTGCTAATCCCCCTAACACTAACGGACAATTTATCATGGCCGATCCACCTAACCCACACACCTTTAGACTGTGGGAGGGAACCGGAGCACCCAGAGGAAACCCACACAGCCACAGGGAGAACGTGCAAACTCCATACAGACACTCAAGGCCGGAATTGAACCCGGGTCCCTGGAGCTGTGAGGCACCAGTGCTAACCACCGTGCCACTCTGCCGCCCTTTTATTATCTATTTGCTCTGGTGAACATGCAGCTTAATATCTGCTCAAGAGACTCGCTGTTGATTGTAAACCCCCCTGTGAAGTGTTTTGGGCATTGTACTGTGTTAAATGTGTTTTACGAATACAAGTTGTTGTTGCGCAGTGTGTCTCAATGTGTTAAATCCACAGCTACATTCTCAATACTCCATCCAGTGGGTATCCCCGGGCAAAAGAAAGGGCAAAATTTTAATTCAAATTCAAAACCTATCCACTTAAACAGAGTTCAGATTGGACTCTGTAGTGAATGATGAGATGAGTGAATGGGCACTAGTATTGCAATGGGTAGAAAGGACTTCAAAGCTTTTGCTTTTCAGCAACTACTTATTAGTGTCACAAGTAGGCTTACATTAACACTGCAATGGAGTTAATGTGAAAATCCCCTGGTTGCCACACTCTGGCACCTGTTCGGATACATTGAGGGAGAATTTAGCACGGCCAATGCACCTAACCAACATGTCCTTTGGACCGTGGGAGGAAACCGGAGCACCCGGAGGAAACCCACACAGACACGGGGAGAACATGCAGACTCCGCACAGACAGTGACCCAAGCCGGGAATCGAACCCAGGTCCCTGGTGCTGTGAGGCAGCAATGCTAACCACCGTGCCACCGTGCAGCTGAGTAAGAGACTGGAGATAAATAAAATGGTACATTAGAAAAGGTAAATGTTCTAATGCAATGCCGGACACACACAGACTCCTACATTTTCATTTCAAGCTGCCAACCTGAAGTTAAAGCCAATTATTGCCTTTGCGTCCTCTTCATGTGTTGTTAAATGCCAGGTTGATGTCATCTGTCAGTGGTTTGGGGTTTTTGGCATTGACTGCTATCTTCTGCAGGAGAAATGCTCAGTGTTAATTGGATTTCCGATTTCGCCGATGTCAGCTCATCTGCTGCTGAAACTCTCGTCATGCCTTCATTACATTTAGACTTGACTATTCCAACACACCTCCAGCGGGTCTCCCACGTTCTACCATCCATGAACTTAAGGTCATGCAAAACTCTGCAGCCTGTGTCTTAACTTACACTGAGTTATAAGACCATAAGATACAGGAGCAGAATTAGGCCATTTGGCCCGTCGAGTCTGCTCCTCCGTTCAATCATGGCTGATAATTTTCACAACCCCATTTTCTCCGTAACACTTGATCCCCTTACCAATCATGAACCTATCTATCATAAACACACTCATCACTTGGCCTCTACAGCCGTCTGTGGCAATGAATTCCACAGATTCACCACCTTCTAACTGAATAAATTCCTCCCCTTCTCGGTTCTTAAGGGTCGTCCCTTTACTCTGAGACTGGGCCCTCAGATTCTAGTCTCTCCTACTAATGGAAACATCTTCCCCAAGTCCACTCTGTCCAGGCCTTTCAGTATTCTGTAAGTTTCAATGAGAGTTCCCCTCTCATCTCTGTGCTCACTGACTTACATTGGATCCCAGTCAAGCAATATCTTGATTTTAAAATCAGCTCATCCTTGATTTCAAAGCCTTTTGTGGCCTCAGTGATTTCCACCAGCCCCACGAGCCTTCAAGACATGGACACTCCTCTAATTCTGGCCTCTTCAGCATTCCTGGTTTTCCGCCATTGGTATCTGCACAGTGCTCTGAAACTCCCATTCCAAACCTCTCAACCTCTCTATCTTGCTTTTCTCCTTTAAGACCGATGTCTTTGACCAGGCTCTTGGGCATCTGATGTAACGGGCAGGATCCTCCCCCCCTCCTCTCCAACCTCACCTGGCATGTTTTGCAGTAGCGCAGACAGCCCACAATTGGCCAATGACGAGATCCCCTAGTTCCGCCGCTGTGAAAAGGTTTCCCATTGCTTCCCCCCTTTGCTATCAGTGAACCCATGGTGAAAGCTCACCATTGATGAGAGCAGCCAGAAAATCCCACCCACTCTCTCCTTATGTGGCTGTCTGTGTCACTTTGTTTTTTGACCCTCTTGTGAAGAGCCAATGGTACGTCTTATTATGTGAAAGGCGCCGTATTAATATAAGTTGTTGTTGCTTGGATGCCGCAGAGCTCTGGATTCTGCAGTTTCACAGCAGAAAGCATCAGGCAGCAAGAACCTAAGATGCGAGGTTTCAATGTCCCAGCAAGTCTGAAACACTTGACATGATTGCTGCCAGATGACATTGCTTTATTTAAACAAGGAACATGGTCCCATGTGACACCCGAAAGGGCAATGATTGACTCGCGTTCAAGGAAATTCTCATGTTCGTCTCTGTGATTTGATGATCTGCCAGTTACTAATCCAGAAACACTCTTAACTTTACTGACACATTGAGGTCACTAAACGTCATTTGACACAGCACATGGATCTATGGGCTTATGGAGTCCTTTTAACAATCGCTTCCTTCCCAATAAGAAGTCTCATAACACCAGGTTAAAATCCAACAGGTTTATTTGGACTCATCAGGATTTTATCAAAGAACAGTACAGCACAGGAAACAGGCCCTTCGGCCCTCCAAGCCTGTGCCGCTCCTTGGTCCAACTAGACCAATCGTTTGTATCCCTCCATTCCCAGGCTGCTCATGTGACTATCCAGGTAAGTCTTAAACGATGTCAGCGTGCCTGCCTCCACCACCCTACTTGGCAGCGCATTCCAGGCCCCCACCACCCTCTGTGTAAAAAACGTCCCTCTGATGTCTGAGTTATACATCGCCCCTCTCAGCTTGAGCCCGTGACCCCTTGTGATCGTCACCTCCGACCTGGGAAAAAGCTTCCCACTGTTCACCCTATCTATACCCTTCATAATCTTGTATACCTCTATTAGATCTCCCCTCATTCTCCGTCTTTCCAAGGAGAACAACCCCAGTCTACCCAATCTCTCCTCATAGCTAAGACCCTCCATACCAGGCAACATCCTGGTAAACCTTCTCTGCACTCTCTCCAATGCCTCCACGTCCTTCTGGTAGTGCGGCGACCAGAACTGGACGCAGTACTCCAAATGCGGCCTAACCAGCGTTCTATACAGCTGCATCATCAGACTCCAGCTTTTATACTCTATACCCCGTCCTATAAAGGCAAGCATACCATATGCCTTCTTCACCACCTTCTCCACCTGTGTTGCCACCTTCAAGGATTTGTGGACTTGCACACCTAGGTCCCTCTGTGTTTCTATACTCCTGATGACTCTGCCATTTATTGCATAACTCCTCCCTACATTATTTCTTCCAAAATGCATCACTTCGCATTTATCCGGATTAAATTCCATCTGCCACCTCTCCGCCCAATTTTCCAGCCTATCTATATCCTGCTGTATTGCCCGACAATGCTCTTCGCTATCCGCAATTCCAGCCATCTTTGTGTCATCCGCAAACTTGCTGATTACACCAGTTACACCTTCTTCCAAATCATTTATATATATCACAAATAGCAGAGGTCCCAGTACAGAGCCCTGCGGAACACCACTGGTCACAGACCTCCAGCCGGAAAAAGACCCTTCGACCACTACCCTCTGTCTCCTATGGCCAAGCCAGTTCTCCACCCATCGAGCCACTTCTCCTTGTATCCCATGAGCCTTAACCTTCTTAACCAACCTGCCATGTGGGACTTTGTCAAATGCCTTACTGAAATCCATATAGACGACATCCACGGCCCTTCCTTCATCAACCGTTTTTGTCACTTCCTCAAAAAACTCCACCAAATTTGTAAGGCACGACCTCCCATTTGGACTCATCAGGACTTTATCATTTGGACTTTATCAGGACTCACCTGATGAAGGAGCAGCACCCCGAAAGCTCGTGATACCAAATAAAGCTGTTGAACTTTAACTTGGTGTTGTGAGAATACTTACTGTGCCCACCTCAGTCCAATGCCAGCATCTCCACATTCTTCCTATCAAATTCTGCCTCTTTTCTTTCGGCCCACATCCAACCCTTGTGTCAGCGGGATTAGCAGGGTAAATACGAGGGGTTACGTGGATCGGGCCTGGGGTGGGATTGTTGTCGATGCAGGCTCGATGGGCTGAATGGCCTCCTTCTGCACTGTAGGGAATCTGTGATTCTATGAAAAAACATTGATAGAAATGCACAGCAACTAGAAAAAAAAGTTAAAGTTTCAAATTGATGATTTTGGAGAAACAAAATTAGACCTCGAACTTTTTTCCGGTTCCTGGTGAGAGGTCATCAGGGGCATTTCACCGTTTACCCTTTGTGTGGAGAAACATTTTGTTCCAACATTACTGGTGAAGGTTTAGGAGTCCCCATTTCAAGACTAATGAGTGAGAAGGTATGTATTACTGATCTGTGGTACACCAGCATGAATAATTATTTGTCGTTGTTGATATGGAACCTTTACAGATTAAAGGGGAGGAGGTGCTCACTGTCTTGAGGCAAATCAGAGTGGATAAATCCCCAGGACCAGACAGGATATTCCCACGGACCTTGAGGGAAGCTAGTGTTGAACTTGCAGGGGCCCTGGCAGACATATTTAAAATGTCAGTATTCACGGGGGTGGTGCCGGATGATTGGAGGGTGGCTCATGTTGTTCCGTTGTTTAAAAAAGGTTCCAAAAGAAATCCGGGAAATTATAGGCCAGTAAGTTTGACGTCGGTGGTGGGCAAGTTATTGGAAGGTGTGATAAGGGATAGGATCTACAAATATTTGGATAGACAGGGACTTATTAGGGAGAGTCAACATGGCTTTGTGCGTGGTAGGTCATGTTTGACCAATCTATTAGAGTTTTTCGAGGGGGTTACCAGGAAGGTGGATGAGGGGAAGACAGTGGATGTTGTCTACCTGGATTTCAGCAAGGCCTTTGACAAGGTCCCTCATGGGAGGTTAGTTAGGAAGGTTCAGTCGCTAGGTATACATGGGGAGGTAGTAAATTGGATAAGACACTGGCTCAATGGAAGAAGCCAGAGAGTGGTTGTGGAGGATTGCTTCTCTGAGTGGAGGCCTGTGACTAGTGGTGTGCCGCAGGGATCGGTGTTGGGTCCATTGTTGTTTGTCATCTATATCAATGATCTGGATGATAATGTGGTAAATTGGATCAGCAAGTTTGCTGATGATACAAAGATTGGAGGTGTAGTGGACAGTGAGGAAGGTTTTCAAAGCTTGCAGAGGGATTTGGACCAACTAGAAAAATGGGCTGAAAAATGGCAAATGGAATTTAACACAGACAAGTGTGAGATATTGCACATTGGAAGGACAAACCAAAGTAGAACGTACAGGGTAGATGGTAGGACTCTGAAGAGTGCAGTTGAACAGAGGGATCTGGGAATACAGGTACAGAATTCCCTAAAAGTGACGTCACAGGTGGATAGGGTCGTAAAGAGTGCCTTTGGTACATTGGCCTTTATAAATCGGAGTATCGAGTATAAAAGTTGGAGTATTATGGTACGGTTATATAAGGCATTGGTGAGGCCGAATTTGGAGTATTGTGTACAGTTTTGGTCACCTAGTTACAGGAAAGATGTAAATAAAGTTGAAAGAGTGCAGAGAAGGTTCACAAGGATGTTGCCGGGACTTGAGAAGCTGAGTTACAGAGAGAGATTGAATAGGTTGGGACTTTATTCCCTGGAGCGTAGAAGATTGAGGGGAGATTTGATAGAGGTGTATAAGATTTTGATGGGTATAGATAGAGTGAATGCAAGCAGGCTTTTTCCGCTGAGGCTAGGGGAGAAAAAAAACAGAGGGCATTGGTTAATGGTGAAAGGAGAAAAGTTTAAAGGGAATATTAGGGGGGGCTTCTTCACGCAGAGAGTGGTGGGAGTGTGGAATGAGCTGCCAGATAAAGTGGTAAATGCGGGGTCACTTTTAACATTTAAGAAAAACTTGGACGGGTTCATGGATGAGAGGGGTGTGGAAGGATATGGTCCAAGTGCAGGTCAGTGGGACTAGGCAAAAAATGGTTCGGCACAGACAAGAAGGGCCAAAAGGCCTGTTTCTGAGCTGTAATTTTCTATGGTTCTATATCTAAGGACCAGCTATCATATTATATTTTACCTAATTTTAAGCAATAAGCATTCGAGACTTGTGTTGGCAATTACCTACCGATAGCATAGCAAAAAGGAATGGCCAAATCAAACACAGCTTTCACATATATCTAAGGGCTGGCTGGCTATCATATTTTTTTAAATCTCATTTTAAATGTCATCAGAAATCTCCTGAATGCAATTAATAATTGGGATCATTTCCAGGTCCCGTTCCCACCCGGGTGCACCAACAAGGGGATTCTTCCAGGAGGTAACCAATGAAGAGGCTGCCTCCATACTCACCATCCAATTAAAAATAGTATAATGACTTCAACGAGGCCCATGAGGTTGGCCTCTTGGAATATAAGCTCCCTGATTGAGGCCAGAATTCCCTGTCCAATAGGGAGCCTCACCTGTATATAAATACGGAGCATCAGGTCCATTGGCACTCTCGGGAT
This sequence comes from Mustelus asterias, assembly GCF_964213995.1. Lineage (NCBI taxonomy): Eukaryota > Metazoa > Chordata > Chondrichthyes > Carcharhiniformes > Triakidae > Mustelus > Mustelus asterias. The sequence goes on from NC_135824.1 coordinate 29,712,614, forward strand.
GGAATAGAGTTTGTAAATGAAGGGAATCTGGTGAACGGACACTGGCCTCTAAGGAGTTATTTCAAAGAGTAGGCATGTTCCCTAGACAGGAGCACTGGCCATTGTTGTCCACCTCAATTGAGTCCAACAGCCCACATTGTGAGAGCAGTGAGAATGCTGCAAAGGCCAGACCACTGGAGGAGGACCAAGGCACTGCGACCGCCATTATGGTCCATCAAACAGATGAAAACCTCATTGCATATGACCATCAAAGACAAGTGTCTCCATGAACTTAATCGCTCAATGGCTAGGCTGCAATATGAACAGTCAGTGGCCGAAATTCTCCAGCCATTCGCGCCGTGCCGTTGCTAACAGCGAGATTGGAGAATTTAGCGCTCAGCCAAATCTCTGTTCACTGTAGCAGGACGGGAGAATCCTGGCTGTGCACGATATCGGAGAATCTGGCCCAGCAGCATTGCCATTTGCCCCCGGTGAGCTCTTCAACAGCCTGAGGTGTTAGGAAGCTCTGACCTGCTGCTGTGAGACCCCTCCTCTCACGTGGCAGGGAGCGGACACAGTGGGGCGTACATGCGTCAATCGTAAGATCTCACTGCATTGGCTAAATACGAGTTAATTGCCCATGTAATCATCCTAACTGGCTATCCAACACCATTAAGCAAGTCACCGCTGTCACTGGGTCTCTGCCTCCATCAAATGTCCAGAGGCCGTACGCATCAGGGAGCTGACCCAGTGCACAGCTATCTAGATTTCCCTTATCATCCCATTGTTAAAGTTGCCGGGAAATTTCTGACCCTCATTTGGACTGGAGTCATGGAGTCATAACAGCACAGAAGCGAGCCATTCAGCCCGTCAAATCCACGCTGGCTCTCTGCAGAGCAATCTAATTAGTCTCATGACCCCAGTAGCTCTATAAGTTTATATCCCTCAAGCCCACACAATTTCCTTTTGGAATAATTGATCTCCTCTGCTTCCCCGCCCTAGTAAGCAGCAATGTCCAGGTCATTGCCACTTGCTGTGCAAAAAAAACATCTTCCTCATATCCTCCCATGCATCTCTGTCTAACACCCTAAATCAGTGTCATCCAGTCCTTGGCCCATCAGCCATTGGAAGCAACTTTTCTTTGTCTATCTTATCTAAACCTGTGACAATCCTGAACACCTATATCAGGTAGGCACATGGAGCACACCAGGATGATAGGGAGTGGGATAGCTTGATCTTGGTTTCAGATAAAGCTCGGCACAACATCGTGGGCCGAAGGGTCTGTTCTGTGCTGTACTGTTCTATGTTCTATGTTCTATGTTCTAGGTTTCGTCCCAAGCTCCCTTGCTCCAAGGAGAATTACCCCGGCTTCTCCGATCTAACCCTGCAGTTAAATGACCTCATCTCTACTCCCATTCCGGTGAGTCTCTTCCGCTCTATCAAGGAAATTCGCGCCCTTCCTAAAAAGTGGTGACAAGAAGTGGATGCAATGCTCCTGTTGTGACCTAACAAGAGCTACCAATAAGGCCAAAATCCCATAATGTTGCTAATTACTCTCCCAATATGACCTGTCACCTTCAAGGATTAATGCGCCTGAAGCCCCAAGCCCCTCTGTCCCTGCACACCCTTAACCATTAAGTACAAGAACTGTGTCATTAAGGCTTGCCTCTCCACAACTCTTTTGCCAAATTGCATTACCTCACACCCCTTTGCATTAAATTCAGTCTACCACCTGTCTGCCTTTTGCTAGTCCATCAATGACCTGTTGCAATAGATTGGTATCCATCCTCACGGTTTGCCATAAAACCAAGTGTAATACCACTGTCTGAATCTTCCTTCACATATTCGATTCATTAATATACATCAAAAGAAGCGGTGTTCCTCACACTGACCCTCGGGGAACACCACTGCTCACCATTCTCTAACCTGAAAATCAACCATTTACCATGCTTCACTGCTTTCTGTCCTTGAGTCATTTTTTAATCCAAGCTGACACTAATCCTATTCCATGTGTCTCAATTTTGTTAACCAGACTTTTATGTGGTCATTTGTCAAACACTTTCTTAAAATCTATATAGACAGCTTCCACTCTTTCATCAAACTTTTCTGCTATTCAATTACATTAGTCAAACATCTACTTCGAAGAACAAAGAAAATTACAGCACAGGAACAGGCCCTTTTGGTAGTGTGGCGACCGGCATTGAACACTATACTCCAAATACGGCCTAACTAAGATTCTATAAAGCTGCACAGACAGTGACCCAAGCCGGGAATCGAACCCGGGTCCTGGCGCTGTGAGGCAGCAGTGCTAACTACTGTGCCACCATGCCACTCCACCATGTACTCTATGAACAGTCTGTTTTGTCTGTACACCGCGCAAGAAACAATACTTTTCACTGTATCCCAATACATGTGACAATAATAAATCAAATCAAAAGATTTTTTTTAAAATATTGAATTCAAAGTCCACCTGGGTACCCAGAGCAGTACCCTTGGTCTCTGGATTATTAGTCCAGTGACAATACCACGATGCCACTGCCTCCCCCAGGCATACTTGTTCTCTTTAATTAACTCAAACCTCTCCTGGTGTCTGTCATTGCTTTCCCTGACTAGTGTTTCTAAAATGTTATTCACCACTGATATTAGACTAACCAGCTGCTAGTTACTATGAATGTCATCGCACATTATCTTGAACTAGGGTGACACATTTGTCACCTTACAATTCTCAGACATTTCCTGCATATCTATAGGGAAAATTGGAAGGTCGCAAGGCATTATCTCTACCCACACCTCCCTTAGCAACCTGGGATGCAATCCATCTGGACCAGGCAACTGCACTCAAAGCCGGCCTATCCAGTACATCCTGCCTCTCAATTATCCTTCCCATCCAGAACTGCCACCATCTCCGCTTCTAACCTAAAAGTTCCAATCATTGGCCAGTGTGTGTTATTAAATATCATCAAAGCTTTTCATCCACAAGGTCCTCAACAACAAAACAGAAAAAAAAAAACTGCATTTGTTACTGAACCTGTGATCCAGAAGCCTTGTGTGACAACCTTTGACATGGAAGCAGTACGGTCAGGAAAATTTGTAATTTATTTAAAAATGTCTGGGAGATCTGTAATGGTTTTTGAGAATGTTTGAATAGCGCTTTTAAGATTTTGCATCAATTGTAAAGGGAACAAATGGAATTTTCTTGGATAATAAGAAATACTGGTCCATATGACATGGCGACCCATGACCTGGAAGCTGGACAAACAGAAAGAAAGTTAAGAAAGACGCCATGTGGCTAGCAGATACAAAGGAGAGCTGCAGACACAAGGAGACACAAGATAAAGCTACAAGTAGGGGAGCTAGAAGGTGAAAGTGCAGAGTATACAGATGAAAACACAAAGAAAAAAGCAAACAGAGACAGAAAGAAGAACATAGTCATTTCTTGTGAAGCAAAGAAGCAAATTACTCTCTGAAATATGTCAATTTTTCTCTTTGGTAGCAAAGGAGACAGGAGGTACAGTGCGAGCTGGCTAAAAAGATCTAAAACCTGAAAAGCTGTGTGAATGACCCAGAGATGCTGAAGAGCTGGGTGTTTTCTTAGAACTAACCCAAACCAAGAACTGGAGTGTTATTGGTTAGCTGTTTGTAAAGGAACCCTGGAAAGCTACACCATCAGGACTATTGTGACCCAAGGGAGAGAGGATTCATAGAAATGTGTCTTGCTAATGATAATTATACCCATGAAACTCAAAGGTGAAAACTCGTATTAGATAGGACTCCCTGCGTGGATAGAGAACAGCACATTGTCGAACTGTATAGCTATGTAATGCTGAAGGGGCATTCTTGTGATTGCAGATGATGCACTTCTGTTGCATCGACTATCGAAAGTGAAATTTACCCTTTTATTTGAAGAATCATTTGCCTGTTAATTCACGTGCAATTTGCATTGGATCTGATTCGTGTTAAAACAAAAGCTACAAAAAGCGAAGTCTTGATGGTAAGTTCTTCATTGAGGATCATTCAGTAAATTTGATTATATGAGTTAGTGGTTCCCTGACAGAGATCGTAATTCCGCAAATGTGAAGCTCAAATTCCAGCATTGCTGCTGGAGAATTTAAGTCCAATTAATTAAAAAACAAATCTGGAACTAAAAACTAAATCAGGAAGGATGATCGTGAAACTATTGGATTGACACCAAAACATTTCTGGTTCACCAATGTCCCTTACAGGAGGAAAAGTGTCATCCTACCTGGTCCGGCCTACATGTGACTCCAGCAATGTGGTTGACTCTTAATTGTCCTTTGAATTGGCCCAGCAAGACACTCAGTTAAATAAAAAACAACTATAAAAACGTGTAACCAAAAGAGAAAATGCGGGAAAATCTCAGCAGGTCTGGCAGCATCTGTAAGGAGAGAAAAGAGCTAATGTTTCGAGTCCAGATGACCCTTTGTCAAAGCTAAGAGGCATAGAAAGTGGGAGATATTTATACCGTAGGGTGAGGGAATGAAAGATGAGTCATAGTCACAAAACCAAGGGAAAGACTGCTAATGGCAGTCCATAGAGAGAATAAAGTAGGTGAATAGCCAAATGGCAGAGAAGCTAAAATGAAGATGTTGGGGGAAATGGGGGAGAAATGGATGAGACAGAGGTAAAATTTTAAAAAGGGGAAGCAAAGGGGGAGAAAAGGTAAGGGAAAGGGGATAAAGGGGGAATGAGTGGGGGGGGAAGAAAAATGAAGAAAGACGAAATAAATAAAAGGTAGAGAACAGTAAAAAAATAAAATAAAATAGAATGAAAACAAAGGGGGTGGAGGTGGGGTAGAGCAAATCATCTGAAGTTGTTGAATTCGATGTTGAGACCAGAAGGCTGTAAATTGCCCAGCCGGAAGATGAGATACTGTTCCTCCAGTTTGCGTTGAGCTTCACTGGAACATTGCAGCAGGCCAAGGACAGACAGGTGGGCATGTTTTTTTATAAAAAACCTGTAATCCACATGGGGATCAAGAAGGGGCTCACTACTGCCAGCTTCTCAAGGCAATTAGGGGTGGGCAATATGGGAATAGGATGGGTAAGATACTCTGTCTGAGAGTTGGTGCAGACCTGATGGCCTAAATGGCCTCCTTCTTCACTGTAGATTCAATGTTACAACCTCCCTCAGAAATTCTAAAGTGATTCACATTTTTTTTTTAAATGTTGTAATTCTATAACCATGTTTCAAAACTCAACTAGAGTCCATAATATGAGGGTTAACAGCCCTGGAACTTTCTGAATATAAATTATTTGGCATATGTGCACTGATATCAAGTAAGAAGAAATTCAAAAATTGCCTCACTTTGATAAACATTAACGTCATACACCCCTGGAATCATTGTTAATTAAATAACACTCCAGTGGTGTTCTGGCCACTTGGTACTGTTTTGTGGCTATTTGAAGTGGCTTTTGTACAACAGGTTAAAGATCCAGACTGGTAATTGTTTTAGACATTGACAGGAAGGGACTTGTACCTCCAGTGGCAGGTGAACCTACATCTTGAGAAGGAGATCGAGAAGGATCTCCAAACTTTCGACAACATGATCATCAATGGTTATGTGACAAAACAGAGGTATAAGGGCTCAGAGGTCAATCACATGGTAAGATATTTGAACAGTCAACAATCAAAGACCAACAATTGATGAAACAATTTAATTGAAGGGAAATGGGGGTAAAAAAAATCCCAAACCTATCAGGGGGACATTTTATCCTGTCTTTACTTCAACTCAATACTTGCATAGTTTTATTTAAAAGAATGCAAATTTCAGCACAATGGGAATTGGAAATTTAAATGTCTTTTTTTCCCTCTCCTCCCTAATTTTCATTTCCTCCTGTGTCTTTGACAGTTTCTCCCTCCCCACAATCTGTGCCGGTAAATAGTTAAGGCCCTTGAGTCGAGACAAGGTGCAGAAGGAGGAGGAGAATTCACAGAGATGGAGAGGCGGCAGCAGAGGAGGAAGCCAAGGAGGAGGCTTTTGACAGATGGAATCCGGTTCGAAAAATTGGGATGTGCAGAGCAGAAGAGGAAAGAAGCTCGGCCGTCCCTGGTCTCAGAGACCAATTATCCCTCTTGTCCCTCCAAACCCTGACACACTTTCACCCCTGACCCGCCTCGCCTTCCCTTAACCAATGTTTCTATGGACTGAGATTATTGAGAAATAATAGCCATCATTGATATAAAGAGCCATCGGAAGAAAGAAATATTATCCAAGCCAGTGGAATTCAGGGCAAAGCTTTGGTCGCCCACAGTTCAAAAATGACAGCATTATTGCTTAATTAATTTCTCATTTTCATCTTAACTCTTTGCTAAGGCACAGAGCAATCTCACCTCATATGATAAATAAATGTTCAGTGTAGAATAAACTGTATGTCACCTTGAATCTCAGTTAATGTCCAGATAAAGGTTAATGTAAAAACCCAAATTTCATCATCATCAAATGTGGACAGTGCAGATAAATGTGCCTCCCAGCTATGACCTTTTAGATGTTTACGATGCCAACGATCTATTGTGGAGAAGATATTCAAGGAGTTCTGCTTTGTTGCAACTGTACCTGACAATGCGGTGGTTAAAAATAAAACCCGGAATTTTGCTCTGTTACCGTAGAGGTGAGACTGCCACGTTAAAAATGGTGTGGCGCAGACTGCGAGAGAGTCACAGGAGAGGGGAAGAGACCTCAATTGTACTTCCTGTATGGCATCTAATAATATTATAGTACTGTATTTCCACAGCGCACCCCCCCCCCAACCCCCCTCCAATAATTGCTGATTATGTTGGTCGTATGAGCCAGCACGCCCGCCTTGCGTTGCTATGGAGTGAAATGCATGCTTAGCGGGGGAAGGAGCGCAGAGGAATAAGTGAGCAAAGAGGTTTAATTTGGGGAGGTTAGAATCCTGCAGGCTCGGGGTCGGAGGTGAAGCTGGAGCTTGCCTCAAACTGAATATGCAGAAATAAAAGTAAATTGCTTGCATCTGGTCCTGACGCCAGGCGAGCGCTGTGATTGGTGCGTCAGTGTGCTCTGCACCACGTCTCTGTTGTGTAGGGCTTTGACATATCGAAAGCTTGTAATTGGAGTAATTCCGAATTAATGGATGTAAAATATTTCAGAGCTCGGGATAACACATGACAGCTGGCATGAATACTGCTGGTTTATGAATGCAGATGGATTGCACGGAATATGAGCGATGCTAAAACGTCCCTGAACGAATTGATAAGGTTTTTCTAAAAGACATTGTTTACCATGATGGAGCTTTTGAATTTTTTTCTCATATTCTATATTTTGCGTTCTTTGATTGAATGTCACAAGCAGCAATTGAGCAGGTTTGATTTACACGTTGAAATATATTCTACCCTGAATAAATCCCTTTGCTCCATGCTGAATACATGAAGGACAATAGTGTTTAGTGGGCCTGAGATGAAGGCTGTCCTGAGTTTTCCAAAATGTCGTCAAAACTTTTTTTTTTATAAGTACGCCAGCGTTTGCATTTTACAATCCTGGAGATTTCTGTCAGACAATAACCTGACAGAACAAAGGCCCAAGCATCCATTTTAAAATATTGCATTAGAGCAGAATGAATTAGTCAATGTCATTCCAAATGCACAGCACTTCAACGTGAAAAGACCGAAATAGAATTATCCCTGCTTGGGAGTGTTTTACAGATAAACTAATCATATTTTTGTTATTTCGTATATGAATACCCAACGTATTACTTCAGCCTATGACAGTGAAGGGAGCTTTGTTCCCATTCTCTTTATGTCCGGTTGCTCCTCTAAGTGCTGACAACGCCACACAACAGAGCAACTGGGAGAACTAGTTAGATTCCATTTCAAAATGGCAAGACATCAGACTCACTCTATATCATTATTAGCATACACTAACTTTGTCACCACGCTCACAGAAAAATAAATGTGATTGACGCAGATGTGTTTACACGCAGTGTATTTTCTTCGCATGTTCCTGTCATCTGCCGAATAAACTGACAGCGAAGAACTGCCACTCAAATGATTACATGGAAAATGCTTTTGTACTCACTGTTAGACTGTCTAGTGATACGAGTAAGGGAGGAACGGAATTTTTTTTTTCCTGAAAAACACGTTTTATATTATTCACTTGTTAAGATGCAATAATCCTTTGGCAGGGTTTGGCTAGATTTCAGGCAAACCTTATATAACACACACACACACACACACACACACACACACACAGAGCCCACATTCTTGCTCAGAGTCTAATGGATGACTAGTTTGGCAGCGATTAAAAGTGACCCACTTAGGTCAACGAAAGGAAGAATGTTACTTTAAGTAATAACACTGCAAGCTTGAGATGTTGCTACTGATATGCTGGAAAAGAAAGCTCCAGTGAATCATTAATACTGCACTCGGATTTAATGTTGTATGTTATGTTATTGTTGGCACTGGCATTGAAAAAGGGGGGATGCTTAGCAGTCAGCGCTCGCTCTCCTACTCTTGCTCACTTCAAAGGATTGAGGAAAGGATATTTTTAAAATCTGAAGTAAAGCATGCATTTGGGAAACATTTTCCTTCATTAGAGTTATACTTAACATTTTTAAGAGTGACCAGGGATAATGATGGTCCTTGAAGGCTCGTCAATATAATCTGCGGTGTTTCAAAATGGCTGATTGCTTCCACGTTTCATACAGTGCTCGCGGTAATACAAAGAGGAGGCTCCAGTCATCTAGAGGTGTTTCTCCTCCACATTTCACTTGGTTGGGAATTCTTCTAGTTTTTTTTGTAGATTGCTCACATCAAATGAAAAGATTTAGGGCAGAATTACTCTCCAAAAATCTGTGCCATGGCCTTTTGTTCACATCATGGATCAGGCCATGTTTGGCTTGGAAATGAGGATGACAATACAATTTTTAAAATTTATTCGTGCGACATGAGCGTCCAGCATTTATTGCCCATCCCTAGTTGCCCCTTGAGAAGGTGGTGGTGAGCTGCCTTCTTGAATCGCTGCAGTCCATGTTCTGTGCATTGACCCACAATGCCGTTAGGAAGGGAATTCCAGGATTTTGACCCAGCGACTGCGAAGCAACGGCGATATCTTTCCAAGTCAGGATGGTGAGTGCTTTGGTGGGGAACTTGCAGGTGGTGGTGTTCTCATGTATCTGCTGCCCTTGTCGTTCTAGACAGAAGTGGTCATGGGTTTGGAAGGTGCTGTCTAAGGATCTTTGTTGAATTTCTGCATTGCATCTTGTAGATAGTACACACTGCTGCTACTGAGCGTCAGTGGTGGAGTGAATGGATGTTTGTGTATGTGGTGCCAATCAAATGGGCTGCTTTGTCCTGGATGATGTCAAGCTTCTTGAGTGTTGTTGGACAGTATATTAGGTTTCTCTCTTATTAAGATTTAACTAGAGAGGTGGAGGAAGGTAGGAATGTGCATGAGGTAAGACTGCGCGACACAGCACAAAGGAAATGAGGAACCATACACAACCATGCAAGATAATAGGTGCACGCCTGTTCATTACTCCTCCGAGCAACCTATCAGCCAGCAAGATCAGGGTGAAGAAGGCACGTTTTGTGAAATGTGTTAACATCACTATACTTCAAGCACACAGTACGGCTACTCGTTGGTGCTTCAATGAGGGACAAATCAATAGAGAGTGACCATTTGTCCCATCTGTCTATTAGCAAGTGGCAGATAGTGTGGGCGATGCCGAAACAAGGGAGATAAACTGTGGAGCGAGCTGTGCAGTGTAAGTGAGGAAGGCTTCCTGTGGGACATCATAACACAAGTGGACTGTAATAATACATTATATTGATGTCACCGTCTGCAATAAATTTGAGCACGAGCTAAAATGTATGCTAACCTTTCTCCTCATGCTGTGAAGCCAAGTATAATTAGCTAATCCTCTGACTTCAGCATCACTTTGAACAGTTGCGAACTTATATTCCGTGAAGCAAACTAAAAATAATGTTACACCTCGACACTTTAAACGAATGATTATTCAGTCCACCTAATTTCGCCTTGTGCTGCCTTGCTTCCTGAAGCATACTGGATTGGTTATTGGCAGGCAGCTGTCGATAGCTAGACCCGAGAGAGCTTGCTATTTGCACATTGACTGATCAAGTGCTGCTTAATAGACATATAATTGTTAACAAATAACCTTCGATAGACTGTCAGACTTCTGCCTTTAGACGAATGACATTTCACTTTGCAAAGTGCTGAAATGTTCGGCCCGACAGTGCAGGCTTTCAGGAAATGGGAGACTTTACCACATGGAGACTCAGACCACCGAGAAGGTACAACAACGGTCAAACACTTTGGGGATTCTCCGATCTCGCCCGTCCCTGCCACCGCTGCCAGCGAGAATGGAGAATTTGGTGCTCAGCAAAAAACTCCATTGACTGCAGCGGCACTGGAGAATCCCAGCTGCGGGCCAGGTCCCATAAGTCCATAAGATATAGGAGCAGAATTAGGCTGTTTGGCCCATCGAGTCTGTCCCGCCATGGCTGATACATTTCTCAACCCCATTCTCCTGCCTTCTCCTTGTAACAGTTGATCCCCTTATTGATCAAGAACCTATCTCTGTCTTAAAGACACTCAATGACCTGGCCTCCACAGCCCTCTGTGGCAGTGAGTTCCACAGATTCACCACCCTCTGGCTGAAGAAATTCCTCCTCGTCTCAGTTTTAAAGAAGCGCCCCCTCCACTCTGAGGTTGTGCCCTCGGCATTTATCATAGATTCATACAGCAGAGACCATTCAGCCCACTATGTCAGTTCCTGGAAAGGACTAACCAGTTGGTCCCACTCTCTTGCCCTCTTACAGCCTTCCACAATGCGTTTCCCTTCATGTTTTTATCCAAATCTCTTTATGATTGAATGTCTGACAGCACATTCTAGATCATGGTCCATCGCTAAGTAAAAAAGGATCCTTCCCATCCCCCCAGTGGTTCTTGTTTTCTAATTAATTCAGAAACTTCAATCTGTATCTTTTCTAATGAGTGTGGTTCATTCCATTTAACAATTCAAACTATTGTGCTTCCAATAAAGAGTCAAAATGAAATTGAGAAGCTGTCAGCTGTGGTTCAATGCATCTTGTATCTTTGAATCATAGAATCCCTACAGTGCAGAAGAGGCCATTTGGCCCATCGAGTCTGCACAGATTCTTTTGACAGAATATCTTACCCAGGCCCTCTTCCCCCTCCTATCCCCATAACCCCACACATTTACAATGGCTAATCTCCCTAACCTATACATCTTTAGACACTAAGGGGCAATTTAGCATGGCCAATCCACCTAGCTTGCACATCTTTGTGTGAGGAAACCGGAGCACCTGGAGGAAACCCACACAAACACAGGGAGAACATGCAAACACCACACAGTCACCCAAGTCTGGAATTGAATCTGGGTCCCTGGAGCTGTGGGGCAGCCGTGCTCAGCATTGTGCCACCGTGCCGCCCTGGTTGTAGATTCATCCCACTCTACTTGAGCACATTGTCTGAGCTGACATTTCAGTGCAGGACTGAGGGAGTGCTGCACTGCCTATTGGGTGAGGCATTAAACAGAGGCTCTGCCTGCTTTCCCAGATTGATGTAAAAGGTTCAAATAAGAGAAAGGGTGTTCTCCTGGTGCCCTGGCCAACATCCAGCCCTCACCCAACAGCTGGGACTGATAATCTGGTTATTTATCTCATTGCTAGCTGTGTGCAAGTTGGTTACCATGGGCAGAATGAGGCATTGGAGGTCTTACCCGCTGGTGAGAAACACAAGGTGCCTTTTTCGGGAAGGCCTTTTGAATCACAAGCCAATCAGGCGGCGGGCGGCAGGTCATCCCCTCAAATCAAGACCCGGGCGTGGGCGGGAGGGAGGAGGGGTGGGGCCCTGAGGGAGGGAGGTGGGTTAATCAGGGAGGAACCCAGGACACAGTTAAGTAATATGGGGGAGGGGGCAGGTTGATGGGTCGGGGTCACTGAGGTGAGGGGTCAGCAGCTCTCAGCAGTCCTCCCCTTCCCTAAGCTGCATCCCCCTGGATCAAAGGAACTGAGTGCCTTTTATTGAGGGACCTCCCCCTTCCCCACCCACCCCATTCATCACCACCCACCTTCCCCCCGGAGTTGACAAGCCCACCTGCCACTGAGGTAATCAACAGTTGGATGGAACACTTAGGTGGTCATTGGTTAGACACTTAAAGGCCTCGATTTGCGACGGTGCAAGATGGTTGACCATGGGCCTTCCCACTCAGAACTTAATTCAGGCAGAGGTGAGTGGCACAGTTTCACAGTGGTTAGCACTGCTACTCCACAGCGCCAGGGTCCTGGGTTCAATTCCCAGCTTGGGTCACTGTCTGTGCGGAGTCTGCACGTTCTCCCTGTGTCTGCGTGGGTTTCGTCCGGGTGCTCCGGTTTCCTCCCACAGTCCGAAAGACATGCTGGTTAGGTGCATTGGCCATGCTAAATTCTCCCTCAGTGTACCCGAACAGGTGCCGGAGTGTGGCGACTACGGGATTTTCACAGTAACTTGATTGCAGTGTTAATGTAAGCCTACTCGTGACACTAATAAATAAAATAGGATTCTGGTACGCCACCATCACACCCAATTACATGATTTTCTCACCTGCAAGGCTGCCACAAGCAAAAGCAAAAAGATTTGGCCCCACATTTACCAACATTACAACAGTGATTGCCATTCGAAAAGGTATCTCATTGGCTGTGGAGTACTTTGGGGATCCGAAGATGCTCTCATCAACATTAACTGACTGCTTCCTCTGCAGCGAGGGGGAGGATGGTAGATGTGAGGGGGCCCTGCTGAAGGGTCTTCTATGCAGGCATTCAGACCTCTTGATATCTTCTCAGTTCCAGGCTGGGTCTGTAACTGTGCTTCTCGGAATGATGAATGTCCCACATGTCCTTTAACTTTTAACAAGTACGACATTTGGATTGCCATAAATGGTAGAATTATCCAACATGATGCATAATTGGTTGAGAGAGTTCTGTTGGCACTGATGAAGCTGTTTCACTCTGTGTTTATCTTGATTTTCAAGGAACTTAATAAATATCATTTCTTAAAAGAACAGGGGTCATATCCTCCCCTTGAATGTCACCAATGCCATTCTCAGATTGACTAGAAGCCAGTCATTTTTCCAGTAAGCAGATGGGCCGGGGAGATCAGGAAGGTCTCTGGTGCCATCTCTGGTCTACACACAGTTAGTAACAGAACATGAGGAAAATTGTCCAGCGTTCCCTTGTTGGGAGTGAATCCATGTGTTAATCAGTTGAAGATGTTGGCTTGGGATGTGATGCCTTCCATACTGTGCCCTCCCCCCACCCCCCTGCCCCAACACACACATACACACGCAAACACTCACACACACTGTTGTCAAATGCTGGTGGGATACATATTTCTGGTAGGCACTGAAGGTGGGCTATGTTGTCATCAGATATGTGAGAGAATCAGCTGGAGGATATATGTGATGATTTGGGTATTCTGTGTTTCAACCACTTTTAAATTCTTCCGCAGGATATGGGTGTTGCTGGCCAAGCCAGTATTTGTTACCCTAATTGCCCTTGAGAAGATGGTGGTGAGCCACCTTCTTGAACCCCCTGTTGTCCATGTGGTGTAGGGACACCCACAGTGCTGTTAGGGAGGGAATTCCAGGAATTTGACCCAGTGAAGGAATGGTGATACTTTTCCTAATCAGGATGGTTGAGTGGCTTTGAGGGTAAATTGCGGGTGGTGGGTTTCCCATGTATCTGCTGCCCTTGTCCTTCTAGGTGGTAGAGGTTGAATATTCCTCCCCTCTGCTTTAAAGACTCTCTTTAAGATCCACCTCTTTGACTCCCTGTGTGGGTTTCCTCCGGGTGCTCGGGTCTCCCACAGTCTGAAAGACGTGCTGGTTAGGTGGATTGGCCATGCTAAATTCTCCCACAGTGTTCCCGAACAGGCGCTGGAGTGTGGCGACTAGGGGATTTTCACAGTAACTTCATTGCAATGTTAATGTAAGCCTACTTGTGACACTAATAAATAAAATTAAACTTTAGTCTCTTGGTCACCCCTCCTAATATTTCCTTCTTTGACAGAGAGTCCATTGTTTTGCTGATCTTACCACAGTGAAGCACTTTGAGCCACTTTGCCCCATTCAGGGTGTTATGGAAAGGCTCACTGCCATTGTTAGATAGCATTTTCCAATCTTGCTCCTTCTGGGAGTCTGAAAAAAGCTGAGGCCATTGAACTTGATGTGGGAAAAGCCCTCTCTCTCCCATAGAGTAAAAGTAAAAAGTTTATTTATTAGTCCCAAGTAAGGCTTACATTAACACTGCAATGAAGTTACTGTGAAATTCCCCCTAGTCGCCGCAGTCCGGCGCCTGTTCGGGTCAATGCACCCTAACCAGCACGGCTTTCAGACTGTGGGAGGAAACCGGAGCACCAGAAGGAAACCCACGCAGACGCGGGGAGAACGTGCAAATTCCACACAGACAGTGACCCAAGCCGGGAATCGAACCTGGGTCCTGGCACTGTAATCAGACAAGTAATCTAGGAAGGAGTCAACCCTTCCAGGAGAGTAAGGGAATGGGTTATGGTGGGAAAGGGAAAAAAATATATACACCTTCTGAGGTCAGGAGGCGCAAAATGTACTGGAGAATTCCACAGCCTGAATGTGTCATAGGCAGGAAGATGCTCTTTAAAAATCTGAGAGGGCCATTTGTCACACAGTGCAATCGACATTCATTATAGGTGGTGGATTAACAGTATTCTTTTAAATCTGATCCTTTCACACCTCTTGAGGGGGGAGCAGCGTGCGCTTTGGGAAGCATCGCTTGACCCTAGATCAGTGCTGTTACTTTGGACTAATAAGTAGCTTCTCTGACAGAGCAGTCTGCAGCTTCTGGATGTCTTGCGACTAAAATAGGTTACGGGGTGTGGATGGAGGGGGGAGATGGGACATCATTACATTAAAAGCGCACCGAAGGATGAGTCCAGTAACCGCGAGCCCGGGTCGAAAGGCGGATAATTTGCCGCTGCTTTTCTAAATTTTTTAATATTGCAGGCCATGCTGCAGGCAGAGTTTGAGGAACACATGAAACGGATCGCCAGATAAAGCAGAATTGCCGAAAGCAGACGTGCTGATAATGTGATCGCCTGACGACAGCATCATTACGGCCCCTCTTTAACCCTTTTGAGGGAGGGAGAGTTTAAGAGGGGCAGCAGCATCATGTCTCCACCCTGGGTGATACCTTAAGTATTGCCACTAATTGCATCGATATTCGGAATCTCTCCACAGCACCCACTGCATGCAAGTTGATGTGAAATCAATGCAGTGCCTCAATTGAAGACTTCAAGAGCTGCGAAGGTGACAGCTGTTCTTAATTTTTTTTTTAAAAACACCTCCCGCCAAACCTCACTTCACTCCCACTTTTCAAAGGGCAGCCATTTTGACCACCCGAAGGGGGGAAAAAAAACCTTAGGGAAGGAACCCTTATCATACTTTCTCCTTTTCACTTCATAAACTTCGACTCTTTAGACATGGTTTGCCTTTTTTTTTCCTCAAATATAAAATCAAAAAGTGCATCATACATATTCAAAACATTTTTACTTTGATAGGTGGCCAGTGTGAATCAATCATTGTGACAAAGCCCGAATTATCAGACCTTTGAAGTCGATCTTGTGTTTAAAAAATGCATCAAGTAGAGGATTTTGGAAATGCCCTTTGCTTGAACGCGTTAAGCAGCCACAGTACCAAGTGACTGACTGCTCCCATCATGGCTCGTCAGTGCCATCTACAGCCAACAATGAATAACGCAGCTAGATGAAATTATAAGGTGCATCGCCTGAAAGGGCAAGTGAATCATATATGGGCGGAATTTTACAGGCACGTCCGCCCGAGGCCAATGGAGAATGCCGTTCTCCGAGCCTTGCCTGCTCCCAGAATCGGGGCGGGCGTGCCGGTAAAATTCCGGCCATAGAATCGAATCACTACAGTGCAGAAAGAGGCCATTCGGCCCATCGTGTCTGTACTGGCAACAATCCCACCCAGGCCTTATCCCCATAACCACCCCCCCACCTCAGTATTTACCCTGCTAATCCCCCTGAAACTAAGGGGCAATTAAGCACGGCCAATCAACCTAACCTGCACATCTTTTGAACTGTGGGAGGAAATCGGAGCACCCGGAGGAAACGCACGCAGAGAACGTGCAAACTCCACACAGACAGTGACCCAAGGCTGGAATTGAATCTGGGTCCCTAGCACTGTGAGGCAACAGTGCTAACCACTGTGCCACCGTGCCACCCTCAAAGTGGACAAAGATTCAAAAGTTGCTTTCAAAAGCTAGTTCAATCGACACTTAAAAAGCGGGCAGGGGGTTGTGCAAGGCTATGAGGAAAGGGCAGGGGAGTGGTAACTCAGAGAGCCAGCACGGCACGATGGGCCGAATGGCCTTTTGCCGTGCTTAAAGGGGATTTGAGTCTGAAATCAAGACTGAGAGCCAAGATGATAATTCTCAATATGCGGCACCGGTGGCACAGTGGTTAGCACTGCTGCCTCACAGCACCAGGGACCCGGGTTCGATTCCGGCCTTGGGTCACTGTCTGTGTGGAGTTTATTCTCCCAGTGTCTGCGTAGGTTTCCTCCGGGTACTCCGGTTTTCCCCCCACAGTCTAAAAATGTGTGGGTTAGATTGATTGGCTATGCTAAATTGACCCTAGTATCAGAGGGTTAGAAGGGTAAATGAGGGTTACGAGAATATGGCCTGGGTGGGTTTGTGGTCGGTACAGACTTGATGGACCAAGTGCCTCCTTCTGTACTGTAGGGATTCTATGATTCCATTTGATGATACATTCGTTTTTCCCCCTTGTATAAGTTATGAAACACATCCAGTAATTTCACTGATTGTGTGTTCAACACTTTGTCCTTCAGGTGGCTATTACTCTTTACCCATAATACTTCAATGGCGTCATAGCTTAGTTAATGCACAATTCAATTCTACATTTTTTTTAAAATTATCAACGTGGGTGGAGATGAATTTAGTTTCATCCGCATGCTGTTGTTAACTCTTTTTAATAAATCCACGTCTGTGCTACCTTGCTTATTTCAAAATGCTAAATCACCGTTAATGATCAGAGGGGAAAATTCAACCGGTCTTCAAATTCGCTTCCAGCCAAACTCTGTGCACTTCTTAAAATAGTTACAAAACGTTCTTCCTCCCAACTCCTTGTTGTTAAAGATGACTTTGCTATAATGAAGTTCTCCCACTCTGCAAAATGAAACATGCCACAGCAATTAGGACAGAATTTTTAAAAGACGCACACTCGAATCCGGGATCAAAAACAAGAACTGTGGCTTGCGTTTAGACAAAAGTCTCAGCGGCTGGAATCAAAAAAATGTAAAAATTGATTCAAACTTCTTTGGTAGTTTTCTAGACAGCAGTTTGAATGCCAGCTGTCGTGTAGTGCTGTGCTCTGATTAAAATGTAAAGGGACAGAAAGTTTGCAGTGGGGAAGAGAGATGCTTTTTTTCTCTTGTAGGTTGTGGCTATCATGCACTAACTGTTGGATAATTGAGAACGAGAGAAAGCGGTGTGAATGACAACTCCCGTCAGTGGGTCTGCCTGAATAGGGACCATCTGCAGTAGTAAGCAGTTGGAAATCCATTATCAATGAAAGAACTAGAATGCCAAAGAAGTTTTAAGATAACCAATCCTTTTTTTTTATCATACGGGGCCAACAAAGGTTTCGTACAATGCTTTTTACCTGCATTCATTTTCTTGGGATGAAGGGAATGTGGATAATTTAGTCTGTTTTGTTTTTTTTTTGACAGACAGAGCCTCCCTGACATGTCTTAAAGGGGGACAATGGAATCTGTCAAACAAGGTTGAGCCAAAACAGTGTGAAGCCCTCAAGGCTCTGACTGCATTTCGACAGGCCTATTCCTGCAGCCCCCCGGCCAAATTTGTAAGGAGATGGAGCTCACAGTGGAGGAGCGTTAAAGAATGCAACAATGTTGATTGAATTAGAGGCCAAATTCCAACTTACTTTGGAACAGGTGGGAATGCAGCTGAATAGGACCCAGGGCAGAAACCAGAAGTGCAAAATCCTCGTTACCAACTCTGGTTGCAGTGGAAAGGCGAAGTTTTCTGTGCGCGGGGAATTATTCAAGAAATGGGCCGGCCAGCCTTTAAAGAAGAAACTTTGCTGTGTTTACGTACATTTGTTTTTCGCCCAGAGGCAGATACTCCCCATTACAGAATTGTTGAATGACAGGAACCAAAATGCGGAGGCTTCACAGAGCGCGGACATATTACAAGGAAAACAACAAGACAGGCTCAATTTGGATCCCAGCGACGTATCACAATGAGAGAATTTTTACTTGTATCGCACTCCTCCTGATGTGCAAAAGATCTTTGCAGCCAATGAAGCGCTATTTATTCACTGTTGTAGTGTATGAAATATGGCAGTCGATTTGGTGCACAGCAAGATCCCACAAAAAAAACGATGAGATCTGACCAGCAAATCCATTTCTCCGTGTTAGGTGAGGGATAAACATTGTTAGAACACTGATGGCAATTTGCCGCTTCGATGAAATGTTGCGATGGGAGCTTTTAACCCCACCCAAGGAGACGGTGACTCGATTTAATGTCCCATCTGAGAGACATTGGGAGGAATTTTCCCATCCCGCCCACCAGGGGAGTCGTAGCGGGTGAGGGACCGATCTTCCAAAGGTCTGTTGACCTTGGGCGGGGTAATTACCTAAACAGGTGGAATTTGTTGGAAATTAGGTGGAAATGGGCGGCGCGGTAGCACAGTGGTTAGCACTGCTGCTTCACAGCTCCAGGGGCCTGGGTTCGAATCCCAGCTCGGGTCACTGTCTGTGTGGAGTTTGCACATTCTCCCTGTGTCTGCATGGGTTTCCTCTGGGTGCTCCAGTTTCCTCCCACAGTTAGGGTGAATGCGGCTGGAAAATCACGCCCATCATTTCTGACAGTGTCGCACTCCCTTCGCGTGGAACTGGTGTCCACTTAGGTTTTGCCAAGTCTCTGGGATGGAGCTTGAATCCGTAAGCTTCTCGACTGAGGGGCCAGAGTGTGACCAACTGACCACAGCGGTAAACCACTGAGGAAGCCACTGTAAATCTGCTGGGCTGGCTGTGCAATGAGCTCTGTTTGTCTTCAGCAAGGGCTACTTGGGTTCTCCAGTTGGGGAGGAGTTTGCTGAGCTGCCCATCTCTTCATTCATCCGTTACGTCACCTCAGCTGACTCGAGAAATGGAAAGTCACCAATGCAGTAACAATGGAGGAACCCAAATCCTATCTTCCTGCCTTCAATAGGACAGCCATGATCTTACTGAATGGCGGAGCAGGCTTGAGAGGCTAGATGGCCTACTCCTGTTTCTTATGTTCTAGTGAAGGTAAACAGCTATCATGCAGGAAAGGTGAAAGGGATCAGATAAATCAGTGACTTAGGGCAACAGATTGTTTAGTGTCTGCTGATCCCAACCTTCAATAAATTGAAGCAGTAAGTGAAAACAAAACCCATAACTTGATACATTTGATAACTGGGATAACCCCCAGGGCTTACATGGGGAATACCTGATTGACCACCCAGTAGGACTCTAGGATACGAGTTCCCGTAGTAATAGGTAATTACCTAAACAGGTGGAATTTGTTGGAAATTAGGTGGAAATGGGCGGCGCGGTAGCACAGTTGTTAGCACTGCTGCTTCACAGCTCCGGGGACCTGGGTTCGAATCCCAGCTCGGGTCACTGTCTGTGTGGAGTTTGCACATTCTCCCTGTGTCTGCATGGATTTCCTCCGGGTGCTCCGGTTTCCTCCCACAGTCCAAAGATGTGCGGGCTAGGTTGATTGGCCATTCTAAATTGCCCCTTAGTGCCCTGGAATGCGTAGGTTAGAGGGGTTAGTGGGTAAATATGTAGGGATATGTGATAGGGCCTGGGTGGGATTGTGGTTGGTGTAGACTCGATGGGCTGAATGGCCTCTTTCTGCACCGTAGGATTCTATGAATTGTATTCCAAGTCCTTTACAAAGCAGGCCCTAGACCGGGTCCATTATTCTATCATCCCGGATGGGACTTGTGTACATGTACCACAGGCTTGTGGTTTAACTTTTGATTTATAAAATAAAACACTGTTCCTTTTCAGTTGGATTCCTGGGTTATTACTATAACCAAGAGCATACAACTGGAACTATTTTGGACTGATTTATGATTATATAAATATTACGATTATATTCTGCATTACTGACTCCTGAATGCTAAGCATCTAAAACAGCAAAGAACCCTGATAGATTTCTCAATAAAGTTGCTCCCCAGTACTTACCTCAATGTTTCACCAGCTGAAGCCACATGCTTGCTGGTGGGTTAGGGATTTTTGACATGCAAGCAACGTGTAAGTGACAACAAACATTTATTTTTGCCAGAGTTTTCCAATTTGTTCCACAAGCAGAAATGATTTCCAAACTGTGATTTCTATCCAGAGTCATGTTGAGTCCTCCACTCTGCAAGTTTCGCTGTGTTCAAAAGTTTGGCATGACAAACTGCTTTCAAAACATATGTTAAAATGTCAGGCAGCTGGCATTAAAAACTGGAAATCTCAAAGGAAAATAGAACAAAGTCTTAAGAGACAGAGAAAAATGTTCTATATTCTTAGCAAGATTAAGAGAGTTTAAAAATATTGATAAATGGCCCGTGTAATGCCACAAAAGTGCTGTAAAAAGAGGAATAGGATACTTGACTTATGTGAAAGTGTTGCATTAAAGTTCTGTTCCCTGAGGAATTAAGAATTCTGGATCTCAAATACACAAGTGTTCGTGTATTTGAGCTGTGCCCAGGAATTTTGGGGAACAGGGAATTATTATGAGCAGTTAATGCATTTCTACAACTTCTGCTAATATCCATTGAAGTCCAAGTATGGTTATTCTTTCTGCATTTGTAGTTATGTTGACGAATGGCATTTACATCTCTGATGACAACAATATGTCCTGTCATTAAAAAGGATGGGCAGCACAGCGGTTAGCGCTGCTGCCTCACGGCACCAGGGACCCAGGTTCAATTCCCGGCTTGGGTCACTGTCTGCACGGAGTCTGCACATTCTCCCCGTGTCTGCATGGGTTACCTCCAAGTGCTCCGGTTACCTCCCACAGTTCAGAAGACGTGCTGGTTAGGTGCATTGGCCATGCTAAATTCTCCCTCAGTGTACCCGAACAGGCGCCGGAATGTGGCAGCTAGGGGATTTTCACTGAGTTTCACATTGCAGTGTTAATGTAAGCCTATTTGTGACACTAATAACTAAACTTTAAATTTATTGCTATATGTGTGTGATAACTAGGGGATTTTCACAGTAACTTTATTGCAGTGTTAATATAAGCCTGTTTGTGACAATAATAAATAAACTTTAAAGATGTGATGATACAAGGACAGAATAAACTAGAGGTACACAAAACAGGGAGGATCTTCTGAATCATTTCATACACGCAAAGGAATAAAGATTTGGCATTCTGATTTCATGTAAAATGCAACAATATTTGATTCCCAAATCAAATCTGTGTTCATTAATTCCTTCATCACCTTCAGTTTATTTAATTTTAGGTTATAGCCCAGAAGTGAGATTCTGTCAGTACAGGATATTTGCACAAAAAAAATAATCAATCCATTTAAACATACAAAAACGGAAGGAGCAATTTTAATCCTACTGACCCGGTGTGAGGCAAGTTGAAAATCACCCCAAGTTTCTTCAGCACCATGGAGCGACCAGAAACTCAACAGCTTAAATCCGTTCTCCTGAGCAGGTGGCAAGGACAGACACTCAAATCCACTGGGTGTTTTTCTTCACATGATGGGTGGAAATGTTGCTCAAAACCCCAACAGGCAATCTTTAAGCCTCCCACAGTATGGTAAGTGGAATGACTTCAATCAGGCCATTGAGGTTGGCCTATTGGAATATGAACTCCCTGATTAAGGAGTCAATTGATGGGCCAATCAGGGAGTCTTTTCCCCTGTATTTAACCAGGAGTGTCAGTTCCTCTGTCACTCCCAAAGGTAGACTGTTGACTGATAGCACTCTGTGTACTGCTGTTGGAATTGTAAATAAAGGGATTTTGTGAAGGGACTTCTGCCTCCGAA
Organism: Mustelus asterias; assembly: GCF_964213995.1. Lineage (NCBI taxonomy): Eukaryota > Metazoa > Chordata > Chondrichthyes > Carcharhiniformes > Triakidae > Mustelus > Mustelus asterias. Next base: position 29,734,707 of record NC_135824.1, read on the forward strand.
GACTTATTTCAGCAAGACAGTTAATTCTGCGCACTTGCCTGCTTGGGGAGGCACCCCCATCCCGCCCCCACATCCTGTCAATTTGGTCGCCAACATTTAAATTAAGCCAGAAGTTAACATAACTTCTGGGCTTCTATTTCAACTGGCACAAAAACCCATGCACAGAAAACTGGTCTCCAACTAAAACTGGGATGTAAGCACGATATAGATGATATAGACATGCCTGGTCATTTGTACTGAATAACTAATAGAGTCAAATTGCAGCCTTTGAGTCATCTTCACTCGAAGATGACCCCATGCCAATGTCCTGAGTTAAGCAGGGACATAAACAACTTTTATCTCTTTCATTGGTCTGTTACCCAGGATATGCCCAACAACTGTATATCTATTGGATACAACAACAACAACTTATATTTATATAGTTGGCGGGAATTTCCACCCACTCACCCCCCACCCCCCCCCAACCCCCCACCCCCCGCCACCCCATCCCCCACCCCCCTCCCGCCCCCTGCACCCGCAGTGATTTTTCAGGTGACAGATGTGACTCGTCATTGGCCACGAGCGGAATCTTCCTGTCCCGCTAATGTCCACGGACTTTGGTGTTGTCCACCCTTTGCGCCACCAGGGAAACCGCTGCGAGGTGTCACCATCGGCGGGACTGGAGGATCCCACCAACAGGAACAGCTGGAAAATTCAGCCCAGTGCCTTTGACATGATAAAATGTTCCAAGATGCTTCACAGCAACATCATAAAACAAAGCATATCTCTGAGCTGCAAGAGGGAGGTACAGGGTGGGGTTTTCCGGCCGCGCTCGCCCTAAGACCGGAAAATCCTGTCCGAGGTCAATGGACCTGTGCATGGTCTGTGTCCCACGCACTGCGATTCCTGTGGCAGGCAGGGAAGGAAAATTCTGCCCATTAGGTCAGATGACCAAAAACTTGCTCAGAGTCTTAAAGAAGAAAAATAGGGCAGAGAGGTACCAGGGAAAGTATAGGGAGGAAATTCCAGAGCTTGGAGCCTAGGCAACTGAAGGTGCAGCCATCAATGATGGAGTGACTATATTTTTTTTAATTCACTCATAGGATGTAGGCCTCACTGGTTGGCCAGCATTTGTTGCCCATTCCTAGTTGCCCTTGAACTGAGTGGCTTTCAGAGAGCATTTAAGAGTCAACCACATTGCTGTGGACGTGGAATCACATGTAGGCCAGACCAGGTTAGGATGACAGATTTCCGTTCCCTGAAGGACATTAGTGAACCAGATGGGCTTTTACAACAATTGACAATGGTTGCACATCATTATTAGATTTTTAATTCAAGATTTTTATTGAATTCAAATTTGACCGTCTGTCGAGTTGGGATTCGAACCCAGGTCCCCAGAGCATTAGTCTGGGTCTCGGGATTACTAGTCCAGTGACAATACCACAACGCCACTGCCTCCCCATTGGGAATGCACAAGAAACCAGAATTAGAGGAGCACAGATACCTCAGAGGGTTTTAGTTTATTTGATTTGATTTTTGATTTGATTTATTATTTCACATATATTGGGATACAGTGAAAAGTATTGCTTCTTGCGTGCTATACAGATGAAGCATACCGTTCATAGAGTAGATAGGGGAAAAGGAGAGGGTACAGAATATAGTGTTGCAGTTACCATAGGATGTAGACAAAGATCCGTTTAATATATGGTGGATCCATTCAAAAGTCTGATGGCAGCAGAGAAGAAGCTGTTCTTGAGTTGGTTGGTATGTGATCTCAGACCTTTGTATCTTTTTCCCGATGGTTTAAGGTAGAAGAGAGAATGTCCGGGGTGCATGGGGTTCTTAATTATGCTGGCTGCTTTTCCAAGGCAGCGGAAAGTGTAGACGGAGTCAATGGATGGGAGGCTGGTTTGGGTGATGGAATGGGCTACGTTCACAGCCCTTTGTAGTTTCTTGCGGTCTCGGTCAGAGCAGGAGCCACACCAAGCTGTGATACATCCGGAAAGGATGTTTTCTATGATGCATCTATAAAGATTTGTGACAGTCGTAGCGGACATGCTGAACAATTGTTGATGCACTGCCTGGGCCCATAGTTGGCATATAGTTGGCATATAGTTGGCATATATGAATGCAATTGATTAAAAAAAAGACATGAAAGTAAATGAGTAGGAAATATAAAAATAGATTATAAGAGTTTCTAGAAGCATAAAAACATGTAAGGGAGTCGCAAAAGTAAATGTGTTTCCATAAAGACTGAGACAGGAGAAATTATAATGGGGAATAAGGAAATGGCACATTTTAAACTAATATCTGTCTTCACAATAGAAAACACATATAAATCAAGCAATCAGTGGAGAATCTAGGTTCTAATGAGAAGAAGGAAATTAAAGTAATTAAATCCAGAGTTAGAATAATGAACCGGGAGAACTTTGATTTGATTTGATTTATTATTGTCACATGTATTGGGATACAGTGAAAAGTACTGTTTCTTGTGCGCTATACAGACAACGCATACCGTTGATAGAGAAGGAAAGAGGGAGTGTAATGTTACAGTCATAGCTAGAGAAAGATCAACTTAGTGCGAGGTAGGTCCATTCAAAGGTTTGATGGCAGCAGAGAAGAGGCTGTTCTTGAGTTGGTTGGTGCTTGACTTCAGACTTTAATATTTTTTTCCCAATGGAAGAAGGTGGAAGAGAGTATGTCCGGGGTGCGTGGGATCTTTAATTATGCTGACTGATTTTCCAAGGTAGCGGGAAGTGTAGACAGAGTCAGTGGATGGGAAGCTGGTTTGCATGATGGACTGGGCTTCATTCACGACCCTTTGTAGTTTCTTGCAGTCTTAGACAGAGCAGGAGCCATACCAAGCTGTGATACAACCAGAAAGAGTGGGTTCTATGGTCCATCTGTAAAAGTTGGTGAGAGTCGTAGCGGACATGCCAAATTTCCTTAGTCTTCTGAGAAAATATGGGCTTTCTTAACTAAAGCTTTGGCATGGGGGGACCAGGACAGGTTGTTGTGATCTGGACACCTATGAACTTGAAGCTCGAAACCAACTTCAGGGGTTAGGATAGATGTGGTCCATGTAATTTGGAATCAAAGATTAGCAGACCAAACTGTAACTGAACAATGGGCTGCTAATGGAGTCAGAGTGTTACAATACAAAAATAGACCCTTTGGCCCATTGGCCGGAATTGTACTGTCCCGCCTGCCATGGGAATCGGAGCGGGCGAGAGGCGCACCATGAAAAGGTCCATTGATCTCTAATGGGATTTTACGGTTTTGGGATGAGCGAGGCCATAAAATCCCACCCACATGTCTATGCCAGCCATCAAGCACGGATCTATTCTAATCCCATTTTCCAAGATTCGGTCCGTAGCCTTGTATGCTACTGTGCTTCCAAATACTCATCTAAATGCTTCTTGAATACTGTGAGGGTTCCTAGCTTTATCACCCTTTCAGGCCGCAAGTTCCAGATTCCCACCACTCTCTGGGTGAAAAATAAATCTTCAAATCCCCTCAAAATCTCCTGGCCTGGCCCTTACCTTAAATCTATGCCTCCTGGTTATTGACCCCTCTCTAACAGGAAACATTCTTTCCTATCTTCCTTCTCTATGTTCCTCATAATTTGGACACCTCTATCATGTCCCCCCTCAGCCTTCTCTGCTTGAAGGAAAACAACCCCAGCCTCTCAAGCCTCTCTTCATAGCTGAAATTCTCCAGCCCAACAACATCCTGGTGAATCTCCTCTGCCCTCTTACGAGTGCAATCCCATCCTTCAATAGTGTGCCAACCACAACTGCACACAGTATTGTAGCTGTGGTCTAATCAACGTTTTATACAGCTCCATCATAACCTCCCAGTTCCTATATTCTATGCCTCAGCAAATAAAGGCAAGTATCCCATATGCCTTCTTAACCAACTTATCTACCTGTCCTGCTGCCTTCAGAGATCAATGGACATGCACAGCAATGTCCCTTTGGTCTTCTGTACTTCCTAGCACCCTTCCATTCATTGCATATTCCCTTGCCTTTTTAGTCCTCCCAAAGTGCATCGCCTCACACTTTTCAGGGTTAAGTTCTATTTGCCACTGTTCTGCCCATCAGACCAGCCCATCTATATCGTCCTATAATCAAAGGCTTTCCTCCTCGCTATTTACCACACCGGCAACCTTCATGTCTGAGAACTTACTGACCATAACCCCCACATTCACATTTAGATCATTAATGACCTAGACCTTGGTTTACAGGGTACAAGTTTCAAATTTCCAGATGATATGAACTTGGATGTATTGTGAACTATAAGGAGGATGTCTTCAAAAACACATAGAATCATAGAATCTCCACAGTGCAGAAGGAGGCCATTCAGCCCATTGAGTCTCCACCTACTCTCTGACAGAGTAGCTTACCCAGGCCGTCTCCACTGCCCAGTCCCCATAACCCCACACACTTATCAGATTGAATCCACCTAACCTTTGAACTGTGGGAGACAACCGGAGCACCTGGAGGAAACCCACTCAGACACGGGGAAAAAGTGCAGACTCCGCACAGACAGTCACCCAAGGCCGGAATTGAATCCGGGTCCCTGGAACTGTGAGGTGGCAGTGCTAACCACTGTGCCACTCTGCAGCCCTGGGCAAGTTAGAGGAATGGGGGAACATCGGCAGGTAGTGGAATGGGCAGTTAAATGACAGATGAAATTTAATGCAGAGAAGTGTGAAGTGTTTTTAATTTTTTATTTATTAGTCACAAGTAGGCTTATATTAACACTGCAATGAAGTCACTGTGAAAATCTCCTAGTCGCCACACTCTGGTGCCTGTTTGGGCACACTGAGGGAGGATTAAGAATGGCCAATGCACCTAACCAGCACGTCTTTCAGGCTGTGGGAGGAAACTGGAGCACCCAAGGAAACCCACGCAGACACGGGGAGAACGTGCAAATTTCACACAGACAGTGACCCAAGCCGGGAGTTGAACATGGGTCCCTGGTGCTGTGAGGCAACAGTGCTAACCACTGCGCCACCTGTGCCACCTTGCTTCATTTTCGTAGGAAGAATGCAAAGAGACAAGATAAAATAAAGGGTACAATTGCAAAAGGGATACAGAGGGACCTGGGTGTATATGCCCATAAATCATTGACGGTGGCACAACAGATTGAGAGTTCAGATAATAAAGCATTCTGGGGATTATAAATAGTGGGATACGTTACCAAAGCAAGATAATTATGTTAAATCTGTCTAAAACACTGGTTTGGCCTCAACTGGAATATTATGTGAAAGCATAGGAGAGACTGCAGAAAAGATTCACAAGAATGATTTCGGGGATAAGAACTTCAGTTATGTGGAAAGGCTGGAGAAGTTGGGACTGTTCTCTTTATATGAGGGAAAGTTGAGAGGAGATTTGATAGAGTTTCTTAAACCCATGGGGGATCAGGACAGAAGAGAGAGGGAGAAATGGTTCCCATTGGTAGAAGGATCGAGAACCAGAGGGCACAGATTTAGCGTAATTGGCAAAAGAGGAAATGGCGACAGGAGGAAAAGCTTTTTCACACAGCGAGTGGTTAGGATCTGGAATACATGCCTGAGGGTACAGTGGAGGCAACATTGACTGAGGCTTTTAAAAGGGAATTGGATCATTACCTGACAAGGAAACGCTTGCAGGGCTATAGTGAAAATGCTGGAGAGTGGCACTGGGTAAATTGCTGCTTCAGAGGACCAGCACAGACACAATGGGCCAAATGGCCTCCTTCTGGGACAGGGGCGGCACGGTGGTACAGTGGTTAGCACCGCTGCCTCACAGTGCCAGGGACCCAGGTTCAACTCCGGCTCGAGTCACTGTGTGTGGAGTTTGCATATTCTCCCGTGTCTGCGTGGGTTTCCTCCGGGTGCTCCGGTTTCCTCCCACAGTCCGAAAATGTGCAGGTTAGGTTGATTGGCTGTGCTAAATTGCGCCTTAGTGTCAGGGGGACCAGCCAGGGTAAAAACATGGGGATAGGGCCTTCTGTACTGTAACCATTCTGTGACTCTATTGATATTAGTAAAGAAGGAATACTAGAGAAATTAATGGCAATAAAGGCCGGCAAATCCCCTGGATGTGACTGTCTAAATCCTAGGATTCTGAAAGGGGCAAAAACAGCGGAGATATTGGATGCATTTGTTGTTACCTTCCAAAATTCCTGAGATTCTGGAAGGATCCAAAAGGGTTAGTGGTAGCAAATGTAACAGCACTATTCCCGAGAGGAGGGAGAGAGAAAACAGGGAGCCACGAGCCAGTTAGTCTGACATTAGCCATTGGGAAAATGCCAGAATCCATTCCAGAGGAAGGGCTCTTTGAAAATCAAAATAATGATTAAGCAGAATTAACTTGGCTTTATGCAAGGGAAATCATGTTTGACAAATCCATTGGTGCAAACTCCACACAGACAGTGACCCGAGCCAGAATTGAACCCGGGTCCCTGGCACTGTGAGGCAGCAGTGCTAACCCACTGTGCCACCATGCCGCCCCTGTCCCAGATGCTTACAGGCTGTTCTCCCCTTTGAGTGGGTGACTGGTGGTGATTTGACCTGAGGATCACCACACCTCAGGAGAAGGGCAAGGTTGAATAACCTCAGCCAATATGGAAATTGAACCCGAATGTTGGCATCGCTCTGCATCACAAACCAGCCATCCAGCCAACTGAGACATGATAATTACTTTTTGGTATTAATAAAAGTAGATTCTAGAAATACTCGGCAGATCTGGTAGCATCTGATTTGATTTGATTTGATTCATTATTGTCACATGTATTAGCATACAGTGAAAAGTATTGTTTCTTGCACGCTTTACAGACAAAGCATACCATTCATAGAAAGGAAATGAGAGAGTGCAGAATGTAGTGTTACAATCATAGCTAGGGTGTAGAGGAAGATCAACTTAATGCGAGGTAAGTCCATTCAAAAGTCTGATGGCAGCAGGGAAGAAGCTGTTTTTCAGTCAGTTGGTACGTGACCTCAGATTTACGTATCGTTTTCCTGATGGAAGAAGGTGGAAGAGAGAATGCGTGTGGGGTCCTTAATTATGCTGGCTGCTTTGCTGAGGCAGCGGGAAGTGTAGACAGAGTCAATGGATGGGAGGCTGGTTTGTGTGATGGACTGGGCTTCGTTCACGATGTTTTGTAATTTCTTGGGGCCTTGGGCAGAGCAGGAGCCATACCAAGCTGTGATACAACCAGAAAGAATGCTTTCGATGGTGCATCTGTAAAAGTTGGTGATATGCCAAATTTCCTTAGTCTTCTGAGAAAGTTGAGGCATTGGTGGGCTTTCCTAACTATAATGTCGGCATAGAGAGAAAAAGAGTTAATGTTTGATGGCCTTGCCTCAAAACTGGTCTGAAGATTTCAAGGACTGGTGGCAGCCAGGTGAACCACATGGAATTTTCCAATAAAGGATCCGGCCAGTTGAGAGTTTAGCACGCCCAGGAGGACTACAGCAAAGTCGCCTGGACAAGAGGGAGATTCTGCATCAAGGCACCAAACTTCTTATCTGCTTCCTTTTTGTCAGATGTCTGAGTCATTTATTCTGTGCATTCCCCCATAACCATCAGACCCCATCTAACTTATCTATCTTTTTGTTAATCCTTTTGTTAATTGCCCTGGGAAAAGCTCCTGTGAAAGAGGAACATCTGCCAGCTGCCAGGGGTAAGGGGTAAGGGTGGGGGGGGCTTGCTCTCAAGGTGAGAGGCTTCTCCTTATCCTTTTTCCCATTGACCCTCGTAGCTTTAGCGTGGTCAAGGAGGCTACTCATGCTCCTGTGCAGACACCCACCTCCCCATGGTGTTCTTGAAACCTCTTTATCTTATGCAAATAAACATTGTGATATTGATAGAAGAGATCAGAAAGCCAGAGCTATCAATCTAGTAATATTTCCCCTGAGGCTCAGGTGTGTCAGTACTCTAATGGAATCCATAATGAGCCTCCGTTGAGAACCCAGAAATCCATCGACGTACTGAACACTTGAGCCTCAGGGAAAACATTGCTTGATTGACAGCTGTGGCTCTTATGATCTTTTCTGTTAATTTCACAATGTTTCTTTTTTTAAGATAAAGAGGTTTCAAGTGCTTGCAGTTTCAACTATTGATACTTTAAAGGGTCTCGATGATTGACTTTGTTTTGGCCTATAATAATAAAGGGTTTTTTTTTAAGTGAAACTATGTCAATGAATAACTGGTTTTTAAATCTTTGTTTACACATCCCATTGTAGCCATAGGGTGCATTGGCTCTAGTTCTAAACAGTGCGTCAATCAATGGGCATGGAAGCATCATAGCTTGGCATGGAAGCATGAGAGGCCATAAGGGTTGGATGGAGAGCATACCTTGGCATGAGGGTCATGAGGAGAACTTTTTGAACTTAACTTTCAAAAGGTTGATTCATGCAGACTATGGTTCACTCCTCCTCTGGGGGGGTCATGAACCACAACTCTTCGAAGAGCTGACCTGACGATGCCAGAGAAAATTGCAGAGAAGTCGGACATGCCTATCCCTGAAAGAAGCCAGCGAGTGCAGGAGTTCAGGGTGTGGACTCATGACCAGAACCAACATGCACTTAAAAGGCTGAAAATTGGAAACCCCAGGAATAAGATAGAGTATCTTGAAATCGGATCCCAGCCACGGTATTCATGCCTCCACGAAGTCTCCACTCAATTCCATGAAAATCCAGCCCTGTGTTCCACAAGGACAATTGAACTCTCTCGGATGAAGCTTAGGATCTGTAATAATGGAGCGGCTTCTGAGATTCTATTCTTCAGATGCTACTTGACATATGCCCCACTGGTATGTCAGCTGCCTTGAGCATCAGTCTTCACTTGCGAGTTTGTGTGACAGAACGTTGTTCTTGGTTATAAGGAACACAGAGGTCATTCCTGGGGGCGAGGAGGTGGCAGAGATTGGTAGACATCCTAAGCAGGCAAACACATCCCGGCGATGGGAGCAATGGTCATGTACGTCCCTTGATCTCGAACAACTCTCCGTATGTATTAGATTGTCCCCTGTATCCCTGACACATGTCTCCGTGTCCCTGAAGTCCAGTAGAGGCTCTTGTACATTCATGTCCTCTTCCTCAGGCCCATCACGTTATCCTCATCTGAGAAGAAGCGTTGATCCTCCCTGTCAGCCTGATGCAAGTCTTTGCCATGTTGCATGGCCACATGGTGCAGTACACAACCATACCATGACTGTCATGAAAACCTGTGCAAACTGTAAAGCCTCTCTAGATCTGTAAAGGCAGCAGAAGCACATGTCTAACATATCTATGGTCTGTTTGATGATGGCTCTGATGGAGCCATGTTGTAGCCATCTTCCACTGCACTGTGAGGATGCCTCATTGGTGTCATCAGCCAGGTCCAGAGGGGATAGCCTTTGCCAACCAGAATTCAGCTGGTTAGGGGTCTTGCAAAGCTTGTGAAACTGCAAGTTCCGCAAGGCACATCAGTCATGAGAGTTCCCTTAGAGGCACAGACCTGCTTGATTCATCGCCTGTGGTTGATAACCAGTTGGACTTTTAGAGAGTGGAATCCCTTACAGTTCCCATATGCCACTGGCTGTAACCCAGGGAGATCTAATGGCAACATGAGTTCAGTCAATAACGCCTTGCACTCAAGGGAATTGAATGATGGCCCCAATGTCCATTGCTTTGGCCACCTGGCTGTCATCACCTGTGGTGAATCTGATGAACTTGTTGGCACAGTAAAAGAGGGCACTGGCCACCTTTATGTGGCAGCCTGCAAAATGCTACCATGATGCCCATAAGGCCCTAGAAGTAGCCGGTGGCAAGAAAATTGAGCACCGCAGCGACTTTGAGGGGTACATGAGGTTGCCAATAAATCCACGTAGCTACAGATTTCAGCAGATTTCAGTGGCCACTCACCGAGACACTCGGGCATCTCATGCATTGTCTCTTGAACATCTGGAAGTAGCTTATTCGCCTCCTGCATCCATGCTGCCACGCCGGTGACTCTCTGCTCCTATACCTACCCTGGATAGCTGCTTCCTGACCATCTTCCCCCTCATGTCATGCCTCCCTTTTAGCCTCTGTTGGTGACAGTTACTGTGCCCGTGACCCTCAATTTCCAACTGGTCACCCGCCACCCTTGTTCTAACACCTTTGATTTTGTCCCCATCACCATGGGCCCTCCCAAAATCACTGTGCGTCTTCCCCTGTAATGCTCCAACCACCCCCGCCCCCCCCCCCCCCCCCCCGCCGCCAACTTTCTTTCTCCCCCCCCCCTCCCCACCCCTGGGCCCTGTCATCATGAAAGTGGACAATCCATCTCTCCACCCTGAATCCACAACCATCTCTGACAAGGTTCCTCCTCTGATTAAGTTTATTTATGTTATGATTAAGCCAAACTCCGGCGCCTGTTCGGGTCAATCCACCTAACCAGCACATCTTTCAGACTGTGGGAGGAAACCGGAGCACCCGGAGGAAACCCACACAGACACGGGGAGAATGTGAAAACTCCACACAGACAGTGTCCCCAGGCTGGAATCAAACCCAGTCCCTGGCGCTGTGAAGCAGTAGTGCTAACCACTGTGCCACCCTGCCGCCCCAGATTCTAGGCCTTCCTCCCACCGTCTTTTGAGTTTCCATGTGATTCTGTAACCCTCTCCCCCTTTAGTTTTCAATCTCCCTCCCTCCTACCAGGAGACTGCCCTCCTACCAATTCAAAATCCCCCCCACCACTCCCCGACACCTCGATTGTGAATGTTCCCTCTGCGAGCCAGCACCCTGAGTTTGATTCACAGGAACTACATATGGACAGTACTGAACCCACCCTTTAGGCCCTTCATTTTGTTTAACTGATAGAACTCCTCCGCCCACAACCCCTGACTGCACCCAAGACATGAGGTCCTTCCCACTGCTCTGTTTCACCTGTCCACCCCACCTACTGTCCTCCCTCAAAGCCCGCCATTGCCCCTGCCGGAAACCTTCACACCCCCCAACTCTACCTGCCTCAACCTAAATCGCCCCCTTCCAACCCCAGCCCTACATCCAAGCTGCCATTCTCCTGCTCCCCTCTCTTCCAGCACAGACTTCCAACAAAGACAACTGCTCACCTCAGACACAACTGCCGAAAGCCCACTGGCGCACACCACCTGTGATCCGGTTGCCACGATGTTCCCATCCACCGCTACCTTCATCAGTTAGGACTTCATTTGAAGAGAATGGCCAGGATTTTCCAGTCCCGCTGGAGGTAATGGCCATCTGCATTGCTCACCGGTTGCGCCACTGGGGAAGCTGCCGGTTAATGGTGACCCATCTACACAGTTGCTAGGGGGGGGGTGGCCAGAAAATCCTGACAAATAAGTTTTCATGGCGTGCAAATGTATTACAAGTAGGAACCTGCTATGGGACGTCATGAGGCCTGACCAGCCACTGCCACGCTGCCAACTTCAACCCGCCAAGGTAATTTGGACACTACGGCTTCTGCATAATTAACCCATCTGTCACGTTTCTCACTCTCAGTCTTCAGTGGTGCAGTGGTACTGATGTCTCACAATGCCAGGGACCCAGGGGTTTAGTTCTGGCCTTCGGTGTCTGTGTGGAGTTTGCATGTTCTCCCCATTCTGCGTGGGTTTCCTCCGGGTGCTCCGGTTTCCTCCCACAGTCCAAAGTTGTGCGGGTTAGGTGGATTGGCCACACTAAATTGCTCCTTAGTGTCCAAAGATATGTTGGTTTGGGGGATTAATTAGCAGGGTAAATACCTGGAGTTACAGGGATAGGGCCTGGCTAAGACGCACTGTTGGAGGATCAGTCCAGACTCGATGGGCTGAATGGCCTGCTTCTGCATTGTAGGGATTCTATGTTTCTATGAATTCCACCCAATCTTTCAGCTCTGTGAACTTGCATCAGACCTGAGAAAAACCAGAATCTTTAAAAGATATCCCTGGACAAGTGTATCCAGTTTTAGTCTCCAGACTGAAGGAATTATATACATGCCATTGAGACAGTGCAACGAAGATTCATCAGATCAGAGTGTTGTCTTATGAGGAGAGATTGAGTAGAATTGGGCTCATACTCTCTGAAATTTAGAAGGAGAGGTGATATCATTGAAGCACATTAAAATGCTCAGTAGGGTTGATGTGGAGCGATTGTTTCCCCTGGCCAGAGTATAGAATTAGGATTCACAATTTCAGTTTAATGCAATGGCCCCTTCTGATTCAGATTTGGAGAAATTTCTTTGCCAATAAGACCAAGGGACTCGGGAACTCTCTGCCCCAAAGGACTGTGGATGTTCAGTCATTGAATATAATCTAGGCTGAGATTGATAGATGTTTGGACTCTAAGAGAATCAGGAGATATGGGAAACAGGCAGAAAGTCGAGGTTTTTTTCATCCGTGGGACATAGGTGTCGCTGGCTGGCTGGCAATTATTGCCCATCCCTAGTTGCCCTTGAAAAGGTGGTGGTGAGCTGCCTTCTTGAATCGCTGCAGTCCAAGTTCTGTGGGTTGACCCGTTAGGGAGGGAATTCCAGGATTTTGACCCAACGACTGCAAAGGAATGGTGACATATTTCCTAGTCAGGATGGTGAGTGGCTTGGAGGGGAACTTCCAGGTGGTGGTGTTCCCATGTATCTGCTGCCCTTGTCCTTCTAGATGGAAGTGGTCATGGTTTGGAAGGTGCTGTCTAAGGATCTTTGGTGAATTGCTGCAGTGCATCTTGTAGATAGTACACACTGCTGCTACTGAGCGTCGGTGATGGAGGAAGTTGATGTGGTGCTAATCAAATGGGCTGCTTTGTCCTGGATGGTGTCAAGCTTCTTGAGTGTTGTGGAACTGCATCCATCCAGGCAAGTGAGGAGTATTCCATCAGACTCCTGACTTGTGCCTTGGAGATGTTGGATAAGCTTTGGGGAGTCAGGAGGTGAGTTACTCGCCACAGATTTGAGTCTAAAGATCAGCAACGATTCTACTGAATGGTGGAGTGGAACTGCTGACATTCCTTATGTTCTTATGACTGTATAAAGCTCTCGTCCCCTTACACTCCAAAGATCCTGGGTGGGACTTTACGGCCTCGCTCGTCCCGAAACCATAAAATTCCGCCCGAGGTCAATGGACCTTTCCATGGTCAACCCCTCACCCACCCGATTCCCGTGGCGGGTGAGGTGGTAAAATTCTGGCCCTTCAAATGAATATTTAACATTTCCTGATGTTAAAAATACTCCAAGGTGCTTTTTCTAGTTTCAAGTGCAAATTGCTTGAACTAATCCAAAACCATAATTCGAACTGAATGTTTTTACTTGCTATTTCTTTGTGATACAGTTCTAGGTATTAATTATCCTATATGCATATCTCTATTTATCATGGGTACGTAAAAAAATTAATATACAGGAACTCCCTAACATCCCACGCCAGCACGCACTCTAACAGTCTCGGTGGTAGAGTAGCATAAACCTCTGTTTCTGTTGGTCACTTGTCACTGGGACGCTTTATTGTTTGGCGGGTTCCTTAGGATGGTCAGATTGGTAGAGGAAGAGTTTGATTACGATGACATAAACTTCACGGGCCGCCTCGCTAATTGTATTATTTGCATAAAACGAACGTCCTAATTGCTCCTGATTTGCCAAAGTGCAAAAAAGCAAGCAGAATCCTCAAGGATTTAATTTACTTGAAATTCAGTATGGGATACTGAAAGATTCATGCCTCGCCTTTATTCACACTTTATATTAATATTTATTGTATTTTTTCCTCATGCAGTTTGTTCGTCATCGGCACAAAAGGAAAGATTAATCAAAATATCATCAATGGACAATGTGTGCTTGAGAAGCAAACAGATACAGATGAGAAAAACACATAACTATGACTGCTGGTTTATACTTGTTAATTATTAATATTACACCTGCCAGGAAAACTTCAGAATCCTGCATCCATTTTTACTTTAAAGAGTTCATCACTTGTCAATCAATCTTAAGGAAATCTTGTGGGGTTTTTTCAGGAGTAGCTTATAAATATATATATAATATATATATATATATACACACACACATATATATATATATGACAGCCGTATGTCAAAATTACACCAGCCTGCTGGCAATTCAATTGGCAGCATTCTGCGGAGATTAATCGATTATTTGTTTTGTTTCTTTCCAATTAGAGGACGGAATTGATGGCCCCACGCTTTCCCAGGAATGGACTTGACGGGGAATTGCTGGAGCTTCATCGCTTATGCTAGATCTGCCATTACCTGTCTGTAATAGTCAGAAATCACATCTTCTGGGCATATGGTCCGGTCAATACCTGTCCACAGCATTTAGAAATAGTTTATAACTGCCAAAGGGCAAGTCAAATTGCAAGCCCTACACACCGTGAGAAGTCCTCCTGTAAAGTGCAATTGAAGGCCCAACTAAAGGTTGGAGTTATTAAACGTGCACGGAATCGCATAATCTGCGGACGTCAATAACTGTTTGTGAAATTGCGGTTTTTCTTTTTGACATGCATGTCTCCACCGGCGCTGAATTCCAGGCAGCAGCTGCAATTTTTGGGGGATATCTGTGCTTTTTGTCGCACTGACGTGTCCTATTTGCAACACTCCCCTCCGGAAAATGTACAGAGGGGACACATTAATGCTGCCAAGCACAGTCGGAACTTTGCAGATGCCTTGTAAAAAAAAAAGCTGCACTCCTGAAGTTATCATTTCAAGGTGTCCTTGCCTTCATCCCTCAAATTCTAAATATTCATAAAGACAACTTTGCATACGCTCCCTTGCATGACAATCCCAATGTGCTTAAGTGCAGAGAGTTCCTTTGAGGTCTCTCGCACCAGTGGGTCACTATATTTGACAAGTTTGACAAGGTTAGCATTTTTCTAATTTTTTTCCAGGAACGGCTAGTGATAAATATTCAGCGTTTGGCTTTCCTTTTTCTTCAACTTTTGTTATGATAATCTCACAGGTAGCTATTGTCTGATCGGAAACCGAAGGGTTCTCAATGACTATTTGCTTAAGCGTACAGCCAGCAATTAAAGCCAATTAATAATATTGTGCCCAAGTACTCACTTCACAAAACCTTGAAGGAGTAAGCACCTTGACTTTTACTGAACCCCTCAACCTCAGCTGGATGGGATTGCTCCCTCCAGGCCCCCTCAAGGAAATCTGTCACCCACAGCCCCAATCTCCAGCCCCCCCCCTCCCCAGCCCCGATCTCATGCCTCGCTCCCCCGCCCCGATCTCCAGCCCCACTTCCCGCAGCCCTGAACTCCAGCCCCCCTCCCTAGCCCTGATCTCCAGCAAAAAATGAAAAATGCTGGAAAATCTCAGCAGGTCTGACACCATCTGTGGAGAGAGAGTAGAGCCAATGTTTCAAGTCTGGATGACCCTTCGTCAGAGCTTTTTTGAACCAGTTCAGCCATACGGAGGAGACTACATAGAACATAGAACATTACAGCGCAGAACAGGCCCTTCGGCCCACGATGTTGCACCGACCAGTTAAAAAAAAAAACTGTGACCCTCCAACCTAAACCAATTTCTTTTCGTCCATGAACCTATCTACGGATCTCTTAAACGCCCCCAAACTAGGCGCATTTACTACTGATGCTGGCAGGGCATTCCAATCCCTCACCACCCTCTGGGTAAAGAACCTACCCCTGACATCGGTTCTATAACTACCCCCCTTCAATTTAAAGCCATGCCCCCTCGTGCTGGATTTCTCCATCAGAGGAAAAAGGCTATCACTATCCACCCTATCTAAACCTCTAATCATCTTATATGTTTCAATAAGATCCCCTCTTAGCCGCCGCCTTTCCAGCGAAAACAATCCCAAATCCCTCAGCCTCTCCTCTTAGGATCTCCCCTCCATACCAGGCAACATCCTGGTAAACCTCCTCTGCACCCTCTCCAAAGCCTCCACATCCTTCCTGTAATGTGGGGACCGGAGACTGGTTGTGGATGGGGGATTGTTCAGGCTTCTGTTCGAGGAAGAAGCGAAGAGCTTTGAGGCCATCCTGGTGGGGAATGGAGGTGTAGAGGGATTGGACATCCATGGTGAGGAGGAGGCGGTTTGGGCTGGGGAACTGAAAGTCGTTGTGATGGCACAGGGCATTGGAGAATCATGTATGTAGGTGGGAAAGGACTGGACAAGAGGAGAGAGAATGGAGTCAAGATAGGAGGAAATGAGTTCAGTGGGGGCAGGAACAGGCCTGACACGATGGGCCTACCAGGGCAGTCCTGTTTGTGGGTTTCAGGAAGGAGGTAGAAGTGAGCTGTCCGGGGTTGGGAGACTATGAGGTTGGAGGTTGTCCAGAGGATCTCCAGCCTCCTTCCACCCCCCTCCCCCCTCTCCCCCCACCCCGATCACCAACTTCACTCCCTCAGCCCCAATCTCCAGTCTCACTCCCCTAGCCCCAATCTCCAGCCTCACTCCCCTAGCCCCGATCTCCAGCCTCACTCCCCCAGCCCCGATCTCCAGCCTCACCCCCCCAGCCCCGATCTCCAGCCTTACTCCCCCAGCCCCAATCTCCAGCCTCCCTACCGATCCCCGATCTCCAGCCTCACTCCCCCAGCCCCGATCTCCAGCCTCACCCCCCCAGCCCTGATCTCCAGCCTCACTCCCCCAGCCCCGATCTCCAGCCTCACTCCCCCAGCCCCGATCTCCAGCCTCACTCCCCCAGCCCCGATCTCCAGCCTCACTCCCCCAGCCCCGATCTCCAGCCTCACTCTGCCTGCCCTGATCTCCAGCCTCACCCCCCCACAGCCCCGATCTCCAGCCTCACCCCCCCACCCCCCCAGCCCCGATCTCCAGCCTCCCTACCAATCCCTGATCTCCAGCCTCACTCCCCCAGCCCCGATCTCCAGCCTCACTCCCCCAGCCCCGATCTCCAGCCTCACTCCCCCAGCCCTGATCCCCAGCCCCGATCTCCAGCCTCACTCCCCCAGCCCTGATCCCCAGCCCCGATCTCCAGCCTCACTCCCCAGCCTTGATCTCCAGCCTCACCCCCCCCAGCCCCGCCCTCCAGCCTCACTCCCCCAGCCCCGATCTCCAGCCTCACTCTGCCTGCCCCGGTCTCTGGCCTCACTCAGCCTGCACTTCCACTCACCTCCAAGCCTGTCCATTTGGCCAGCTGTTTGGCAGGGGTTGGTCCTTTGAGATGCAGAGGATCCCAGTCATTAAGACAAGGACTCTGCATCCCTCGGCCTAAGCCAGTGCTTTGACCTCACCACAAATATTGAAGACACAATATTGAATTTGAAATACGAATTAAATATTAAATCACATGGTGCCAATTTATAAACTTTCAGATTAATCTTTACAAACTATGCAGGATTTATTAGTTAATTCAAAGCATTTAATGAATCAGAAATTTCAAATGATGTCTAACTACTAAACTTGTACTTCAATAAAACCAAGAGGAATTCCCAGTAATTATCAAGGAAGTTCAATGGCATCAAAAGTATAAAAAGTTGGAGTTTTTACACTTTCCTGTCAGTTTAGAAAGGATGACCTTTTTTTGGCAATTTTTTGATCTCGTCTTCCACGTGAGAACTTTTCCACATGAGACTTTTCCTCTCTGGTTGTGACAGGAGTCTGAAAACCTTTGGAATGTGGTTTTCCGCAGGGAAGCTTTCTGAACTAATGACAGGGGTAGCTTTAGAGACAGAGGGATGTTTAAAAAGATCAGCATGATGTCATTCTGGAGGTGAAGTCCCACAATCCCATTGGTGTGACCATTAGAAATTCTGGAAGGATCGTTGGTGGTTGGGACCTTTGTTCCTCTGTGGCGGAATTGTGAGTGATAGGATGGGGTAGCTGCCATTGTGTAGATAGAATAAGATGCTTGATTGAGAGTCTATACCCAGCCAGCCATGGGCTAGTGGTATTACTGCTAGACTATTATTCCAGAAAGTCAGCCAATGTTCTGAGGACTAAGGTTCAAACCCCACCACAGCAAATGGTGGAATTTGTATTCAATATTTTAAAAAATCTGGAACTACTGATGACCATGAAACCATTGTCAAAAAAATCCATCTGGTGCACTAACATCCTTTAGGGAGGGAAATCTGCCTTCCTTACCTGGTCTGGCCTACATGTGACTCCAGAGCCACAGCAATGTGGTTGACTCTCAACTGCCCTCGGGCAACTAGGGATGGGCAATAGATGCTGGCCAGCCAGCGATGCCCACATCCCACGAATGAATAAAACAATTCTTAACTTTGTTGGGCAGAATCCAGTGATAGACAACCTAAGAGCTTCAAAGCATCTGGATGAAATGTCAGTGCTAGAATTGCTGGAATGTGTTAGGTCATTGCAGGATCACAGAGATCAGTGTATTTCTCTACCTTTACTCTCCTACTTTGAAAAGGAAAGAGAAAAAAGGAAAATGTTAGGTGCTAGGGTCATTGGGAGGGAAATCGCCATCCTTACTCACCCCGGACTACATGTAATGAAAATAATACTGCGGACTCTGGAAATCTGGAAAAAAACCCAAAAATGCTTGTCTGGCAGCATCTGGGGAGAGAGAAATAGTTTCCACATAGAGTCCACATGACCCTTCTACAGAAGTGAAATGAGTTAGAAATGTGACGATTTTATTTCCTTGGAGATGGTGGTGGGGTGGAATGGAAAGTCAATGATAGGTTGGAGATAACAGAGATTGACAAAAATGTCATGGACTTAGGGTCTCCATGTGACTCCAGACCCAGAGCAATACAGTAGACTCTCAACTGCCCTCTGCAACAGGCAAGCAAGTCATTCAATTCAATGGCAATTAGGGATGGGTAACAAATGTCGGCCTCGCCAGCCACACTCGCATCCCACAAAAGATTTTTTTTAAATTCCAAGTTACAACGTGGCCATAGGGTGGCACAGTGGCACAATGGTTAGCACTGCTGCCTCACAGCGCCAAGAGACCCGAGTTTAATTCCAGCCTTGGTCACCGTCTGTGTGGAGTTTTCACATTCTCCTCGTGTCTGCGTGGGGTTTCCTCCGGGTGCTCCGGCTTCCTCCCACAGTCCAAAGATGTGCAGATTAGCGCCAAATTGTTTAAAGTTTATTTGTCAGTCACAAGTAGGCTTACATTAACACTGCAATGAAGTTGTTGTGAAAATCCCCTAGTTGCCACACTCTGGCGCCTGTTCGGGTAACACTGAGGGAGAATTTAGCACGGCCAATTCACCTAACCAGCACATCTTTCAGACTGTGGGAGGAAACCGGAGCACCCGGAGGAAATCCATGCAGACACGGGGAGAACCTGCAGACTCCACACAGACAGTGACCCAAGTTGGGAATCGAATCTGGGTCTCCTGTGAGGCAGCATTGCTAACCACTGTGCCACCATGCCACCTAATGTGGTTTCACGGTGGCAAAGGGTGCAATCAACTGGAAACACCATTGACAATGGTAGGACCAGAAGACCCCTCTGCCAGCCAATGGTGGGTCGCTTCCCGCCGTCGCGAATCACATGGCAGTGACTCAAGCCAGGAATCGAACCCAGGTCCCTGGCTCTGTGAGGCAGCAGTGCTAACCACTGTGCCACCGTGCTGCGCACAATTGTCCCTTAGTGTCCCAAGACATTAGGGGATAAGCTGGGTAAATATGTGGGGCTCCGAGATTGGGGTAGTCCTGGATAAGATGCTCTGTGAGAGAGTCGGTGCAGACCCGATGGGCTGAATGGACTGTACTGTAGAGATTCTTTGAGTCTTCTCTGTCAAGTGGTACAATAAATAGGGCACCAACTTGAATTAGATTGGGTGTGAATGGATCAACCTCAGCTTTTCCTAACTAGAATCAACATTGAAGATGTTAAGGGTTAGAAAATTGGAAATGTAACAGCGGCAGATTCTGGACATTACCATATCACTCACCACACAATCAACATTCCAGAGTCCTGGCGGCAGAGGAAGGCTCATTTTGAAACAGTCTTTCTAAATAGATAGTCCAAACAATCATGGGATTTATTTGTAGCTTGAAATTAGCAGCGCTCACTGAATAGAGTGCCGCACTTGAAAACAGTAAGAAGGAGAGAAGAGTACCGGAGGACAAATTATACTCATACCTACAAAATAGCTGAATACTTGTAATCTGCATTCTTTAATGAAATGCATCCCTGAATTTCTATGAACATGTAGGTTAATAGCTTTATGTGATTTTGATGCTCTTGTAATCTGTGCCTTAATAATACATCTGAATTGTGAAATAGTAATTCTATGGGTGGGATTTTCCAACCACGCTCGCCCCGAGACCAGAAAATCCCACTCCAGGTCAACGGACCTTTCCATGGTCTGCCCCCTCGCCTGCTCCGATTCCCGTGGTGGGTGGGACAGGAAAATTTGCCCTCATGTTTTTACATTTTACATTGCGGAGGCACGGTGGCATAGTGGTTAGCATTGCTGCCTCACAGCACCATGGACCCGGGTTCCATTCCTGGTGACACAGTGATTAGCACTGCTGCCTCACAGCACCATGGACCCGGGTTGAACTCCTGGCTCGGGTCACTGTAGTTGCGGAATTTGCACGTTCTCCCCATATCTGCGTGGGTTTCCTCCGGGTGCTCCAGTTTCCTCCCACAGTCCAAAAATGCGCGGGTTAGGTTGATTGGCCATGCTAAATTGCTCTTTAGTGTTAGCGGGATATCAGGGGGATTAGTAGGGTAAATATGCGGGGTTACTGAGATAGGGCTTGGGTGGGATTGCTGTCGGTGTGGACTTGATGGTCCGAATGGCCTCCTTCTGCACCGTAGGGATTCTATGATTGATTCTATGATTTGGCAAGAGAAATGCGAATATGTTCTGAAGGATTTCAATAATGAATAAAGGGTTAATGTGTACAATGTGGAAGTGGTTTAGCAGAATCAAGGCTGTTAACTGTAATACATAATCATTAATAGGCTGATTGAGAAGCAGCCGAGAACACCAGTACCTTCACCTCATTCACATATGCATACCCTTTGCAAGAAGCAGCTCATTTCTGTGCTAAACATGCTAGAGTCTAATGCATTTGTCTCAATAGGCCGTCCCATGTGTCAGTACAACTGAAAATCAGCCCTAAGCTCCCTTTCATCCCAGACTCAGGCATGGAATCCAAAATAGTCCCAAAGTTAACAGATCCGGATGGTCTGCACATCACCATTGAATACCGTATTCAGTTGCCTCTGGCGATAAACCTGGAGAGGCTACCTCAATGGCATACTGATGTCATCCAAGAAGGAGCTATAATTGGAGTAAAAAAAGAAACAAGGAGAGAAAAAAAACAGGCAGCAGCCTGGATGACTGCAGGCCAGGGACTGTGAGGCGGGTTACTTTCTCTTACTGAAAGTAACATGAAAATGAGGTAGGCTTTTTGTCGCCCGTTAATTGGACTCTTGTGGGCGACATCGCCGAACATAATTAAAACAAACACGGCGAATCGTCTGTTACGACTGGACTTCCAGGACCGCGATCACAACGCGGCGGATTGTAAAGGGCTCCTTAATTACCTCCAACACCACGGTATCACAAGACTTTTATCAGAAATTAAAGGATATTGTGTCATAGAGCTGCAGGAATCGTTAGAAGGCAGTAATTAGTATGGACTGTTAATAGATCGTGGCTCTGATCGCAGTACCAGTAACGGGCATGCCTGAGAGGTTCAAAAATCTTTAATGAACACCTGCGTTACAGAGAGAAATGTAGCCCGTGCCCTCAGATGTGGCTGATTGATGCCTGTAAGTCATTAAAATTAAAGCCACGGCGTCCTTTCTTGTTGGCTGCTGCTCTGGGTTTTTTTTTTAAAGCAAAAATATCCAAGGTAGACGTCCCCATCACATTTAAGTTCATGATGTCAGATCCCACATTGCAAAATAAATTATTTAGCGCCGACTCCCAGTGTTACTGATTATGCAACCCTTGTCGAAATACCCCGTATGCCTGGCTGCGGAAAGCTCGCAGAGGCTTTCCAGAGAACTCATCGAGGGTCCTGGAGAGAATCGAAGGGGGAAGAAGTGTCAATCGCGAGACTGTGAAGGGATTTCACAGGATCCTGTGGGGTAATTTCGTACGCTTGTAACTTAGAGAAAGAACTGAATTCCCTTCCCGCCCACGTTATACGCGCTCATCCCTCCTCTACCTTCGTCACCTCCTTCAGCACTGCAACTCCCTGAGATCTCCGCCCTCCATTAATTCCAACCCCTTGCTTATTCTTCATTTTAATCACTCCATCATTGGCAGCCCGTACGCTTTGGGATTCTCTTCAGAACCCCTTTTCTGCCATTCCACCCCCCCCCTTCCTTTAAGGGCTGCACGGTGGCACAGTGGTTAGCACTGCTGCCTCACTGCGCCAGGAACTTGGGTTTGATTCCCGACTTGGGTCACTGCCTGTGTGGAGTCTGAACATTCTCCCCATGTCTGCGTGGGTTTCCTCCGGATGCTCCAGTTTCCTCCCACAGTCCAGAAGACGTGCTGGTCAGGTGCATTGAGCATGCTAAATTCTCCCTCAGTGTACCCGAACAGGTGCCGGAGTATGGCGACTAGGGGATTTTCACAGTAATTTCATTGCAGTGTTAATGTAAGCCTACTTGTGACACAAATAAATAAAATAAGACACTCTTCACAGCTTTGACCAAGCACTTGGACAGATATCTCTTTATGTAGTTCAGTTTCAAATTTGGTTCCATAACATCCATGTGAAGAGCATTGGGCCATTTCACGATGTTAAAGATGCTATTTATAAATGGAAATTGTTCCAACCTCCAGTCAATCCGCTTCCTGTAGCAGTGCCGAGTGGGAATCAATAGATCATCTGGACTATGGACATCACCTTTTCAATATCAGCCGGCATTGGGATTTAGATGGATTAAATCAGAAGTGTAACTTCAAACCATCTGAATAAACTATCTTAATGCCAAACAACAAAGTTCCATTGAAGTAGATCTTGGGGCACAGTGGGGTGACACCCCTGCCTTTGAATCTAGAATCTCTGGGACTTGATGGCCACAGATGGTGTGTTCATTACATGGCCAGGTAGGTTGATTATTAACCTGCAAGTCCTTCCAATATGCCTCTAGCAGGCAGTAAGAGCAGGAGACTCCCTCTGTCTCAACCATGATTGATGCAGATTTCTCCCCTGCAAGCTATAGTCTCTTGGTGAGAGACCTGTGACCTTTTCCAGGAAAAACTAGCCGCAGAAACAAATGCAATGGAAGGCGATGGCATACTGGCATTATCCCCAGACAATTAATCCAAAAGCTCAAGCAATGTTCTGGGGAACTGGGTTCGAGTGCCGCCAAGGCAGATGATGGAATTTGAATTCAAATAAAAAGCATCTGTAATTAAGAATCTACTAATGACCATCGATTGTCAGAAAAACCCATCTGGTTCACTAATGTCCTTTTGGGAAGGAAATCTGCCATCTTTACCTAGTCTGGCCTACATGTGACTCCAGAGCCACAGCAATGTGGTTGACTCTCAATTGTCTTTAGGCATCTAGGGATGGGCAATAAATGCTGGCCAGCCAGCGACGCCCATGTCCCATTAATGAGTTAAAAAAACCTCATGCCTTGTCTGCCTCATACGCAGTCAGGCATGGGGAGGAAACGGAAGATGAAGCAAGAGAACTGGAACAATAACATTTTGTGGCTTAAATCTGTACAATTCTGCTTTTCCAAAAAAGTTTAACTATTATGCAGAACACAACATGAGCTTAAAATAATACAAAAACAAAAACACTTGGGCAATGAAACAATTTTTCCACTTGACCATTGCTCTCCTGGACAGCCCACCTGGTCCCTATGACAACAGTATTTCTTCAAAACTTCCTCACTTTCAAAGGAAGCAAAAATGATAGGTTAATACCTCTCCAAGGCTATCAGTGAACTTGGTCACACCACGACTGAGATTAGATTGATCCAAAAACACAAGACAGCAACAAAAACAGAAAATGCTGGAAAATCTCAGCAGGTCTGACAGCATCTGTGAAGATGGAACAGAGCTAGCGTTTTGAGTCTGGATGACCCAAGAGTCATCCAGACTCGAAACGTCGGCCGGAATTTTACCAGCACGCCCGCCTTTTATATTGTTAGCCTTGCTTACTTTTCCTGCCACTTCAACAATGGGTCGCCAGAGCGACCCATTAGGTATAGAAGACCTAAATTTCCCGCTGCCTTGGAAAAGTAGGCAGCATAATCAAGGAGCCCACGTACCCTGGACATACGCTCTTCCACCTTCTTCCGTCAGGAAAAAGATGCAAAAGTCTGAGGTCACGTACCAACCAAATCAAGAACAGCTTCTTCCCTGCTGCCGTCAGACGTTTGAATGGACCTACCTTATATTAAGTTGATCTTTCTCTACACCCTAGCTATAACTATATCACTATATTCTGCACCCTTTCCTTTCCTTCTACCCTATGTA
Source organism: Mustelus asterias (assembly GCF_964213995.1). Taxonomy (NCBI): domain Eukaryota; kingdom Metazoa; phylum Chordata; class Chondrichthyes; order Carcharhiniformes; family Triakidae; genus Mustelus; species Mustelus asterias. The sequence goes on from NC_135824.1 coordinate 29,759,029, forward strand.
CTCTATGAACAATATGTTTTGTCTGTATGGTGTGCAAGAAACAATACTTTTCATGGTATCCCAATATTTTTTTTTAATTTATTCATTCATGGGATGTTGACATTTCTGGCTGGGCCAGCATTTATTGCCCAGCCCTCAGGCATTTAAGAGTCAACCATATTGCTGTGGGCTAGACCAGGTAAGGACAGCAGACTTGCTTCCCTAAATGACATTAGGGAACCAGATGGATTTTTACGACAATTGACAATGGTTTCATGGTCATCAGTCGAATTCAGATTCCAGATTTTTATTGAATTCAGATTTCACCATCTGCTGTGGTGGGATTTGAACCCAGGTCCCCAGAGCATTACCTGGGCCTTTGCTTTACTAGTCCAGTGACAATGCCACCAAGCCACTGTCTCCCCCAATGTGTCAATAATAAATCAAATCAAATAAATAGAATGACAATATAAAATATACCTACTGCTTTAGCTGCCCTTCCATTTATCCACTGCCACGAGGTTACCAACATAGAGAGGGAAATGGTTACTGTGATGTTTCCAAAATGGCACTGTGCATGTGCAGAACAGGCAAAAGACAATTGGCACAGCTCATTGCACGCAAGCGCAATGCCTTCAGGTTTTCCGATTTTGAATCAACTCCAACTGGGGACGGCATGGTAGCACAGTGGTTGGCTCTGCTGCCTCACAGTGCCAGGGACCCGGGTTTGATTCCCGGCTTGGGTCACTGTCTGTATGGAGTTTGCACATTCTCCCCATGTCTCTGTGGGTTTCCTCCGAGTGCTCCTGTTTCCTCCCACAGTCCGAAAGACGTACTGGTTAGGTACGTTGGCCATGCTAAATTCTCCCTCAGTGTACTCAAACAGGCGCTGGAGTGTGGCAACTAGGGGATTTTCACAGTAACCTCATTGCAGTGTTAATGTAAGCCTACTTGTGACACTAATAAAAAAAACTGAACTAATTCATAATTGTAAATACGTTAGAAGCAAAAGTAGCAGGCCCCTAGAAAAATGAGATGGCAGCACAGGCCATCAAAGCCATCATGGTGGCATCATTTGTAATGGAGAATACATTCAATTATATTTTTACTTTGAAAAGTTTATCCATTATCAGGAAAAGTGGTCTTCTCATTATCAACCGTGAAACTTGTGCGTACAGGTTGCAATATTCGTTCAGTGCAGCAGGATGGTTTGAGTCTTTTTACATTTCACAAACATGATGAAATGCATCGTTATCACTGAATTAAAGGCTGGAGGTGCCACAGTACATTAATGATCACCTTCTTTCGATAGATTTCTCTTGCTGCTGTTCCAAATATCAAAATCGCATTGACTGAAATAGGATAAAAAGCATTACACCTACTTATGATGTTTGACTTGAAGGATTATAGCTTCAATGACAAGTACTTAAGTGCTCTGGGCTTGCTCTTCCAGCTGTTTAAGTAGTAATGAAATACTCAGCCAATACTGCATAACTCCATCACAACACTTTCTGATGTAAGAGAACTTCTGACACAACACGTATAGTTCTATTGTTCCCCCAGTGGACAAAAATCACCCTTATATATATATATTTAACTCCTCTACCGCGAGCTCTCAAGACAAAATGATCAAAGTCTCAGCGATTACCAAACACTGATAAAATCTCAGGGTTCAGGTTATATGAAAGGCTAGGAGAATGAGGTGTCATCAGTTTGCACATAACACTGACATCACCTTGCTGGCCCTGAGTCCTTTATGCTAAGTTATGCTTTAAGTTTATTATTGATAGAATTTTAGTCTCTGCTTGAGCATGGAATTCATTAATGACTTACTGTTGCACTCTGATGAATCACTGCAGTGGATGGTATGGGAACAGTGAGAAAACCACTGAGATAAATGCAGATTCCAGCATCCGCAGTATTGTGCTGTTTTGTTCTACTGCAGCTGTACATTGGCTGACTGTGCAGCACAACACAATCTTTTTGTATCAAATTCTTCATTGGTTTGTATTTGCGTGCATGTATCAATTCCACGGCGGCACAGTGGTTAGCACTGCTGCCTCACAGCGTTAGGGACCCGGGTTCGATTCCCAGCTTTGGGTCATTGTCTGTGCGGAGTCTGCACGTTCTCCCCGTGTCTGCGTGCGTTTCCTCCCACAGTCTGAAAGACGTGCTGGTTAGGTGCATTGGCCATGCTAAATTCTCCCTCAGTGTACCCGAACAGGCGCTGGAGTGTGGCAATTAGGGGATTTTTCACAGTAACTTCATTGCAGTGTTAACGTAAGTCTACTTATCGCACTATTAAATAAACTTTAACTTACATCAATTGCCCCTAGCAATAGGATTCAGCGAGAGAAAGGTTCTGAAATATGGTATAAACCAGTGCTACGCAACATGTTAAAAGTGCTAATTTTGAAGTGGGCAGTTACTGGATTATTAACTGAGGCAGCGGGGGAGTGCATGTGGAGATAAGATAATGAGAAGCTTTTTATTTCTGAAACAGTTTACCTGTAATTGTCCTTAACTCTGGCTATAATGCTGAATAAATATGTTAAACAGATTCAAAACAGTATGATAAATAAAATCATCCTATCAGAAAGTGCACAACACAGTTAAAGACACCAAAGATTAACTTGGTAAAGTGGCGGTGTAGAGGTCACTATTATGCCTCACGACACCTATCTGTTTTGCTTCGATTTTACGTTTTCTTTTCCCAAGAATCTTTTTCTTAAGAATTTACATGAAGGAACCAAGAACTGCAAATTACCTTTAACTCCAATTAGCCTGGTAAAGAATTCAGTTCAAATGAGTTTTTCCTGCACATGATTTCTCTTTTGAAATGGAATTGAAAAGGACTGTGGTTTAAATTTGCCATCACTATCTTATAGCCACTGAGGAACTAGGACTGACTATTTACCTTGTCCCCCATCATGTGATGGAGGGGCACAAGCAACCATGCAAAACATCAAAGGAAGGTAAGCCATAAAGTTTTCAATTATTTTTCTTAGACAACTCTGCTTGGAAAAGTGAAGGCTACATAAGTGTTCAGCTTAGTTTAGTGACGACAACATGTCACATATGTCACAGGGGCGGCACGGTGGCACAGTGGTTAGCACTGCTGCCTCACATCTCCAGGGACCTGGGTTCGACTCTCAATTTGGGTCACTGTCTGTGTGGAGTTTGCACGTTCTCCCCGTGTCTGCGTGGGTTTCCTCCGGGTGCTCCGGTTTCTTCCCACAGCCCAAAGATGTGCGGGTTAGGTTGATTGGACACCATTAGTGTCCTGGGATGTGATAGGTTAAAGGGATTAGCAGGGTAACTAAGCGGGGATAGGGCCTGGGTGGGATTGTTGTTGGTGCACTCGATGGGCCGAATGGCCTGCTTCTGCACTGTAGGGTTTCAAAGAACAAAGAACAAGGAATAGGCCCTTCGGCCCTTCAATCCTGCACCGATCACGATGCCTGCCTAAACTAAAACCGTACGCACTTGTGGAGTCTGTAACCTTCCATTCCCATCCATTTCATGTATTCATCTAGTTGCCCCTTAAATGCCACTATCGTACCTGATCCCACCACCTCCCCGGACAGTGCGTTCCAGGCATTAACCACCCTCTGTGTAAAAAACTTGCCTCGCACTTTTCCCCACACACCTGAAACATATGTCCCCTAGTACTTGACTTTTCTACCCTAGGAAAAAGCATCTGACTATCCACTCTGTCCATGCCACTCACCATCTTATAAACCTCTGTCAGGTCACCCTCAACCTCCATCGTTCCAGTGAGAACAAACCGGGTTTTTCCAACCTCTCATCATACCTAATACCCTTCAGACCGGGGAACATCCTGGTAAACTTCTTCTGTACTGTCTCCAAAGCATCCACATCCTTCTGGTAGTGTGGTGACCAGAATTGTACACAATATTCTAATTGAGGCCTAACTAAAGTTCTATACAGCTGAAGCATGACCTGTGAATTTTTATTCTCAATGTCCCGACCGATGAAGGCAAGCATGCCGTATGCCTTCTTGACTACCTTATCCACCTGCATTGCCACTTTCAGTGATGGGTGGACATGTACGCCCACATCTCTCTGCCTATCAATACTCTTACGGGTTCTACCATTTACTGTATAATTCCTACAAGCATTGGACCTTCCAAAATGCATTATCACACACTTGTCTGGATTAAACTCCATCTGCCATTTCTCAGCCCAAGTCTCCAACCAGTCTATATCTTGCTGTATCCTCTGACAATCCTCTTCACTGTTCGCAACTCCACCAATTTTTGCGTCGTCTGCGAACTTACCAATCAGACTAGCTCTATTTTCCTCCAAATCGTTTATATATACTATGAACAACAAAGGTCCCAAAACTGATCACCGTGGAACACTGCTAGTCACAGCCTTCCATTCAGAAAAGCACCCCTCTAATGCTACCCTCTGTCTTCTATGGCCAAGCCGGTTCTGCATCCATCTTGCTAGCTCTCCTCTGATCCCGTGTAACTTCACCTTTCGTACCAGTCAACCATGAGGTACCTTGTCAAAGGCTTTACTGAAGTCCATGTACACAACATCCACTGCCTTTCCCTCATCTATCATCTTTGTCATTTCCTTGGAAAACTCGATCAAGTTAGTGAGGCACGACCTCTCCTTCACAAGACCATGCTGTCTATCACTAATAAATCCATTTGTTTCCAAATGTGAGTAAATCCTGTCCCTAAGAATATTTTCCAATAATTTCCTTATCACTATAATTTCCTGGATTATCCCTGCTGTCCTTCTTAAACAATGGAACAACTTTGGCTATCCTCCAGGCCTCTGGAACTTCACCTGTAGCTAATGAGGATACAAAGATTTCTGTCAAGGCTCCAGCAATTTCCGCCATGCCTCCCTCAGTATTCTGGGGTACATCCCATCAGGCCCTTTCTATCTGTGTTAGATAAAGCTCTGCATTTTGCATTTGTATTTTCCGAGCCAATCTAGATGGCTAAAGGCAGCTGAACTTTTTTTTAATTGATGTGTATTTGAAAGACACAATTTGTGAACGCAATCAATAATCTTACTGAAGGGCAGAGCAGGTTCGAGGGGCTGAATGGCCTACTCCTGCCTCTAATTCATATGTTGGTATTTGGAAGTGGCTGTACCATTATTCAAGATTCTAATGCCCCAAAATTCTACATTTTGGCCGAAACTTTCCAGCCGTTCCTGCGGCTGTGATCTTCCAGTCCTGCCAATGGTAACACCCCACCACGGGTTCCCTGGCAACGCAGGGTGCATACAATGGGAAAACCCCATTGACCACGACGGGGCTGGAAGGTTCTGTCACCAGAGAGTGGCAAGCAGCCACCCCTGCGCAAAACACGCTGCAAAGGGATTGGAAAATCCCACCCAACATTTTAAAAAGAATTGGACCATTTTATTATTGTTAAACGCTGTCGTTCCAGTGAGAACAAACCGGGTTTTTCCAACCTCTCATCATACTTAATACCCTTCAGACCGGGGAACATCCTGGTAAACTTCTTCTGTACCGTCTCCAAAGCATCCACATCGTTCTGGTAGTGTGGTGACCAGAATTGTACACAATATTCTAATTGAGGCCTAACTAAGGTTCTATACAGCTGAAGCATGACCTATGAATTTTTATTCTCAATGTCCCGACCGATGAAGGCAAGCATGCCATATGCCTTCTTGACTACCTTATCGATAAAGAAGAAAAAATGCTATTTGCTTTATCATCTGTTAAGTTGCAGCTGGCTATAACATTCTGCACCTTAAGCAGGTTGGGCTGCCACCCATCTGATAGAGGCTTACATTCATTTGTCAGAAAACTGTCCTCCCCGCAACTTACCTTCCCACCTAGCTTGGTATCATCTGCAAACTTAGACTCATTACTCTCTGGTTCTTCATCTATAAGTCATTAATATGGATTGTAAATAACTGAGTCCCCAGCAACTGATCCTTGCGGAATTCCACTATTCAATGTCTGCCAACTTAAAAAGCTCCATTTATGCCCATTCTCTTCTTTCCGTTCCGTTAACCAATCCTCTATCCATGTGCTAATCTTTATCCCACATTGGCGTATTAACCTTTTGTGCAGCACATTATCAAATGCCTTTTGGAAATCTGGTTATCTGCCCCCATTTCCAATAGATCCAACTTTAGTTGGTAGGGTAAAGGGGAGGTTGGAGCATGGATCACACAGATGGGAAACCTGAACTTAGCAGGGCCAATTCAACTTAGTGATGAGTTCAAACAAATCTCATTTTGGATGATCCTGCAATATGGAAGCTACGAATTGATGGAGTACCTGTAAACGTTTTGAAGGGCAGATAATGATCTATTTTTTTAATGCAATGATCCAAAAAAATCTTTTTTAAAATGTTTCATTCTTCAAACACGAAAATAAAGGCTCAAGCTGTCAGAGTTATAAAAAACCTTCTGCTGGACTGATTTGATTGACAGGCTCTGTGTTGTAAGTTAGACATAAATAACACTTCTTCATCCAGTTTCAATAGAAACTATTAAAGCATTAGCTGCAACTGATTTGAGGTTTGAACAGAAATTTGTTTTCATAAGAGATCAACTGGAGAAATTTTAAAAGCTTTGAGTGAGAGCTGTATTAGCTTGTTGGATGTTTATTTGATTTAATCTCCACATGGCTCCTGAATTCAGCCCATGATGGATACTGGGTGATTGGCTATGGAGCTGGCATGGGGTTGGGTGGAGGAGCCAGAGGGTTTGAGGGGTGAAGGCCTGATCACCAAACATCTTATTTTAAAAAAATGGATCAAAGCCCCAGAGGACCAGGGCAGGCCTGCTCAGCACTTGCCCACCCCTGTGGCCGACTATATCCCACCTCTGGGGTCAATGGGCCCAAGTTGAGCCCAACTCCACTTCCCAAGAGCAAACGGTAAATCTAACTCGGTTATTTAAATCGCAACGGGCATGAGAGGTAGAGAGCCAGAGAGAATTCCAGAGCTTTGGGGCATCGTTATTTCAATGGTGATGCCCAACCTATGACCTTCCATCCGTTAATGGTTACAAAATTCCAGGATGGCAACACCAAAAATGGCATTGGAGAATTTTTTTTAAAAGTTTATTTATTAGTCACAAGTAGGCTTACATTACAGTGCAATGAAGTTACTGTGAAAATCCCCTTGTTGCCACACTCCGGTGCCTGTTCGGGTACACTGAGGGAGAAATTAACATGGCCAGTGCACCCTCACCAGCACATCTTTTGGGAGGAAACCGGAGCACCCGCAGGAAACCCACGCAGATACAGGGAGACCGTGCAGACTCCGCACAGACAGTGACCCAAGCCAGGAATCGAACCCGGGTCCCTGGAGCTGTGAGCAGTGGCAACCACTGTGCCACCGTTTACCTCCTAGTTTATGCTTTGTGGTTAATGATTACTCAATTTGCAATGTATTCATTTATATAAGACTGCGTGAAGCAGGAGGGAGTTTTTTTCCAGCTCTCCTTATTTGCTCAGGTCACCTTGAGATTTAGTCTGCAAAAGCAAACCAACCAATGTTATAAATAGCTCTCAGTGCACAATCAGTGGAAGAAATTGTGAAGAATTGATCAAATTTCCAATTAATGGCATTAATAAGAAAATCAGAACATTTCATAACATTTAAACCACTTTGGATTTTTATCCCTGAATATCTGGGCAAGCTAGATTACTGGGAATATTCTGCTGCTTTCTATGTTTAAGGTTGTGCAGGGGAATGTACCTATCTTCAGCCTGTCCACTAAATGGCTTGTCAGGTGAATTTAAGTTTAATGTTTATTTAATAGCGTCACAAGTAGGCTTACATTAACATTGCAATGGAGTTACTGTGTAAGTCCCCTGGTCGCCACACTCAGGTACCTCCGGCAAATTCCTGGCCAACCCAAGCCAACTGCCAGGAACGCGGTCATGTACATGGCGAGAACAGGATTTTCAGTGCCCAGACCTACCTGATGAATGTCAGTCAGACAGCAAAGAGGAGGCCTGAGTGAACCTCTCATCTTTGGCTCCCATTGGGCTTCATATGGAGGGAAATTAAACTCCACTGGGGTCAATTAGCATTCCTCAATGTGTTGGAAGCCTTTCCGTAGGCTTTGGAAGCACTCAGGCCTGTTCTCCCTCCGGCAAATTCCTGGCCTACCTGGAAATGCCACCCTTTTTGCCTTCTTAAGACCATAATGCAGATTCCAAGCTGAGACCCAGAAGGATAAAACAGTTGGGATCAGTATTCATATTTCCCCATTTTACTGGTGTTCCATTTTAAAGTAAACAGTTCAGGCCAGTATTCTTAGGAAAAACCCATCTGGTTCACTAATGTCCTTTAGGGAAGGAAATCTGCCATCCTCACCTGGTCTGACCTACATGTGACTCCAGAACTACAGCAATGCCCTCCAAGGGAAACCAGGGATGGGCAATAAATGCTGGCCAGCCAACAACGCCCATCTCCCACAAGTGGATTAAAAGAAAATCCCCACATTACTGTTTTTCCCTTTTGGGAGAACAGGCCTGAGTGCTTCCAAAGCCTACGGAAAGGCTTCCAACACATTGAGGAATGCTAATTGACCCCAGTGGAGTTTAATTTCCTTCCATATGAAGCCCAATGGGAGCCAAAGATGAGAGGTTCACTCAGGCCTCCTCTTTGCTGTCTGACTGACATTCATCAGGTAGGTCTGGGCACTGAAAATCCTGTTCTCGCCATGTACATGACCGCGTTCCTGGCAGTTGGCTTGGGTTGGCCATCCAAGGGTTGGGTTTCCACTCTACTAGAGGGTACTCCCCTCTCCCCTCCTGCTCCCCAACTCTCTTTTAACCTCAAGGGATTTTGGAGCCTTTTAGCAATTAAATTGAAAGAAAAGCATTTTGTGTTTTCATTGGAAAAATGAAATGGCGTAAATATCAGAGTGCACCTGAGAACAAGATGCTTTGCTGCTTTTACTGTGCCTTTTCATCAGCTCAGAACGAATCCATGTCGCAATCAATGCATGCGCAGGGTTAGCTGAATTTAGATTGTGCTCGGTTAAGATTTAACTGTACACAAATGCACCACCCCGCAACCCCTCTCCTTTTATTCACCGCACAGAGTCCCTTCACACACTGATACACATACATAGATCTGTCCAGCAAAAAATAAATCAGATAAAGATGACAAAACGTAAAGGAGCAGCTTTAATTGGTATTAATACAAATTGCTTCGAGGACAAACAAGAAAATTTGTTCTTGGAGCCGAACTTTTATTTTGCCCTCTGAAAAACCATCGGAAATGATTTGGAGAGTTCCTGATCAGATTTAATGGCAGTATGTGCAATCTTCTAAAGGTTTAGCCAGCCGATCAATAAACAAAATCTTCAAAGTCTAATAATGACTTCTTAAAACACGGTTGAAAGGTTCTGTGCAATCCCTAATGCACATTTGCTAAAAGAGAAAGGTCTTCTTTAACAATAAAATGCTGCTTAAATAACATTTGGCCTATTAAGAAATGTCACACTGCTTGTGGGAGTGACAAGCTCTGTACCTGGGACAAGGTAAAGGTTTCATGCTTATCAATGCTGGCTTGAAGCCTGCCTCAGGGCTCAACATTACAGAGATTGCAAGAACAGGTTGCAGGGGTCCTCCAGCGCAGTACGCCTACAGTGCTGCCTGAAGGGGTACCATGGAAACCAAGCTTGATAGGTTTCAGGGGACCTGCCACTGCTTCAGGCCCTCCCTTTGACAGGCTGATGAAGACATCACAGCCATCTCCAAGGATGGACAAGCGAGTCTGTTAGGATGCTGGGGATTCAGCCTGACCTACATCAACTGACAGGATGATTCCCTCACACGTTGTAATCTGAAATTGCTTTAAAAATGGTGCCCATTATTCTAATAGATTTGCTTTAAAAGGGATAATAAGTGGGATTGTACTGTCAATGGGAAAAAACCCTAAATAACCAGAGCTTCAAAATAGCATAACTGTTGATTAAAACAGTCTTGTGATCTTGCCAATAAGAATAATAATTTAAGATTTATTTTCAATTGATAGAATATTTATTTATTTTTCCACACCAAATTTAAAGGACATTTTGTAAATAAGATCTAACAGACCTCATTAAACCCAGCTTCTAACATAGTTATGAATGGTTTTGATACCAGAGATATGCCAGACCTTCTCAAACATTTATTTTTGGTAGATTTTCCACTTTTAACAGATTGGGAAGAGAGCCTTTTTGAATTCTCAGGTCTAAATCCAGTGGGAAGGCGAATTGAACTAATTACGTTCAATCACACACTGGAAATGCTAACACGTATTGATCCTGTTGTCAGATTTCTTTTTGTTACAAAACTGCTCAGTTGGAGCTCAGTTTGCAATAATGTTTTATTTAGCGCAGAGACAGGAGGACGTCTCAATTTAAAGGAGATGCGCATTGTTGCCAGCTAGTCTCCTGAAGAAACCCAGGTATTCCATCCAAGCAAAAAAATCACGACAAACAAATGCTTTACAAATGATCTTAAGTCACAACGGGAAACGTGGACAGGATCCAGGCTCGGAGGGGTTAAGCAAAGTACAGCGAGCAGATGAGTTTAAACAGTAACCATCCCTACTTCCCTTTCCCCTTGGGAGTAAGTGTAGATAGCAATTGAAACAGTGAAGAAAAGCATTTGGTATTCATACATCTCATAAACTATTAATTTCGACTACAAAGAGTTCTGTCAAACACTGATAAGGTCCAGGATTCCAGGTTCTATAGAATTTACACCGTCAGCTATTGACAACTTCTTTACAAGATCAAAGTAGGGAAGACAGACGTTCATTTTACACCCTCTGCAACTCCAGCCTCTTTCTTCCAACTTTTTAATGAGATAATTACTTAAAAAAAAGCACCGCCTCAATAGTTGGGAAATGTGTTAACTTTTTCACCCAAGTATTCCCGCAAAATATTTAAGAGCGACAAGATTGCGGAACAGTTGAAAGGCAAACAATGACCACTTTTGATCTCAGCGTCTTCCCTTCCCCTTGGAACAGGGTTCTTTCATCAGCACCACATCAGTAACAGATTTCCCCATTTACAGGAAGCTTAATAACTTCATTTATATAGGAAAAAAAAACTTGAAAATGTGGGCTATTGCGTATAAAATAAGTGCCCAACCAAACGCCCTTTGCAGTCCCCATGCTGCAATTAAAGAGCTGGTATCACTGGGTTGTCCAATGATGCTACCCTGGGACATCATTAAAACTACTTTCAATGTCCCAGGGAAACCAACAAATAGGAGAGGTTTTACTGGGGTTCACACACGCCTGGTAATCTTGGTCATATTTCCATTCAATAATTCAGTTGAAGAGCGAGTGTCAGCAATTATTAACATGAGGCAGTAATTACCCAGTAAATATGACTGAGATTTCACTGTGGTCATTTCGTTCCAAAATAATTAATGAGTCTACACCTTGGTTATCACTTTAAATGTCCTGGAGTCCATTTTCTGATCATTTAACATAAGCCAGCCACTTAGGAAGTGCCTGGAACGTTTCAAACGTGGGGAGGGAGGGGTTTAATGTGTGTCTGTGGATGCAAAGTGTCCTCTGTGTCAGAAACAATCTTGTGCATATTCGCCCAAGATTGGAAGCAAAAAACTTCAATTGGAGGAAAAAGGAACTAGCTAATCCTATATTTCTTTCTGTCCAGTACTTCTATTTTCCTCTCAAACATGGGTGTGTATGTGTGTGTCTTAAGTAAAAGATGATGCATTTTTCAGACTATTATTTTGCCCTTGGGTTTAGAAGGTGTAGCCACCCTCTCCAGGCCATATGTGTGGCAAATTTAAGAATGTCGATCAAATAAGTGTCCACAGTCACATCGGGTAGAATATTTTACAATCAAAGGTCACTTAAGGGCCCCTTCCCATTACCGTTAGTATTTTACTAGCAACAGTAGGTGATCTGGTGGCTTTTTTTGCGAGCTGAGGGATGTCCCTCTGTTCAGACACCCTTGTCCCAATGGAGCTCCCAACCCATTCCCACATATTCCTCTCCCATTGCTCTCTCAAACCCAGTTCTTCACCCCTCTTGCTGAGACTTGCCCAGACAGATCCTGCTGGAAGACCCCCAACTTAGCTTCCCTTCCGACTCCAACAGCGATGTGGAGATGCCAGAGTTGGACTGGGGTGGGCACAATAAGTAGTCTCACAGCACCAGGTTAAAGTCCAAAAGGTTTATTTGGAATCACGAGCTTTCAGAGCGCTGCTCCTTCATCAGGTGAATGGAGAGGTAGGTTCACAAACAGGGCATATATAGACAAAGACACAATCGCATTCCAACCATTCTTCACATTCCAATCTATAATTATCTTGTAATTGTGTCTTTGCCTATATATGCCGTGTTTGTGAACCTACCTCTCCACTCACCTGATGAAGGAGCAGCACTCTGAAATCTCGTGATTCCAAAACCCGATGTTGTGAGACTTCTCACTGGCTCCAATAGTGATTGTGTTGCGGATTGGCTGTAGTTCCAGCCATGGCCACCATTTCTGGTGGTGCTGCTGGGACTAGGGGGCAGCCACCCATCTGACTGGACCTCCTCCCAGACAGGGAGCAAACGTTATCACTCTGAGCTAATTACCAGCCATTAAATCAGCCTGGGGGAAGGGGGAGTGATCCAATCAAGTAGAGGTGGGCTCACCCATGACAGTTCAGCTGCTGCCACCTCCAAAACCTCCACGTAAAATTCCAGCCATTGTATCTGCTACATTACAGTGGCATAAACATTGGATAGCTTTCAATGAATACCCTTTAGCATTTCTGGAATCCGAGTTTATAATTATTCAAATTGGCTTTTAAACTGCTGTTAGTTTTCTATTTGAGGGATGATAACTCCAATTTATTCAACACAAATCAATTTAGCAAAAATGGGTGGAGGGATTGGAATTGACACCTTCCAATATCATTGTTAACATGCCAAAGTCATAGAGTCATAGAGGTTTACAGCATGGAAAAAGGCCTAACTTATCCATGCTGCCCTTTTTTTTTAAACCCCTAAGCTAGGCGGCACAGTAGCACAGTGGTCAGCACTGCTGCTTCACAGCTCCAGGGACCTGGGTTCGATTCCCGGCTTGGGTCACTGTCTGTGTGGAGTTTGTACATTCTCCTCGTGTCTGCGTGGGTTTCCTCCGGGTGCTCCGGTTTCCTCCCACAGTCCAAAGATGTGCGGGTTAGGTTGATTGGCCATGCTAAAATTGCCCCTTAGTGTCCTGAGATGTGTAGGTTAGAGGGATTAGCGGGTAAATATGTAGGGATATGGGGGTAGGGCATGGGTGGGATTGTGGTTGGTGCAGACTCGATGGGCTGAATGGCCTCCTTCTGCAATGTAGGGTTTCTGTGATTTCTATGATTCCAGTCCCAATTGCCCGCACTTGGCCTGTATCCATCTTACCCATATAACTGTCTAAATACTTTTTAAAAGACAAAATTGTACCCGCCTCTACTACTACCTCTGGCAGCTTGTTCCAGACACTCACCACCCTGTGTGAAAAAATTGCCCCTCTGGACACTTTTGTATCTCTCCCCTCTCACCTTAAACCTATGCCCTCTAGTTTTAGATTTCTCTACCTTTGGGAAAAGCTATTGACTATCTAGTTGATTTATGCCCCTCATTATTTTATAGACCTCGATAAGATTACCCCTCAGCCTCCTATGCTCCAGAGAAAAAAGTCCCAGTCTATCCAGGCTCTCCTTATAACTCAAACCAAGTGTTAAAGGGATTGGACAGTATGTGCTGAATTTTACGTGCCCCTGGTGGGTGTGTTCCCCAAGGTGGTAGAAAGGGGGGCACATAAAATGGCATTGGTGCCCATCCCACCACCTTCCCATCCACCCCCGAGCTCACCCCTGTAATATGGAGGGCCAGACAGTCACTGAACTGGACAGCCACTCTGCCTTATTAAAATGACTATTTAAGGGTCATTTTGGCTTGTTATCAAGCCTATTGACCTTCATAATATGCTATCCACACCATAATACATTTACCATGGGCAGCAGACTGGGAATGCAAAGCCTTATCTTTAACCTCAAGTGGTTAAAGGGTGGGAAGGCAGGGCGATTGGCGTAGGGGCTTGGGGAGCTGCTATTTGTTGATTGATGAATGGCCCCACTTAGACTGAACTCCACCCAGTTCCTACCTTCTTTATTCATTCGTGGGACATGGGCGTCGCTGGCTGGCCAGCTTTTATTGCCCATCCTTAGTTGCCCTTGGAGGGCAGTTGAGAGTCAACCACATTGCAATTGATCTGGAATCACACGTAGGCCAGACCAGGTAAGGACGGCAGATTTCCTTTCCTAAATGACATTAGTGAACCATCTGGGTTTTTCTAACAATCGACAATGGTTTTATGGTCATCAGAAGATTCTTAATTCCAAATACTTTTTATTGAATTCAAATTCCACCACCTGGATCCCCAGAACATTAGCTGAGTTTCTGGATTAATAGTCTAGCAATAATACCACTAGGCCATTGCCTCTCCGCTTCCTCACCTAAACCCACCCCCTCCCAACTACAGCCCTCTCCCTAACACTCACAATCCAATTGGATTGCCTGGCAGCTCCAGAGGGCGAGACTTCCACACCAATGAGGGCAGAAGATCCACTTGGCCCTCATTAATGAGCCCCATTGTGCATTATTGCTGCGGGACTACTTGGCATGTTGTTGGTCAACTTCATGTCAATGTGGCCGTGCTAAACATCCCACCCTGTATTATTCAACCCAATGTCAGCACTGGGGAATGGGTGTAAATATTAACCATGTCTAGACTGCCAATTATAGAATGGAATAGCACAGGAGGCCATTTGACCCATTGTGTCTGTGCTGGCTCTTTCAAACAACAAAACGTTGAGTGCACAGTGGTATTGTCAATAGACTAGTAATCCAGAGACCGAGGGCAATTCCCTAGGGACCCAGGGTTCTTAATGCTCTTAAATGCTCTCAGAGAAGGGCAATAAATGCTGGCCCAGCCAGCAATGCCCAAATCCCATGAACAAATAAAAAACTGATTACTCTTTCCAAATTGCTCTTGCCTTGTAGTCCTGCAACCTTCTCCACTACAATTATTTACCCCATATTTATCCAATTCCCTTTTGAAAGTTACTATTGAATTTGCATCCCAGTTTATAACTTTCTGCATTTGTATGTTATATAAAATCTCAATTTTCTGCTGGTTCTTTTGTCAAAGGAACTCCAAACAAAATAAGGCCCCTTTAGAGTCATAGAGTCATAGAGGTTTACAGCATGGAAACAGGCCCCTTGGCCCAACTTGTCCATGCCGCCATGTGGAATTCTATGGCCCTGTTGTATTGGAGGTGGGGCTTAAAAAGGGGGTGAACCACTCAAAAGTCCATTGACTTGGGTGGGACTGCCAAATGCCACCAAGGTACGATTCCACCCTTGGAAAATTGAAAATCCACCTCATTATTGGTGATGTGGAGATGCCGGCGTTGGACTGGGGTGGGCACAATAAGAAGTCTCACAACACCAGGTTAAAGTCCAACTGGTTTATTTGGAATCACGAGCTTTCAGAGCGCTACTCCTTCATCAGGTGAGTGGCCCACAGCGAGATTTTATGATGTGGAGATGCCGGTGTTGGACTGGGGTGGGACACTCGCTCGATGAAGGAGCAGCGCTCCGAAAGCTCGTGATTCCAAATAAACCTGTTGGACTAAAACATGGTGTTGCGAAATATATGTCATGACATCGAACTGGAGAATCTGCAAAAAGTGCTTTCCGTTACAGCTGTTTCAGAATCAACTGTAAACATTAAGGCCGGAATTTTATCATCCCGCCCGCCTCGGGAATCGGAACGGGCGAGGGGCGGACCATGGAAAGGTCCGTTGACCTGGGGTGGGATTTTATGGTTTTGGGACGAGTGAGGCAGTAAAATTCCGCCCATGGCAGGAACTCAGTCTTCCAGCTCAGTGAACAAAAGGCCTTTGCATTTTAGCAGTTTTGCAGGCGAGGCTAGCTTTTTATATAGTCACCGGAGATTCAACACAATCAATGTTACCTTTTGCTACTCCTTGTCATTTCCAACACTAACCATCCATCCCAACTCCATAGTTCACAGGTATTAATCCCTCCCCAACCTCCCTATCCCCGCCACCCCTCCTATTGTCCAGGTGAGTGAAGATAGGGAACCAGTACCAAGGCGCACAGCTGCCTGGTGTGTAAGTAAACCAATATGACAGTGTCTATAGAGCAGGTACAAGTCAGATCAGTTCTTCTGGCAGTGGTTCCGGGTTGGAGAGAAGACCTTATTCCCTAATGTGACCGGTACGTCATTTAGCTGCCCTTTGTTGTTGTTAGCTTAAAGAGATAAACATCAAAAAGCCCCATGCAATTCATCTCAATAGGATTAATGTGCGAACATCTGCTGTAGTAATCAATAAGCTGTAATAATTTATTAAAGAGAAATTTATTCCGAGAGAACGGAGCACAGTTGCCTCATGCAGAGCTTCTAATTTTTCTGCTATGAAATGCACTCACCTAGTTTCCCTTTCCAGATATTCTCACAAGTAAGTTGCCCGAGTTAGGAAAAAGTAGTGAACCGTGGCAAGATTGTGCAAATTGACACACGCTTGTCTAGTAAGTAAACAGTTTGGTGAGGGGGTGGGGACATTCTGGCGTATCGCCAGCATGTGCTTCGCAATCTCACCTCGGAATTAACCCTCCGAGCGCCGTCTTTCTCATTTCAGCACATCTGTTGGCAGATTTTTAATTAAGCTGTCCAATTAATATTGCTAAATGGAGGACTGCATCTCCCTCTCTCTCCCAAGTATGAGCTTCGAATTGAGATCAATGCAATTCCTGCGAACATTTTCAGACTGAAGAGGTGCTCAGCGCGGATCCCTAGCAGGGAATTGTCTCGCATCGAGAAGCCTTTCAGTTCAAGTCCTGTCAATAAATGACACACAGAGGTGACTCCCATTATCCCACCATCCAGCTGCCACATTCTGAACTCCACCCGGCTTGGGCGGCACGGTGGCACAGTTGTTAGCACTGCTGCCTCTCAGCGCCAGGGACTCGGGTTCGATTCCCGGCTTTTGCACGTTCTCCCCGTGTCTGCATGGGTTTCCTCCGGGTGTTCCGGTTTCCTCCCACAGTTCAAAGATGTGCAGGTTAGGTGGATTGGCCATGCTAAATTGCCTCTTAGTGTCAGGGCGACGAGCTAGGGTAAATGCATGGGATTATGAGGATAGGGCCTGGCTGGGTGGGATTGTGGTTGGTGCGGATTCGATGGGCCAAATGGCCTCCTTCTGCATTGTAGGATTCTATGGCTATGAGTGAACGAGGTTTGTCATCTGTTAGTCAGACCGTTGAATGTCAATCAGATCGGTATCTCAGAGGTTCTCATTTGGCCATTGTCGGGGGAGAGGGTGCGAGCTGGGGGCCTGGGCCTGGCTCCCTGAAAGTTCTGGGAAAACCGCAAAAGCGTTCCTTTTCTAGGCACGATGCTTGGCTGCCATTTATTTCGAAAAGAATTTGCTCAAAAGATTAAGGTCGGGGTTAAGAACAAAAATCTTTCTCAACAAAGCCCAACATTAATGTTGGGAGATGTTAAAGGAATCAATGTCCAGTTCACCTGCATTCTTAGAAGGGGCTGCCATTAAATTATCTGCAACGGAGGCAATATTGGAAAGTGGGGTGGGCAGTGAGGGGGGAGCTGATGATGGAGCTTTAATTAGAAAACCAGAAACTGGGCATTAAAAATAAAGTTCACTTTTATTGTTTATACAAATTTTCCATTCATTATAAATCTCAGAATCATTCATTACAACATTTATCTCAAACATTTGGTTACAATTGTGAATACTGAATTATTGATATGAATCATAAAAAGGATGAGAGCAAATTATCCATACTACGGTTTTTTTTTTACAATGGGTTTTGCTATAGGTTTTACAGCTCGTAATTCCAGGGCCATACAAAATTCAAATTTTCCCGCATAAATAATAATAATAAAAAAAAAGAAATATACAACGCCAAAGTGTTTTTGTTTTTCTGCATTGTGGAGGCAAGTTGCTTTGACTGCCTCCGACAGAATACCAATAAATGAGTCAGCAGCAATTTTGCCTCTGAGGTTTCTCTGTGTTAAAATGGCTGCCATACTCCATTGTATCGTGGACACTGCACTTCAGAAGTGACTTGAATGAAATGCTTGGAGCGGTGTCGAAAGATGCTAAATTAATGCAAATCTTTAAGTCTTCTTTTGGAAGAAATCCCTATTGATCAACGCTAGATTGCCAATGTTTTATTTTATTAAGCATATTTTATCTTAATGGAGGCCTTTCACTATAATAGAAAGTAGAGGATAATGTCTCTCCCCAGTATTGTAACTCTTAAACATTAAAATAGTAGTGTAAAATTGGTTAACACATGTGTAAGTCATTTAAAATTGAGTTATTCAAAGATGGTTGAATGGACGGTATAGCTAAGAAAGTCCACCAACGGAAGGCTAAGGAAATTCAGCATGTCCACTGCGACTCTCACCAATTTTTATAGATGCACCATAGAAAGCATTCTTTCTGGATGTATCACAGCTTGGTGTGGCTCCTGCTCTGACCAAGACCGCAAGAAACTACAACGAGTTGCGAACGTAACCCAATCCAATATGCAAACCAGCCTCCCATCCATTGACTCCGTCTGCACTTCCCGCTGCCTTGGAAAAGCAGCCAGCGTAATCAAGGACCCCACGCAACTCGGACATACTCTCTTCCACCTTCTTCCGGTGGGAAAAAGATACAAAAGTCTGAAAACACATACCGACCAACTCAAGAGCAGTTTCTTGCCTGCTGCCATCAGACTTTTGAATGGTCCTATCACATATTAAGCTGATCACATATTAAGCTAACACTATATTCTGCACCCTCTCCTTTTCTTCTCCCCTATGTACTCTATGAATGCTATGTTTTATAGCTCGCAAGAAACAATACTTTTCGCTGTACATGTGTCAATAATAAATCAATTCAATTTAAAATGCTTATCATAGAATCCTGACAGTGCAGAAAGTGGCCATTTGGCTCATCGAGTTTGCACTAACAATCCCACCCAGGCCCTATTCCCGTATCCCACATATTTACTCTGCTAATCCCCCGAAACAACTGAACATGGCCAATCAACCTAATACATACATCTTTTGAACAGCTGCACATGTTGTTAAATATCGAACATATCCCATGTATGACCAAAATCAGATCTCTCGGCTGTAAATGTAGCTACAGATTGTAAGATTTTAAAAAATCAATCTAACCACATCTTCAGGTAAAGCCTATGAAGAAAAATAGCAGGTCAGGATTACTCGGTCAATTGGTCTTTTCTACTTATCTCCTCTCATCCAAAAATAAATAAAAGGATTTAAATTTATATACCTTCTTTCATGATCTCAGGACGTCCCAAAATCATTCATAGCCACTGGGAGGGGTTATACGGCCTCGCTTGTCCCGAAACTGTGAAATCCCAACCAAGGGTCAACAGATCTTAACACGGTCCACCCCCTCGCCTGCTCTGATTCCCCTGGCAGGTGGGAGGTAAAATCCCAGCCAAGGAGTTACTTTTGATATGTAGTCAGCGGGCGGCACGGTAGCACAGTGGTTAGCACTGCTGCTTCACAGCTCCAGGGACCTGGGTTCGATTCCCGGCTTGGGTCACTGTCTGTGTGGAGTTTGCACATTCTCCTCGTGTCTGCGTGGGTTTCCTCCCACAATCCAAAGATGTGTGGGTTAGGTTGATTGGCTATGCTAAAATTGCCCCTTAGTGTCCTGGGATGTGTAGATTAGAGGGATTAGCGGGTAAAATATGTAGGGATATGGGGGTACGGCCTGGGTGGGATTGTGGCTGGTGCAGACTCAATGGGCCGAATGGCCTCTTTCTGTACTGTAGGGTTTCTATGATTTCTATAATGTAGGGACTGCGACTGCCAACTTGCACACAGCAAATTCCCGCAAACAACAATGTCATCATCACTAGGTGATCTATTCTTCTGATGTTCATTGCGGGATAAATATTGGCCAGGCCACTGGGGATAACTCCCCAACTCTTCTTCCAAAGAGTGCCATATGGGGTCTTTTAATTCTACCTGGGTGTTGTGTCTCATTCAAAAGACCTCCTCCCATCCCCCCGCAATGTGCAACACTCCCTCAGTATTGCATTGCATGCAGCCTAGAGTTTTGTGAATTTGACGTGAAGGATAAAAATGCTAAACTACCTCATACGGAAGCAAAGGGCAAAAAGAATTTTTTTCAGGGCTTAATGTGTCATAATTGAATAGATGAATAGTTTGATAGTGAGATTATTTCATCTGCAGACTTCACTCAGAATTTTTTATTTGGGGGTTAGAGGTTTTGCTTTGGACGCCGTCACCTGAACCCATTTTGAAAAGTAGTTTATCCTCCCGAATCTCTGCTCACTTATTTACATCTCGCTGAACATAAAATCTGCCGTGAACCAAGGCTATCGGGCAAATCTTTAAAATTTCATTTAATTTTAGAAATAAAGATGAGACGGGAGAGATACAAAAGTGCACAGAGGGGCAATATTTTCACAGAGAGTGGTGAGTATCTGGAGTAGAGGCGGGTCCAATTTTGTTTTTTAAAAAGCATTTAGAAAGTTACATGGGTAAGATGGGTATAGAGGGATATGGCCAAACGTGGGCAATTAGGACTAGCTGAGTGGTAAAAACTGGGCGGCATGGACAAGTTGGGCCAAAGGGCCTGTTTCCATGCTGTAAACCTCTATGACTCTAAATGATTCCTTGATTGATTTAAAGGGCAGGGACTTGATGCAGGCTGTTTATTGCAGCTGAAATTCATAGAATCCCTACGGTACAGAAGGATGCCATTCAGCCCATCATGTATGTACCTATTCTCCGGCAGAGCATCTCATCCAGGTCCTATTCCTGTAACACAAGTAATAACTCAGCTAATACACCTAACCTACACACGAAGGGGCAACTTAGCATGGTCAATCCACCTAACCTGCACATCTTTAGACTGTGGGAGGAAACCGGAGCATCCGGAGGAAACCCACACAGACACAGGGAGAACTCCATATGGTCACCCAAGGCTGGAATTGAACCTGGGTCACAGGTCATAGAGTATTCATAGAATCTCTACAGTGCAGAAGGAGGCCATTCAGCCCATCAAGCCTGCACTGACAACGATCCCACGCAGGCCCTACCCCTGTAACCCCACGTATCTACCCTGCTAATCCCCCTAACACAAAGGGTCAATTTAGCATGGCCAACCCGTACATCTTTGTGAGGCAGCAGTGCTAACCATTTGGATTGATCACAGAAACTAAGCATTTTAAATTAGCATCCATGTCCACTATCTGTGAATAATCTGATGCTAAAGGGCTTTTTTTTAAATACAATGCTTTCTAGATAGATTGAAACGCAGTAGTCAGCTCCTGATTAAATTTAAAAAAACCTTTAGAAAATGTACCTATTACACCTTGAAACCTCAAATCTTTCAGTCCCTGAAGACTGGCAAATGAGCGTATTTAATAGAAATTTCCAATTGATGAATTAGCCCTGGGGCTACGGCCAATTTTATGGTTGGGAAATGCTTTAGGCGAGATTTCTTTAAACTCGTGCAAAGGATTGCATGAGACGCGAGTTGCACTGCTTGCAATCAAATTTCACAACCACTTGCGCTGATTATGCCGACGTCTGGGGAATCGTGACAAAAAAGGAAACCCAACGCAAATCCAGGGAGCGTTCCAGACATTTTTGTTTGTACGGTATGTTTTTGTCAGCACCAACCACCATCTAACAGAAAAGAAAAGGATGAGGCTCGACTTTCAGAGCCTGCAGGGAACCCCATCCCCAATTTCCATTAGGTTGATATTGGAAGCTTGTCACTGCCAGTGCTGTACTGAGGGAGTCCTGCACTGTCGAAGGTGCCATGTACTGGATACACCACAGAACTGCCCCCCCCCCTCCCCCCCCCACCGCCCCCAAACACCCAACCCCGACCTCCCCGCTTCGCCTTTCAAGTGGATGCAAAAGATCCCATTCTATTATGTCTATTGTCTTGGGATTAGCAGGGTAAATATGTGGGGTTACGGGAATAGGGCATGGTTGGGATTGTGGTCGGTGCAGACTCGATGGGCCGAATGGCCTCTTTCTGCACTATAGGGATTCTATGATTATTTCCAAGACTTGTATTCGGGCCAATATTTATGTATTCTGGTCAATATTTATCCCTCAACATAAAAACAGACAATCCTGTTTCACTGCTATTTGTGGGAACCACTGTGCCATTGTGCTGCCTACACTAAATTCTGCCTATAGTGTTCCAGGGACACTGTGTGAAAATGTTAACCAATCATGCAGCTTCTCTTTAAAACCTCAGTTTTGTAAGTTCTATTTTCTCCTGCTCTTCACGCTCTCCCTCCTCCCGCGAGTTCATTTATCAGGAATAACTGAATGGACAATGTCCTGAATTTGATGAATGCCACATTGTGAGTGGGTCACCAGGAGCTATACAGCCTCAGCCCTTCGACAAACTGCTCTTCAGGAAGCAACTCACCATATTCTCCTGTTAAATCAGGAATGTGTCCTGCAATCTAGGGTGGTTGGCACCATGCCAGCACGCCACATTGAGTGAGTATTTACAGAACAGCAATGCTGCCTGCTGTGGGCCAGGTTTGATTTAAAACAACCACTGAATACCCTGCCTTAAGTCAATAGTGCATACCATTGAGTGGGACATAAAACAGGGCTGCAATTCTCCGGTATCGCACGTCCCGTCGATGCTGCCAGCGAAAACGGAGAATTTGGCACTCAGCCAGATCTCCGTTCACTATAGCGGAACGGGAGAATCCCAGCGGAGCGGGAGAATCCCAGCAGAGCAGGAGAATCCCAGTGGCGGGCAAGGTCGTAGAATCCAAGTGAACTCTCCACTTACATCACAGAGATGCCAGACGTTATCAAATTCTAGGCATGTTGACATCATTGGGTCCCGATCCCTGGTACCCCACTTCCTTCCTGCTGGTGTCCCACTTGCCTGTTCAGAAGGGGTTAACATGGGGACACGGTGGCAAGGTCGCAGGATCACAGAAGCTAAATGATTGCCCTCATCCTAACTGCTGCCTCCCAGCCCCTGACCCAACCAGTTATTCCCAGGCAGGAGGGGTTAAAATTGAGGGAGATCCATAGACAACACTGGTTGTTTAAAGTGGAGGCAAGTAATGTCATTTTGTTTAGACGTGCGTATGTACACCGAGCCATAATATCTTTTCCTATCCGGTTATTCCACTTGGAAAGGTTTCCTATTCCATTTATTAGTAGGGCAAGAACTCGCTGAAGAGCGTCTACATTAACCAAACATTCTTCAGGCACTTCAAGGAGCTCTGGAGCAGAGAGCAAAAAATGTTTACAATGCAAATAAATAGCTTGTAAATCATTACCTAACGGCTGCTTTGCATTTCAATTCACATTCGCAGATGTGAGACTCCAGACTCCACAACTCACTGAGAAACTGAAGAAGTGAATGGTTAAGATGGACCTCAATAGAACCAACAGCACAGAACAAAGGCACTACTGAATTCTGATACAGCGCTTGCAAACTTAATGCACCCCAACATTTTCCTCAATAACCAAAGGTAGTCGCAAACATAACAAAATGCAGACTCTGGGACAATTAAGCAGCTGTAAGAAAGTGTAACTGGAAATACATTAAAATACAAATAATTTCTACAGTTTCATTCTTAGTCTTTGTCCTTTCTGCCACTTGAGAAATTCAATGCAGCGGAATGAGATTTGAAGCTGATGGAAATTTTCTCGGCACCACTGAGGCCAAACTCTAAGCTGGCCAGTGCGTTGTGACGTTTCCCATCTGTGTTCATTGTTACAATTCCTCATCGATCCATTTAAAATGCCCCTCCACACACGGCCAGTGATTCCTGCAATTCAATCCCGTGAGGCTCACGTCCATGCTCCAGAGGTAATCTTCCGAGCACAGGGCTGGCCGAGTCAGTGACCTCCCAGTCACGGAATAAATAGGATGGCCCATCCGCGATTCCCCCTCTGTTCCCGGGCTCCACACACACACTCACCGAACTGGCACCACCGTCAATCTGGCAACGTCTGAGGTCTCTGGGTCTCTGCTCGATGGAGTTCAGAAGGATGAGGAGGGAATCTCATTGAAACTTCCAGAATACTGAAAGGCCTGGATAGATTGAACGTGGGGGAAGATGTTTCCATTAGTAGGGGTGTCTAGGACCCGAGGGCACAGTCTCAGAGTAAAGAGAAGACCCTTTAGAACTGAGATGAGGAGGAATTTCTTCAGCCAGAGGGTGGTGAATCTATGGAATTCATTGCCACAGAAGGCTGTGGAGGCCAGGGCATTGAGTGCATTTAAGACAGAGATAGATAGGTTTTTGATTGGTAAGAGGATCAAAGGTTACGAGGAAAAGGCGAGAGGATGGGGTTGAGAAACATATCAGCCATGATCGAATGGTGGAGCAGATTCAATGGGCCGAATGGCCTAATTCTGCTCCTATATCTTATGGTCGTATGGCTTCATAGAATCCCTACAATGCAGAAGGAGGCCATTCGGCCCATCAAGCACTAGGGACCCGGGTTCAATTCCAGCCTCGGGTCACTGTGTGTGTGGAGTTCACACGTTCTCCCTGTGTCTGCGTGGGTTTCCTCCGGGTGCTCCGGTTTCCTCCCACAGTCCCAAAGGTGTGCGGGTTAAGTTGATTGGCCATGCTAAATTGATCCCACTGTCGGGGATTAGCAAGGTAATGTGCGTTTACGGGGATAGGGCCTGGGTGGGATTGTGGTTGGTGCAGACTCGATGGGCCAAATGGCCTCCTTCTGCACTGTAGGATTCTATGATTCCGATTCTATGATCTTTGGCGTGTGGGAGGAAACCGGAGCACCCGGAGGAAACCCATGCAGACACGGGGAGAATGTGCAAACTCCACACAGACAGTGACCCAAGCTGGGAATCGAACCCGGGTCCCTGGCGCTGTGAGGCAGCTGTGCTAACCACTGTGCCACACGAGCAACGCTTCATTTTTGATACCGCAGATGTAACACGGAAAACAAACACACAGGAGGATTTCAAAGAAAGAGGAAATCCAACCATAGCGTCTGGCTGAAATCGAAGGTTCGTTAACTGTGGAGGCGAGGCTTTTTTTGATGGTCTGAGAGTCTAGTGTGTAGCTCTCAGGAGAGAGGCAGCAAAAGGAACTAAGGCAAGAGAAATGACCAGGCACCGGGAAGCAAATAGTGAGTGAAACTGGCCTTTGACAGCAGCACAAGAAATGGGTGAGTAACAATTGATAGTATATTTGGAAGAAATTTAGGTCGGGTATATTTCAGGCGGTCAATTTGTATTGGTGTGAAATGGGCGCAAAAATAATAATTTCACCCCATCGAGAGGGTCACTGTCTGTGTGGAGTTTGCACGTTCTCCCCGTGTCTGCGTGGGTTTCCTCCGGGTGCTCCAGTTTCCTCCCACAGTTCAAAGATGTGCGGGTTAGGTTGATTGGCTATGCTAAATTGCCCTTTAGTGTCAGGGGGACTGGCAGGGTGGATAAGTGGGGTTGTGGGGATAAGGCTTGGGTGAGGTTGTGGTCCATGCAGACTCAATGGGCCAAGTGGCCTCCTTCTGCATTGTAGGGCTTCTATGGAAAGGACAAGGTGGACTTTTCCCTAAAAAAGACAGGGGAGGGGCTTCCCGCCTTTGCCGCCTGGGCTGCAGTCCAGTGCATCTTTTTATTCAACGCACCTGAGTCCGCAGGATTAAAATCGGGTAGCGTCACTAAATGGTCAGATTAACGACGAGTAGCAGAGACACAAATTGACCCCAATCCTTCAAGACACAAGGAAGGAACGGACAAGCGGCCGGGGGGGGGGTGGGGGGGCGCAAAAACATATCGCAAGGGGCCTTAAATTGATCCAAACACCTTACATTCAAATTATACCATTGAATTTAAAATATTGCACATGTTTCCACTGAATGATGCGAAAGTCATTGTTAAAACCTCGGCGGATTGAGATGGACACCGAGACCCACAGAGACAACAAGTGGACATTTCAAAGTGGGAACTCGCAATGTAGCTCTCAGCCAAACAATCAGGTGAGTCCGCCTTGTTCCGCCGGCTATGAGTTGCCTTTCTTCTTCTTAACAGGAGTGAGGCCGTTGCTCATTTTCAGCTCGGAGTGCTGCGCCTGGAAAAACAAACAGACATCAGGTTCCAGTTCACCATCCCCAGTACACTGCGTGCCAATGGCCCCCATGAGGAGAACACAAAGGAAGCCTCGGGAAGGTTCAAAGGAAATGAATCAGTTTTAGGGTAGGAAAGCACAGGGTATTAACTGTAGAAAGGAAGGCTTGACTCACGTTTGGATTGTGGATGCAGATCTAAGCTAGTTGAATTGGTTGTCCAAGGCCTGGCCCTACGTTTGGTGAACCTATGCCAGGTCTGCAGTTCATTGAATCATACAGTGCAGAAGAGGCCCTTCGGCCTATAGAGTCTTCACCGGCGTGTGAGAAACACCTTGGGTGGGATTTTCCAGTTTCGGAGTGAGCGCGGCCGGAAAATCCCACCCAAGGTCAATAGATCTTTCCATGGTCCGCCCCTCACCCATTACGATTCCCGTGGTGGGCGGAACGGGAAAATTCACCCCCCTGAACTCCCACCTAATTCCATCTTGACCCATTGCCCTGAATGTTATGACATGCCAAATGCACATCCAGTAACTTTTTAAAGGATATGAGGCAACCCGCCTCTATCACCCTCCCAGGCAGCGCATTCCAGTACGTCACCACCCTCTGGGTAAAAAAGATTTTCCTCACATCCTCCCTGAACCTCCTGTCGCTCACCTTGAACCTATGTCCCTTCGTGACTGACTCTTCAACTGAGCAGAACAGTTAATTAGCAGTTAAAACAATACCATAGAAAATAATCCAATTTCCAAATAATCCAACTTTTATGATAAGTGTGGGACTCTATTTATCTTGTCCTTTTTTTAAGTCATGTTTTCCTCCAGTTTTGTAGGTGTAGATAAAGCAACTCCTCAAAGATAGCTGAGTCACTAAACCCTCCAGACACAATGGGCGGAATTTTCCTGTCCCATCCGCCATGGGAATCGTAGCAGGCGGGACACGGACCATGCAAAGGTCCGTTGACTTCAGGTGGGATTTTCTGGTTTCGGGGTGAGTGCAGCCAGAAAGTCCCGCCCAATGAGTGGAGCTTTCAGGCTCCATCACTGGTAGGCCTCAAAGTGGGTAGAGGGGGGGAAATCTGGAGAAGTATTAACATGCCTGCCCCCAAGTCATCCTCTCCAACCTGGCACAAGAGATGAAAACATTGCCCCATTTGTTATAAACAGCAATTTACCTGCATGGGTGAAAAGTAGAGGCTGAGGACCTTAAATAGTTCGACTAAAAATCTTTGGACGGTAAATGTTTCGCAAAGGTACACGCCTATGCATTCATGTGTAGGAATTAAGCTCTGGAATTCGCTCCATAAACATATCTGTCTCTCCACCCTCCTTTAACGCCTTTTCGTAAAACCAACTCTTATGACCAAGTTTTTGACTGCCTGTCTGAGGGCAAGGTTTTACACTTTACGTCAGGAGGTCGAAACCGGGTCAATGACAGGTCCCGACCCCGCACTGTCTCAGGGGTAGACACTCGACTCTGGCTTCTCTCAAATTGGCAAATTAGCGGCTCGGGGACGTACTCGAACTCCAATCAAGCACCGCGAGCGGGGTCTCGAAGCCATGAGGAGGACCTTCAGCTTCCATTGCAGACACAGAGGAGAAAGAGAGCAAGAGGCTGCCTCCATCTTGAGACTTAGGTTGATTGGCCAGGTAAAAAAAAAAATTGCCCCTTAGAGTTCTGAGATGCGTAGGTTAGCGGGATTAGCGGGTAAATATGTGGGGGTAGGGCCTGGGTGGGATTGTGGTCAGTGCAGACTCGATGGGCCGAATGGCCTCCTTCTGCACTGGAGGGTTTCTATGATTTCTATGATTATTCTTGGCCATTTAAAAAAATTTAAAATAAAAAATGGCCACCACTGGTGGGGGGGTTAGGTTTAAGTTTATTTATAAGTGTCACAAGTAGGCTTGTGAAGTTACAATGAAGTTACTGTGAAAACCCCCTAGTTGCCACACTCCCGCGCCTGTTCAGGTACACAAAGAGAGAATTTAACTCGGGGAAAGGATGCTGCTGTCAAACCAGCAAGCTGGCTAGCGGTGCATACCCATCTCCATTCCCACACCACCCATATCAGGGCAAAATGCCACTCTTAGGATCTCTCCACATGGCTTCTTTTTATTCATCAGTGGGACATGTGTATTGCTGGTTGGCCAGTATTTATTGCCCATCCCTAGTGGCCCTTGAACTGAGTGGCTTGTTAGGCCATTTCAGAGGCAGTTGAGAGTCAACCACATTGCTGTGGCTCCAGTGTCACATGTAGGCCAGACCAGGTAAGGACAGCAGATTTCCTTCCCTAAAGGACATTAGTGAACCAGATGGGTTTTTCCAACAATCGGCAATGGTTTTCCAACAATCGGCAATGGTCACCAGTAGATTATTCATTCCAGATTTTTAAAAATTCAAATTCCACCATCTGCCGTGGTGGGATTCGATCCTGAGTCCTCAGAACATTAGCCGAGTTTCTGGATTAATCGTCTAGCAATAATACCACTGGGCCATTGCCTCCCCTTGGTGTAGAATGAAATGTCTTGGGACATTTTATTATGTCTGATGTAAAGTCAGATTGTTGAAGAGCAGGAACTCTGCAAGTCAGAATATTCAACATTATCTAAAAAGTATCATCCTGGAATTAAGCTTTCATTGAGAAGCACGGTGCAGTAACCATTCAGTTTAAGGAAGACAGGAATTGTTTTTGGTAACTATGGGGTAAGGTTGCCAAACCCCATTTGCCAGTCACCTCTGCCATCGCTGATCTTCATTGGCTCCCAGTTTCCCAGAGTTCCAGGATTTTCACTCAGCGATAGTGATGTATTTCTAAGTCAGGATGGTGAGTGACTTGAAAGGGGAACTCCCAGGTGGTGATGTTCCCATGTGTCTGCTGCCCTTGCCCTTCTAGATGGTATCGGTCATGGGTTTGGCTGTCTCAGAAGCCTTGCTGAATTTCTGTAGTGTATCTTGTAGATGGTACACATTGCTGCCACTGTTCATTGGTGGTGGAGGGAATGAATGTTTGTGGAAGGGGTAACAATCAAACGGGCTGCTTTGACCTGGATGGTGTCGAGCTTCTTGCGTGCTGATGGAGCTGCACTTATCCAGGCAAGTGGGGAGTATTCACCACACTCCTGACTTGTGCCTTGCAAATGGTGGACAGGCTTTGGGAGACAGGAAGTGAGTTACTCGCCGCAGGATTCCCAGTTTCTGACATGCTCTTGCAGCCGCAGTGTTTATATGGCTATTCCAGCTCAGTTGGTGTTCCCCCAATACGCATACGTCACCCCCCCTCCCCCCCCAATGATGAGCGTTCCCCTTCCTTCCCACCTTTTCCACAAAGCCTGACAACATCAACTATATTACAGTGAGGGCAGTGTAATACTCGGGTCAATTGCCTCGGTTACAAGCTCAGTTGCCAGCTCTTTATTCATTAAAAAAGGCAGCCAGCTGTCGATATCTGTGCCTGTGGCCTGCCATTTTATAGGGACTGGGTCAGGGGTGGGCAGGAAGTTGGTGGGTCCCACCCGCCATAGTTTACATGCCCACCCTGCCAAAAACATGCAAGGGCAAAGGGAGTGATAACGAGTAACATGAAGAAATAAATGCCACGGTGAGATGTGAACGGCTGGATGGCGGCCGGTTGGATGCAAAGTGAAGGAAAGGGAAAGAAAATGAGAAGGAAAATGAATCAGTGAAAGGAAAATGCACAAAACTAAACAGAGGCAGAGATAATGATCCAAACTTTTTGAAGGCCAGAAGGCTGTAGAGTGCGGAGTTGAAAGATGAGATGCTGGTGGTGGCACAGTGGTTAGCACTGCTGCCTCACAGCGCTAGGGACCCAGGTTCGATTCCTGGCTTAGGTCACTGTCTGTGTGGAGTCTGCATGTTCTCCCCGTGTCTGCATGGGTTTCCTCCGGGTGCTCCGGTTTCCTCCCACAGTCTGAAAGACGTGCTGGTTAGGTGCATTGGCCATGCTAAATTCTCCCTTAGTGTACCCAAATAGGCGCCGGAGTGTGGTGATGAGGGGATTTTCACAGTAACTTCATTGCAATGTTAATGTAAGCTTACTTGTGACATTAATAAATAAACTTTACTTTAAACTATGTTCCTCAAGCTTGCATTGTGCTTCATTGGAATACTGCAGCAAGCCAAGGACAGAAAGGTCAGGGTGGGAGGTATGTGAAGAATTGAGATGTGGCATGGTGACACAGTGGTTAGCCCTTTTGCCTCTCACGCCAGGGATCCAGGTCCGATTAGGTTGATTGGCCATTGTAAAATGCGCAGGGTTATGGGGATTGGGAGGAGGGGAGGGCCTGCGTGGGACACTCTTTCGCAGAGACGGTGCAGACTTGATGGGCCAGATGGCCTCTTTCTGCACTGCACGGAGGAAACCCAGGGTCTTGCTTGTGGGACTGAACAGAGGTGTTCCGCACAGTGGTTGCCCACAGCGTGTCCAGTCTCCCCATTATAGAGATGACCATTTTGTGAGCAGGGAATGCAGTGAACTAAATTGAAAGAAGTACCTCTCCTTCACCTGGAAGGAGTGCTTGGGGCTTGGATAGTGAGAAAGGAGGAAGTACAGGGCACCTGCTGCATGGTGTGGAAAGGTGGCGTAGGAAAAGGAACGAAGTAGACCAGGGTACTGGGGATGGAATGGTTCTTTCAGAATGCTGGAAGGGAAGGGCAGATACCTTTGCTGGCGGAATCACAGAGAATGGTCTACTTAATATGGAGGCTAATGGGGGAGGAAAGTGAGGACAAAGGGGAGCCTTGCCGTATTTCCGGGAGAGAGGGGAAGGAGTAAACATGGAAGTGTGTGAAATAGATCGGACATGGCGGAGGGCCCTGTCCATCATGGTGAGTATCCTGCTGAGTATTTCCAGAATGTTCTGTTTTTATTTCAGATTTCCAGCATCTGCAGTCATTTACTTTTCAATCAATGCAATTTTATCCTACTCTCATCATGATACTGGTCTCTCCTCTTCGCTCAGTGATAACACTCTTTTTTAAAAAGTTTATTTATTAGTGTCACAAGTAGGCTTACATTAACACTGCAATTAAGTTCTGTGAAAATCCCCTAGTCGCCACACTTCAGCGCCTGTTCGTGTACACTGAGGGGGAATTTAGCATGGCCAATGCACCTAATCAGCACATCTTTGGACTGTGGGAGAAAACCGGAGCACCCGGAGGAAACTCACACAGACACGGGGAGAATGTGCAGACTCCACACAGACAGTGACCCAAGCCAGGAATTGAACCCAGCTCCTTGGCGCTGTGAGGCAGCAGTGCTAACCACTGTGCCATCATGCCGCACCACTCTCACCTTTGGATTAAAATTTGTGGATTCAGGCCCCAGTCAGTGACTTAAGTGCGTAATCGGTTTATCCATGGCTGTGGGCTTTGCTGGCTGGGCTAGCATTTATTGCCCATCCCTAATTAATCAAAAAATCCCTACAGTGCAGAAGGAGGCCATTCAGCCCATTGTGCCTGCACTGACAACAATCCCACCCAGGCCTCATCCCCGTAACCCCAAGTGTTTAGCCTGCTAATCCCCTCACATTAAGGGGCAATTTAGCATGGCCAATCCACCTAACCTGCACATCTTTTACTGTGGGAGGAAACCGAGGCACCCAGAGGAAGCCCACACAGATACAGGGAGAACGTGCAGACTCCACACAGACAGTGACCCAAGCCAGGAATTGAACCCAGGTCCCTGGTGCTGTGAGGCAGCAGCGCTAACCACTGCGTCACCATGCCACCCCTATTCGGAGTCAACCACATTGCTGTGGATCTGGAGTCAGACATGTAAGCCAGACCAGGTAAGGATGGCAGATTTCCTTTCCTAAAGAACAATAGTGAACCACAATCGACAATGGTTTCATGGTCATCATTAGACTTTGAATTCCAGATGGTCATTGAATTCAAATTTCACCATCTGCCGTGGTGGGATTCGAACCCAGGTCCTCACAGCATTACCCTGGGTACTATTCCGGTGGCATTACCACTGTGCCACTGCCTCCCACATTCCCGAACACTGTGGTTCAGCACCGAGGGAGTACGGCATGTGAGAAGTTAATCTGCGGCCCTTTCTGTCCTCCAAGATGGATGTAAAAAAGTCCAATGTCATCATTCATCAAAGATCTTTGCGTTGGCCAACATTTGCCCCTCAACCAGAAGTAGTTAATCAGCTTTCCTCTAAGAAAAAAACCCAGCCAATTTGCTCATTAATTCCATTGTTGTTTGTGGGAACTTCCACACAAAATGGTGGACACTTTTCCTACTTCACAGCAGTGACTACACTTTACAGTGTAATACGTTGGATGTAACGCTTTTTGGAACATTGGTAAGTTATGAGAGACACCGCTTAAATCTAAGTTTCAGCACATTCTTATTGATTTCAGTCAGTAAATCTAAATCGCAGACCGACAGCCTGTCAGACAGATAGACTGAGGACACAATGGTGCAGAATAAATGCACCTGGAATTTACCCAAAATCTATAGGCTTCAATAATTGAAGATGTTATTGCAGGATGTGGGCTGTATTACAAGATTCCTTTAAAATTTCATTGGGAATTTGGTTCCAAATCCAGTTCGATTTGATTTTTAAAAAAAATAAGCATGTAACAACACAAATGAACTTTGGCACCCGGCAGAGATGGAAGGTGCCAACTGAGAAGGTAAAGGGCATGTCTGGTCAGTTTCTTGTACTCTCTCTCCCTCGTCCTTCTCCAAGGAACCTTTTACACATCTAAGGTCAGCTCAGCCCTGGAATTATCCCGGGGCAAAAATAAAAATGTAGAATTGATTTTTTTAAAAAAACAAAATCACACGTTGTGAAATCGATGGACTGCAAAACAGAATTGCGAAAAAAAATCCCCTAAAAGCAGTACAGTTACAATCCGAGGATTTTTGGGTTCAATGTTTCTTTGTAAAGAACCATCTCTCGAAAGGGAACAGATTTTTTAAATAAAGGGGCCATTCCCTCAGTGAATGCCATGACAGGCCTCCTCTTTGCCTCATTCCCCGAGAAAAAGTCAAGAGACATCTTTAGATGATGCTGTGGAACTCTCATCAGAGTTGAGTGAAATGTGAAGAGAGACAATGGACCGGAGGCTTCCATGCAACCTGCCATGTATTAAATCAGCAGTGGGATCTCCTGGTACCACCACTGTCAACGGGGCTCCTCCTCATTGAATGCATCCCTCTCCAACACGAAACACCCCATTGGCGTAAACGGCCAGAAAATTCCGGCCTATGAATGATTTCCAGAGAATTGTAATGAATTCCAAAGTTTTTTCTAAAAATGGACGGCAGGGTGGCACAGTGGTTAGCGCTGCTGCCTCACAGCGCCAGGGACCCGGGTTTGATTCCAGCCTCAGGTCACTGTCTGTGTGGAGTTTGCACGCTCGCCCCGTGACTGTGTGGGTTTCCTCCAGGTGCTCCAGTTTCCTCCCACAGTCTAAAGATGTGCAGGTTAGGTGCAATGGCCAAGCTAAATTGCCCCTTAGTGTCCCATGATGTGTAGGGTAGGGGAATTAGTGGGGTAAATGAGCGGGAATAGCTTTGGGGGTGGGCCTGGGGGGGGGGTAAAGCAAAAAGGGAACAGGGGAAGAAAGTTGAAGAAAATTCTATGAATGCCACACTTGCACTCAACTGAAGAATACAGAATAGGACCTATCAGGCAGCCGAGAAAATGACCGCCATTTTCTCACTTGCTGTTGTTAAGTAAGGAAGGTAAAGCCATACGAAGCCAATTAATGGACACAAAGACTCATGGGCTTGTTGCCATCCATCTGACTTTTAAAAATAAAAGAAATTAGTTCTTTCCAAAGTTTGTTTCAATCATTAAATCTCACGCTTGTATCTTTCGCCTTCAACCCAGTGTCACCCTCCCCCTTGGAAGAATGCCAGTGGCAGTGGTTAGCACCAAAGCGCCAGGGACCCGGTTTCAATTCTGGCCTTGGATGACTGTCCGAGCAGTTTGCAGGTTCTCCTCGTGTCAGCGTGGGTTTACTTCGGTTGCTCCCACACTCCAAAGATGTGCAGGTTAGGTGGATTGGCCATGCTAAATTGCCCCTTAGTGTCCCAAGATGTGTAGGTTAGGGGGATTAGCCATGGTAAATGTGTGGGGTTACTGGGATTGGGTGGGGAAGAGGGCGTGGGTAAGATTTTCCATCAGAGTCGGTGCAGACTCATAGAATCCCTACTCTGCAGAAGGAGGCCATTCAGCCCATCGCGCTTGCCCCGACCACAATCCCACCCAGGCCCTATTCCCGTAACTTCACATATTTGCCCTGCTAATCCTCTGGACATTAGGTTCAATTTAGCATGGCCAATCAACCTAACCTGCACGTCTTTGGACTGTGGGAGGGAACCGGAGCACCCGGAGGAAACCCACGCAGACACGGGAGAATGTGAAAACTTCACAGAGACAGTGACCCGAGACTGGAATTGAACCCGGGTCCCTGGCGCTGTGAGGCAGCAATGTTAACCACTGTGCCACCGTGCCGCTCCCAGACTCGATGGGTTTGAATGGCCTCCTTCTGCACTGTAGGGATTCTATGATTTGAGTGATCCTGGATTCTTGTTGTCACAAACAGGGTGTGGTTTGGCTCCTCTGATGACAATTGCAGATTATTGACAACTTGAAGCATTTGAAGAAGCGGCTGGCTGCAACTAGCGAATGTTGCCCCGAAGGATGTATGTGCAGCGCCAGGCTGCAGCTTGTGATGTTGGACAATGCCCACTCCACCCATGCCTGTGTGACCAAATTCCCCTCCAACTCGATTTTCAAGTTTGTTGACGACACCGCCATAGTGGGTCGGATCTCAAACAATGACAAGACAGAGTACAGGAACGAGACAAAGAATCTGGTGAACTGGTGCGGCAACAATAATCTCTCCCTCATTGTCAACAAAACGAAGGAGATTGTCATCGACTTCAGGAAGCGTAGAGGAGAATATGCCCCTGTCTAAATCAACAGGGACGAAGTAGGAAGGGTTGAGAGCTTCAGGTTTGTAGGTGTCCAGATCACCTGTCCTGGTTCCCATGCCGACACTATAGTTAAGAAAGCCCACCGACGCCTCTACTTTCTCAGAAGACTAAGGAAATTTGGCATGTCAGCTACGACTCTCACCAACTTTTACAGATGCACCATAGAAAGCATTCTGCCTGGTTGTATCACAGCTTGGTATGGTTCCTGCTCTGCCCAAGACTGCAAGAAATTACAAAGGGTCATGAATGAAGCCCAGTAAATCACTCAAACCAGCCTCCCATTCATTGACGGTGTCTACACTTCCCGCTGCCTTGAAAAAGCTGCCAGCATAATTAAGGACCCCACGCACCCTGGACATTCTCTCTTCCACCTTCTTCCATCGGGAAAAAGATACAAAAGTCCAAGGTCACGTACCAACCGACTCGAGAACAGCTCCTTCCCTGCTGCCATCAGACGTTTGAATGGACCTACCTGCATTAATTTGATCTTTCTCTACACCCTAGCTATGACTGTAACACTACATTCTGCACTCTCTTGTTTCCTTCTCTATGAACAGTATATTTTGTCTGTATAGTGCAGAAGAAATAATACTTCTCACTGTATGGTGAGAATCTATGCTCATCAAGCAAATGACTGCTTGGAATTGTGGTCCTCAACCAAATAAGGATGCCGGCTCTGTGGCAACGCATTGGATTTTTGCAGAATTGGGGAGACTAACGGGTGTCGGGGCTCTTAGCCAAGGATGTATTATGAGACTTAACTGAGAGCCCAGACATCCATTATTCTGTTGAAACAGCTAAACCCAAGGGAAAATATTGCTTGATTGATAGATTTTTATCAGATCAATTTCCCAGTTGCTTAATATTTATTTACCTGATCTAAAGAAGTGTCAAATGCTCACGGTTTCTGCTATTGATACTTTAAAGGGCTGGTTGATTAACACTTTTATTGGACTGTAATAAAATATGTTTTTTTTAAGTAAGTTATGAATCAACAACTTTTTTAAAAGCTCTTTCACACATGACATTCTTGTCATCAGATTCAGTGGTTCTGTACAGAGTGTACACTGGATAAATGTGCATTGAATGTGATAGGTTGGTCTGGATGATAAAAGGGGCCATTGGGCATGGGCAGAGGTTGGTAGATTGGCATAGAAGCTATGAGTGGCCCTTGGGGATAGGTGGACGGACATAGGCTGGCATGGAGGGCATGAAGGAGCTCTTGCGGGTGGGTAGAGGGTCATGGGTTGGAATGGAGGGTATGGTTGGCCACTGGGAGTGGGCTGGGGGGCATGAAGTGGCATGGGGAGTGTATGGGGGAGTGTGTGAGGCAGTGGGGGGATGCGGGAGTTGAGGGCTACCTTCTGTTTTATTGGGCTTTATTGTAACTAGGATGAGCTCCCAAAGCACTGAGCCAGGCCTTTTGACCAGCTTGCCTTGGCAACCGTCAGTCCTATGGGGCTGCCCGCGAATTGATTCTTCAGGTCGTGACAGGTCACATTCCTGTTAATACCCTCCCCGGGAGATACCACCTTTGTAGGCATTTTACCCCCCCGAGGGCTGAGTCGAGAAATTTCCCAAATCCCACCTCTCAAACCAATACCCAAAGATCTGAGGCCGGTCGCAAAAACCAACAAGTCCAGTGATGTCCTCGAGGGAAGGAAACCAGCCATCTTTACCCAGTCCGGCCTATCTCCAGTCGCATAGCAATGCCCTTCAGTTCAGGGCGTGGCAATAAATGCTGGCCTGGCCAATGATACCCATTCCCTAAGAGCGCGTGAGAAAAACATCCCACCTTCTGGACGTCCGATGGAACCCTGGAGAGGAAGTTAAGCAGCTCGCTACTGTCGATGGCGTACGGATTTCTGAGCTTCTTCGTGAATTTGTGTATACCTGTCAGAATTTAATTTTTAAAAAAATTCATTGAGACAGAAGGAACAGTTTTGCAAGTGAAAATTAGTGAGAAAACAATTATAGAGTGGCAGCCACACATGTGCGCCCGCATTCATGTCCCAACCTTATTACCACTCTCTGTTCTGTCATCTGGGTTCATTAACAAATACCCTCTTTATATAAAATCTCATTTTCTTCAATTGCAAAACCCATTACAAAAGCAACAGCAGGAGAATCCTCACCTCTCCCATAAGATAAGATTAGTGTTTGGTCTCTGCATTTCAAATGGAAGTTTATTAACAGCACATTTCATGGAAATGCGCTGAGCCACTCCACAATACTCCGAGGGGCTTGAGGCTCCTCCTGACCCCAGCATGTTCAGTCCTGCTGCCTTCGCGCAGGAAGAGGCGCAAGAGGTTTTATGTTTTTAAATTTTATTTTCGTAAAATAAACCTCTGTCGATCGCTTTGATACCTTTGGACTCTGAGCGAGTCTCGACAAGCCGAAGAGTTAGTTGCTCAAACCGCGAATAGGTAAGCGGGCAACCTCCCCCCTCCCCTGTCGGGTCTCGCCTGGCTGAAAGCTGATGAGGCTGCAGGAGGCGGTTTACATTTCAGTATTAAAATATCAACATTATGTATCCAAGAGCATGCGTCCTTGCAATACACTTAATTATGTTTCAGAGTTTCACAAGTGTAACTGTAATGTGCGCCTGAATAAAAACACGTGGGCCTTTTTCCACACACCTCAATGGCCCTGGTTGTTAAAGGGGTCTGGAGTTTATTTCAGGCTTGTTTGGAGGATATAAAGGATTTTGGGAGGCTAAGTTTTCATTTTCAGCTGTGTACAAGTGTGTGTGCCAGTGAACTCTCTACTTTAACAATCGCTTCACCTCATCACATTACTTTATTAATCTGCTGACGGATTAAAAGCCCATCTGTCTCAATGGCTTAAACAAGGAACATACTAAAAGATCAGACTTCCTGTGTGACAGTGTCCCTTTGTATTTGTTTGTGAGCTATGACCGTCTCACTACTGCAACAAGCCTCCGACTGCGTGTGTGTGTGTGTTTGTGCGAGACCCAAATGCTCGCAGTGAGTTCCTTTCCCAATGAATGCGACATTTAGCGCAGTGTCAAATCATGTGAAATGCTAGATCAAATTTCATTGCATTCTGAGTGTGTTAAAAA
Organism: Mustelus asterias; assembly: GCF_964213995.1. NCBI lineage: Eukaryota > Metazoa > Chordata > Chondrichthyes > Carcharhiniformes > Triakidae > Mustelus > Mustelus asterias. The sequence continues at coordinate 29,797,274 of NC_135824.1, forward strand.
TCTATACAAAGGTTTGCTCATTACGTGCATTAGGCTGCAGTGGTAGAGTCAAAAATGATGTTTCCTGATATGACAGTCTTCAAAGTAACGAGGAACATGCCGCTGTATTCGGGTGGCACGGTGGTTAGCACTGCTGCCTCACAGCTCCAGGGACCTGGGTTCGATTCTCGGCTTGAGTCACTGTCTGTGTGGAGTTTGCACATTCTCCCCGTGTCTGCGTGGGTTTCCTCCGGTTTCCTCCCACAGTCCAAAGATGTGTGGGTTAGGTCGATTGGCCATGCTAAAATTGCCCGTTACTGTCCCGGGATGCGTAGGTTAGAGGGATTAGCAGGGTAAATATGTGGGGTTACGGGGATAGGGCCTGGGTGGAATTGTTGTCGATGCAGACTCGATGGGCCGAATGGCCTCCTTCTGCACTGTAGGGTTTCTACGATTCTATGTATTCACTGAGATCTCTGTGACTGACTGGACTAGAATTATGCTCTATTTATGTGCAAATTTCACAGGATGATAACATAGTTCAAAGACCTTCACAAACAAAATTTTATCTGGCCGAGGCCACCTTAATCACAAAAGGGATTGTATCAGTGCAGTGGCCCCACTTAACAACCAGCAATTCAAATGGAAAACCCAAACTACCTGTCCATTTTAATGGACAGCCACAATGTTTGCGAGATGGCTTACAGTTTGTCCCAGCCCTATTCACCACCATCCCTGTGCTAGTTGTTCTACCCTGCTTCCCAATCCTCCAAGATATCCTCAAGTGTGTTTGAATCCCTCCATGGTCTCACCCTTCCTGTTTATGTGAGCATGCCAAACTCTGCTACCCTCCAATTTTGCTGCGTTCATCCCACACTGGCCTCTTAGGAATCATCCATTCTCTTTGCCTCACCAATACAGCCAGGGGAGACAGTAGCTTGTGGTATTGTAACAGTAACCCAGAAACCAAGGGTAATGGGTGGCACGGTGGTTAGCACTGCTGCCTCACAGCGCCAGGGATCCGGGTTCAATTCCCAGCTTGGGTGAGTGTCTGTGTGGAGTTTGCACTTCTCCCCGTGTCTGCATGGGTTTCCTCCGGGTGCTCCGGTTTCCTCTCACAGTCCAAAGATGTGAGGGTTAGATTGATTGGCCATGCCAATTTGTCCCTTAGTTTCAGGGGGATTGGCAGGGTCAATAAGTGGGGTTACGGGTATAGGGCCTTGGTTGGATTGTGGTCGGTACAGACTCGATGGGCCGAATGGCCTCCTTCTGCACTGTAGGGATTCTATGATTCGAATGCTCTGGGATTCTAGGTTCAAATCCTGCCACTGCAGATGGTGAAATTTGAATTCAATAAAAATCTGGAATTAAAAGTCTAATTATGAATCAACTATTGTCAATTGTTGTAAAAACTCAACTGGTTCTTCAAGGAAGGAAATCTGACTTTCTTCCCTTGTCTGGCCTACATGTGACTCCAGATCCACAACAGTGTGTTTGACTCTTAACTGCCCTCTCAAGAGCAACTAGAGATGGGCAACAAATGCTGGCCTTAAGATATTTTCCTACATTAATGGCACCATATAAATGCACGGTTTTGTTTTTGCAATCAAGCTACTAGGTCCCACCATTGTCTACAGCGGATTGAGTGACTCGCACACGCTGCCACTGGGGAACCCATCATGGAGGGGGGGGGGGGGAGGCTTCACCAGCATCGGGACTGGAAGCTCCCACCAGTGGGAAGAGAGAGCAGGCACAGAGAGCGTGGACACAGAGGGCCCGATTTTATCATCGTGTTGTACCCGTTTTTGGAGCATGAGGCGAGTAGCACAATCTGCGCCTGCCTCCGCATCAGTTCTCACGTTACCAAGGCCCAAAAATGGCCGCGATCAGGACTGTGCCCGAAACAGGCGCGACGGCCATTTAAATGTATTTGCATGCATTTAAATTGACTTAATGGACGACACGCCCAACCTTGCCGGCACTTCCCCCTTTATCACCACATTCGCCCATCCAGAATTGGCGCGAAAAGAGACATGCTCCATAAGAGCCTGATTCGGGCGCTCCAGTTAGTGAGGAGGTAAGTGCCGAGTATCCGACAGCTCTCTGCTTAAGATCGGTGCGGGGGCGGGGCAGTGTCCGCTGCCACTTTGCCTGAGATCAGTGGTGAGGAAGGGGGGAGGGGCCCCTCGCCCCCAGTCTGGGTGACAGGGGTGTGGGGAGTGAGTAATGTTGGGGGATGAGGCAATGTCTGTGGGGGCCAGGGGGAGGCATTATCCGGCCCGGGAGGGATGTGGCAGGGAAACCCCATTCTATCATTCTTTTTCTGTTCATGCGCAGTTCGAGGCGCCAATCGGAGCTGCAGGGTTTCGGGCGCGTTAAGCCCCGTCCACAGACCTGTGCAGCGAGATTTGGAATTGCTGATATTTTTTCAGGCAGAGTGCGTATGGGGGGCGCCTGAGAATGGGCCTAAAAGTCAGATCTGAAACACTCCCAGTTTCAAGTCTGCCCAGCACTTAGAATCAAAATGGTAAAATAGGGCACAGAGGGCGCGGAAACAGAGAATCTGGTGGTATGCTTTTCGCCATTACAGTGGTGGCGGAGGGCCTTTGCCGGCTCCATGGAAAACTCCCCCCCCCCCACCAGATACAGGGAATTCTGACCCCATCACAGGCACCAACGCAATACGTGCGAAAGCACTGGGGTAACCCCCCCACATGTAAGGTGAATCTCCCCCTCACCCCATTGGAACTCCCCAGGGAACCTGCCAGGGCGGCACCACCGGGGTGTCACCGCCAGGTTGGCATTGCCAAAGCACCACTGCCAGGGTGGCAGAGCAGTGTCAGGGCATACCCCTCTCCCCTTGGGGGCTGTACCCATCTTTGCACCCCCAATGGATTCCCCTTGACAGCTTCAAGTTTTTAGATGCCTGTTGTAAACCTTGCCAACGCGGTATCACGTCGGCAAGAGGGAATTCATTTATGTGGGGACAACATATAGCGGAGAAGCTCATGTATTTGAATTTACTAAAATAGAGAACATAGATAGAACAGTACAGCACAGAACAGGCCCTTCGGCCCACGATGTTGTGCCGAGCTTTATCTGAAACCAAGATCAAGCTATCCCACTCCCTATCATCCTGGTGTGCTCCATGTGCCTATCCAATAACCGCTTAAATGTTCCTAAAGTGTCTGACTCCACTATCACTGCAGGCAGTTCATTCCACACCCCAACCACTCTCTGCGTAAAGAACCTACCTCTGATATCCTTCCTATATCTCCCACCACGAACCCTATAGTTATGCCCCCTTGTAATAGCTCCATCCACCCGAGGAAATAGTCTTTGAACGTTCACTCTATCTATCCCCTTCATCATTTTATAAACCTCTGTTAAGTCTCCCCTCAGCCTCCTCCGCTCCAGAGAGAACAGCCCTAGCTCCCTCAACCTTTCCTCATAAGACCTACCCTCCAAACCAGGCAGCATCCTGGTAAATCTCCTCTGCACTCTTTCCAGCGCTTCCACATCCTTCTTATAGTGAGGTGACCAGAACTGCACACAATATTCCAAATGTGGTCTCACCAAGGTCCTGTACAGTTGCAGCATAACCCCACGGCTCTTAAACTCCAACCCCCTGTTAATAAAAGCTAACACACTATAGGCCTTCTTCACAGCTCTATCCACTTGAGTGGCAACCTTTAGAGATCTGTGGATATGGACCCCAAGATCTCTCTGTTCCTCCACAGTCTTCAGAACCCTACCTTTGACCCTGTAATCCACATTTAAATTAGTCCTACCAAAATGAATCACCTCACATTTATCAGGGTTAAACTCCATTTGCCATTTTTCAGCCCAGCTTTGCATCCTATCTATGTCTCTTTGCAGCCTACAACAGCCCTCCACCTCATCCACTACTCCACCAATCTTGGTGTCATCAGCAAATTTACTGATCCACCCTTCAGCCCCCTCCTCTAAGTCATTAATAAAAATCACAAAGAGCAGAGGACCAAGCACTGATCCCTGCGGCACTCCGCTAGCAACCTGCCTCCAATCCGAAAATTTTCCATCCACCACCACCCTCTGTCTTCGGTCAGACAGCCAGTTACCTATCCAATCGGCCAACTTTCCCTCTATCCCACACCTCCTTACTTTCATCATAAGCCGACCATGGGGGACCTTATCAAACGCCTTACAAAAATCCATGTATATGACATCAACTGCCCTACCTTCATCAACACACTTAGTTACCTCCTCAAAAAATTCTATCAAATTTGTGAGGCACGACTTGCCCTTCACGAATCCGTGCTGACTATCCCAGATTAATCCGCATCTTTCTAAATGGTCGTAAATCCCATCCCTAAGGACCTTTTCCATCAATTTACCAACCACCGAAGTAAGACTAACCGGTCTATAATTACCAGGGTCATTTCTATTCCCTTTCTTAAACAGAGGAACAACATTCGCCATTCTCCAGTCCTCTGGCACTATCCCCGTGGACAGCGAGGACCCAAAGATCAAAGCCAAAGGCTCTGCAATCTCATCCCTTGCCTCCCAAAGAATCCTAGGATACATTTCATCAGGCCCAGGGGACTTATCGACCTTCAGTTTATTCAAAACTGCCAGGACATTCTCCCTCCGAACATCTATTTCCTCCAGCCTATTAGCCTGTAACACCTTCTCTTCCTCAAAAACATGGCCTCTCTCCTTGGTGAACACTGAAGAAAAGTATTCATTCATCACCTCGCCTAACTCTACTGACTCCATACACAAGTTCCCACTACTGTCCTTGACCGGCCCTAACCTCACCCTGGTCATGTTTTAAATGAGCTCCCTGCCCTTTCTGGGAGATCTCACCGGCAACAATCTCGTTTTCTGATTCTCCTGAGATTTTGTGCGCACGTTGCTGTTCTCGCTCACGGCGAACGTGGGCGTAAAATCACCCCCAGTGATTCCTCTCGTGGGGAAGAACATAACTGAAGGCCATCCGTATGTAATCGTCACCGAGAGATCCAACAGGGAATTCAGGAGAAACCTCTTTATCCAAAGAATGGTAAGAATGTGAAACTTGCTACCACAAGAGATGTTCGATTTGATTGATGGCAGATTTATTTGAGGAGAGTAAGGAGGAGGTTCGAATCCAGAAATTGGTGTGAACCGGTTGGGCCAAATGGCCTGTTTCTGTGCCACATCTTCTCAGTAATTGGAAGTAGTCTGGTCTCCATAACAATGAAAAAGATTTAGAGGCACTGAAGAAGGTGCAAAAAAAATACGAGAATGATACCAAAGCTGAGAGGTTACATCCGTCAGGAAATACTGAACAGACTGGGGTACTTTCCTCGTGAAAAGAGAAGACCGAGAGAGTTCTTTACGATTTAAAAGGTTTGATAAAATGGACAAGTGCTTACACTTGTAAGAAAAAAAACAGAACTAGTGGTCATAGGTATGAGACAGTTACTAGTACATCTAAAAGGGAATTAAGGAGAAATGTTTTTCCCTAGAGAGTGATTAGAATGTGCAACCTGTTACCAGAAGGAGTGGATGAGGCAAAATAGTATTAAGTTGATCTTTCTCTACACCCTAGCTTAGACTGTAAAACTACATTCTGCACCCTCTCCTTTCATTCTCCCCTATGTACTCCATGAACGGTATGCTTTGTCTGTGTAGCACGCAAGAAACACTGCATATCAATACATGTGACAATAATAAATCAAATCAAATATAGATGAATTTGGGGGCAATGTGGAGAGATACATGAGAAAGAAAGGTATATGGTGACGGGGTTAGATGATGGAGGGTGGGGAGAGGCTTAGGTGGAAGAGAACTGGCATGGACTGTTAAATCTCTTTCCGTGCTGTAAATACTTGGCGATTTGAACAGCAGTCACAGAATCTTTTATTTCTAAGGAAGCTACGAGAAGAAATGATAATGTGTGTGCATGTGTAATATACTGATGTGTATATCAAACAACTCTGCTTTGGTTTTTAAATAAATGCTGGTTAGCCAGTGCATGACCCACCAGGGAAGCATTCTCATCATCTGAAAACTTATTCAAAAAGGGGAAAGACTTTGAAACAAGGTCACTGCATGAAGGAGTCTTTCAAGATGTCAGATGAAGAGTTTATGTAACCTCGGCAGAAAACAACGCTGACGAGAGAAAGGACAATTCAATACCATTACGCTGGGTATCAGCATTTTTCAATCAAAAGATGCCATATGCATTCCGGCTGTAACTTTTGCACATGTTTATTGACGTGAGAATTTTGAAGCTCTACAAGGATGTTACTGGACTCTCCCGTCCACTATATTAAGATTTGATTTATTATTGTATTGGGATACAGTGAAAAGTATTACTTCTTGCGCACTATGCAGACAAAGCATATTGTTCATAGAGTACATAGGGGAGGAGGAAAGGAGAGGGTGCAGAATGTAGTGTTACAGTCATAACGTGAGCGGCACGGTAGCACAGTGGTTAGCACTGCTGCTTCACAGCTCCAGGGACCTGGGTTCGATTCCCGGCTCGGGTCACTGTCTGTGTGGAGTTTGCACATTCTCCTCGTATCTGCGTGGGTTTCCTCCGGGTGCTCCGGTTTCCTCCCACAGTCCAAAGATGTGCGGGTTAGGTTGATTGGCCATGCTTAAAAATTGCCCTCAGTGTCCTGAGATGTGTAGGTTAGAGAGATTAGTGGGTAAATATGTGGGGGTAGGGCCTGGGTGGGATTGTGGTCGGTGCAGACTCGATGGGCCGAATGGCCTCTTTCTGTACTGTAGGGTTTCTATTCTATTTCTATGAACTAGGGTGTAGAGAGAGATCAACTTAATATAAGGGAGGTCCATTCAAAAGTCTGATGGCAGCAGGAAAGAAGCTGTTCTTGAATCGGTTGGTACGTGACCTCAGACTTTTGTATCCTTTTCCCGATGGAAGAAGGTGGAAGAGAGAATGTCCGGGGTGCGTGGGGTCCTTGATTTTGCTGGCTACTCTCCTGAGGCAGCGAGAAGTGTAGACGGAGTCAATGGATGGGAGGCCATAGTGTGGTTGGATGCAGAATAACACTCTCCACTGTCATCTCTGGTATTGTGCCCCAGCTCCAATCAGAATGTGAATGTCACTCCACTGCTCCCCACACCAACCGCTACTCCAGAACAAGGTCAAAGTTTGCTATGAATATGATTTAAGGGTCAATCTCAGAAAGAATAAGAGTTGCCAGTTTCCAAATGCCTTGAATTGGGTCTTTAATAATGAGGTTCATCCTTTGATGGTGGTAAAACAACTTGCCACGTCACTGAATGGCACACTGTCAGTTCTCCAGTGTAATTCCTCACACTGTTAGTCCTTGCCCTTAGCTCGTGGCACAGATTGGGTTGCACAGGGCAGAACAATATCCCAGAAAGGGCAGAGGCGTGGTGGGGCGGCACGGTGACACAGTTGTTAGCACTGCTGCCTCACAGCGCCAGGGACCCGGGTTCGAATCCCGCCTTGGGTCACAGTCTGCGTGGAGTTTGCACATTCTCCCCATGTCTGCGTGGGTTTCCTCTGGGTGCTCCAGTTTCCTCCCACAGTCCAAAGATGTGCGGGTTAGGTGGATTGGCCTTGCTAAATTACCCCTTAGTGTTAGCGGGGGGGGGGGGCTAGCTATGGTAAATGCATGGGGATAGGGCCTGGGTGGAATTGTGGTCGGTGCAGACTCGATGGGCCGAATGGCCTCCTTCTGCACTGTAGAGATTCTATGGTCAGAAGAGAAGTCAACCCACACCAACTGTTGGGGCTAAAGGGATCAAGGGGATTGGGGGAGAATGCGGGATCTGGATATTGAATTTACTGATCAGCCATGATCAAAATGAATGGTGGAGCAGGCTCGACGGGCCGAGTGGCCTACTCCTGCTTCTATTTTCTATGTGTTTATATTTTGGCAGCTGGTTCAATGGACTACAAAGAGAGTAGAGCTTTAACATTCAAACCAGGTTCTCCAAGGATGATGTCAGGAAGCACTTCATCACATCTCTGTCCCAAAACTCTCTTTTAGCTGGGTCAATTAAAAATGTAAAAACGGAGATTGATGGACTTTTGCTAGAATAATGGGTTGCATCACCAAGGCAGGTTAAGCTACAAGGGCTGGGATTTTCTGGGCTCATCCAATGCAGACGCATGACCGGATGTGGCCACTAACTCTCCCGAGAGGGTCATAATGGGGTTTGTGCCATGGAGATCTCAGAATGTGATCTCCCCCCCCCCCCCACCCCACTCCCCCCATCCCTCCCACTGGACCACATAATCAAGCTCACTTCCAGTTACCTGATTATCATCAATTTAAATGAATTTAAATACAGAAATGAAACCTCGTCATGCCTTCCAGGGACGTCAGATGTTCCCCACAGGTTGGTGGGGTCAGTGGGTAGAGCCAGGAGCCTGGGCGGCAACTGAGGGGGAGAATAGCCTGTGATAATAAATGGGGAGTCCCGATGTCCGTAGCAGGGGGTGCATCTTTAACTTTAACTTACGATCTTCTCTGTGTAGCTGGCCTTGTTGGTGTGTTTAGGCTTCGCCCCTCAAGAATTACGGCCCAAAACACTGCACTTTTTTTTTGACAAAGAGTCAGAAGATCAGAAGAGAAAAGCTGCCTGCTTCTCTGGGGAGCAACACACCCGTATTCAGTCAGAATCTGACACTTTGTCATTCTCTGGGAAAATTCCACCTACGATCTAACTGAATGGCAAAATAGGCTTGAGAGCCTGAAGGGCCTCCTCCTGATCCTATGTTGTTTGAGATCGACATGCCAATATTAAGTTGATGCCGGCAGAGCCAAGAACGTGAGTGCAAAATGACGCGGCTGAAGCAATTCTTAACCATCTTCAGCCAGAAGCGCCGAGTGATTGATCCATCTTGGCCTCCCCCTGAGGTCCCAGCATCACGGGGTGCCCGTCTGCAGCCAATTCCAGTCACTCCGCATGATGTCAAGAAACAGTTAAGCACGCAGCAAAGGCTTTAGGCCCTGACAACATCCCAGCTGCTGCACTGTGAAGACTTGTGCTCCAAAAACTGCAGTTGCATCTTAAGCCAAGCTGGCCCAGTCCTGCTATAACGACACTGGCATCTACCTGACAACGTGGAAAATCACTTAGGTTTCCTGTCCACAAACAGAAGAACAAATCCAATTGGCAAATTACCATCCAAATGGTGTACTCTCAATCATCAAGAGTGATGAAGGTCAGTGATGAAAGTGCCATCCTGCAGCACTTAATCACCCAGACCTCTGTCGCTGATGTTCAGTTTGGGTTCTGCCACTTGGCTTTTGACCTCATGATAAGCAGAGTCTAAACATGGCAAAAATATCTGAACTTCAGAGCTGTGGTGATTGTGACCACTGACTGCCCTTAACATCCAGGCAGCATTTGATAGTGATTGGAATCAAGGAGCCCCAGCAAAATCTAAGTCAACGGGAATTGGGGGGGGGGGGGGGGCGGGGGGGGGGGGGGGGGGGGGTGGGGGGGGTGAATCACCACAAGTTGGAGTCACAGCTAGGACAAAGGAAGAGGCTTGTGTTGTTGGTGATCTATCATTTCTGTCTCAGGACATCACTGCAGGAAATTCCTTCAACATGAGGTCAGAAGTGGAGAGGTTTGCTAAACATAGCGCAGTATTCAATTCCACTCACAGCTCCTCAGATAACGCAGCAGTCCGTGTCCACATGGAACAAGTCTTGGACAACATTCAGGCTTGGGCTTATAAATGGCAAATAACATTCATGCCAGAGATTAAGTGCCAGGCAATGCCCATCGGCAGCAAGAGTGGGTATCACAGCTCCAAGGGCCCAGGTTCGATTCCAGCCTTGGGTGACTGTTCGTGTGGAGTTTGCAGCTCCTCCCCGTGTCTGCGTGGGTTTCCTCCGGGTGCTGCGGCTGCCTCCCACAGTCCAAAGATGTGTCGGTTTGGGGGATTAACCATGCTAAATGTGTGGGGTTACAAGGATAGGATTGGGGGAGAGGGCCTGGATAAGATACTCTGTCGGAGAGTCAGTGCAGACTTGATGGGCACTGTACTGCACTCTCGACATTCTATGATAACTACATGCCAGTGATATTCAATGGCATTACCATCCTCCATGAGCGTCAGCTTGGAGGTGGTGCAAGGGATGTTACTATTGACAAGATACTTCACTGGATCCGCTACAAAATTTCTGTGGCTACAACAGCAGGTCAGAGGCTGGAAATTGTGCATTGATTAACTCACCTCCTGACTCCCAAAGCCTGTCCACAATCTACAAAGCGCAAGTCAGAAATGTGAAGGAATACTCTCCACTTACCTGGTGAGTGCAGCTCCAACAACACTCAGGAAGTTCAATCGCATCCAGAACAAAGCAGCCTGAGAACTCAGACTAAAACAGCACAGCTTGAGCCACTGAACTGAAATCACACAGATGGAAATTGGTGCATGCTTTTTCAGTGCAAGAGAACTCAATTGGCAACCAGGACAGCGAGGAAAATGGCGAATGTAGCAACACTGCAGAGCGAGAGGGGTACATTTCCGCCTCACACTCAGATTTGGCTGTGTGATTGGCAATCCATTCCATCCTGGGTGCAGTGTGTATCATCTAAAGGATAAGCGTCAGCAGCATGCCATGAATGGCACTTTCCAAATCCTTGATCTTTACCAACTGGGAGAATGAGGGCAGTGGGCACAAGAGAACACCCTGTCTGTAGGTTCCTCTCGAAGTTGTCCACTATCTGGACTTGGAACTATGTCGCCATTACTTCGCTGTCGCAGGGTCAAAATCCTGGCACTCCCTTTCCTCGGATAGAAAAGTCAAGTACTAGGGGACATAGGTCTAAGGTGCATGGGGAAAGGTTTAGAGGAGATGTGCGAGGCAAGTTTTTTTTTACACAGAGGGTGGTGAACGTCTGGAACACGCTTCCCGGGGAGGTGGTGGGAGCAGGTACGAGAGCGGCATTTTGGGGGGCAACTAGCTGAATACATGAATAGGATGGGAATGGAAGGATACGGACTCCGTAGGTGCATACGGTTTTAGTTTAGGCAGGCATCATAACCGGCACAGGCTTGGAGGGCCGAAGGGCCTGTTCCTGTGCTGTACTTTTCTTTGTTCTTTGTTCTGAACACTACTGAGAGATTACAACCATTCAAGAGAGTGGCTCACCACCTGACAGATTGCCAGTGACACTCACAACCCACGAAGGGTAACATTGCGCTGTTCCAAATCCCATGATGCAAGACTGCTCAAACACAGCTGGAACATGTCACTAAAAATAGTGACATGTTCCAGCATATTGTGAACTTTCAGTCAATACTTTCTACTTCCAAATCTGAACAAAAGGCTGAAAAAGATGGCTGCCCGAGGGTCAGCTGACTTCTTTTGTGGATTAAAACCACTCTCCTGTCTCAACAGGGAACAAAAGGCACCTTCCAGGCTGATGCTGTATCAATGCCCTTTCCTGAAACCAATTTAAAGAGACAATTTCATATTGAATGAGTCAGCCAAACACAAAGATCCTGGCTGTCCCGAACTCTCAAGGTGTTAAATTTACAACACAGGGTGCATACTTTGAACTTGCAAAAGATCACAAGATGAGACTCATTTTTCCTGTCTGCTTTTAAACCAGCAAAAGCTGCTCGCGGAGAGAGAATTTCACCGAAAGACATTAAACGAGTCGCAAGTCATCCCAACAGCCAAAGTAGTAAATGGTAATACCGTCAAAGCAGAAGAACTCCGCCCCAACTTGGTCCAACTTTTCAGTTTCCCCTGAGAACAACCCTCCTAGAAATTTGACAACCAGAAACTTCGCAACTTACTGAGAATCTTTCATTTTACCAGACCTTCACTTCAACTTTAAAGCATCATCTCCATCTAAGAAACTACAGGCCTGCTACAAAAGAGAATCTGGCCCTTCCCGCTGGCGGGGGTTTTCAGTCCTGCTGAAGACGAACCCCCTCCCCCTCCCACGTGTGTGTGTGTGTGTGTGTGTGTGTGTGTGTTGAATGAGCGAGACCATAAGACCATAGAAATCATAGAAACCCTACAGTATAGAAGGAAGCCACTGAGTCTACACCGACACTCCAAAAGAGCATTCTACCTTGGCTCACCATACGCCCACCCCCCCTCCCAACCTATCCCTGTAATCCTGTGCATTGATCATGGCCAATCCACCTAACCTACACATCTCTGGACACTAAGGAGCAATTTAGCATCATCAACCCACCCAATCCGCACATCTTTGGACACTAAGGGGCAATTTAGCATGGCCAATCTACTTAACTTGCACATCTTTCGACCGTGGAAGGAAACCGGAGCATCCGGGAGGAAATCCACACAGACACGGGGAGAATGTGCAAACTCCACACAGTCACCTGAGGCCAGAATCGAATCCGGGTCCCTGGCGCTGTGAGGCAGCAGTGTTAACCACTTTGCATTTTTAAAAATATATGTGTCAATAAATAACCTTTATTTACTTTTTAAACCTCACAAAAATCTAGCTGCTGGAAATATTTAATTGGGACACTCACTGTGAGAAGAAAACACACAATTTTTAAACACCTGCGTTTAAACGCCTCAGTCTGTGCTTCAGCATTTAACATGCTCGCGAGCTATGTATTACCCTAGCCACCATCTCATGAATAACGAAAAATTCTTACCCCAGATCAGGAGGAGGTACCTCAGTGAGGCAAAGTACAACACGATTGTGCAGACAGCAAGCACGGCACAGGCGAGTTTGGAAAGGAACGGGACAGACCAGTTGAAGGTGCTGCAAGTTTCAAAAAACAAAAGGGAAAGGGAAAATTAAAATTGCAATTCACGCCAATGTGATCTCTGCCTCGTGTTCCAATATCTAAAATATTTATTCTCTGAAGTTACATTTTCCTTTGACTCCAACAACTAACAGGAGCCGTCATGTAACTGGATACGTCACTTAAACGAACCACACATTTAATAGGATTAAAACAATGCATAAATTGATAAAGCCAGGAGTCTAAGGAGATTGCATAATCCTTTCTGACATTGCATCCATACTAAAAGCAGAAAGTGTTGGAAATACTCAGCAGGTCTGTGGAGTTGGAAAAAATGTTAAGGACCGGAATTTTCTGACTGTTCACACCAGCGGGATTTTCCCATCCGGCTGTGGTGAACGAAGATTTGGCTTGTTGCCAAATTCTCCGTCTTCGTTGCAGCGGAAGTGTGACATGAACGGGCAGTAAGATTGCGTCCAAAGTTTTGAGCCAAATATGACTCTTTATCAGAACCGAACATTCTCTCTTCCACCTTCTCCCGTCGGGAAAAAGATACAAAAGTCTGAGGTCACGTACCAACCGACTCAAGAACAGCTTCTTCCCTGCTGCCGTCAGACTTTTGAATGGACCTACCTCGCATTAAGTTGATCTTTCTCTACACCCTAGCTCTGACTGTAACACTACATTCTGCACCCTCTCGTTTCCTTCTGTATGAACAGTATGCTTTGTCTGTATAGTACGCAAGGAACAATACTTTTCACAATATACTAATACATGTGACAATAATAAATCAAATCAAATAAATCAAATCAAATCAAAGAACAGTTCCGAAGAAGCCACATCCAACGCGGAACATTGGGCGGCACTTTCCGACGTGGCGTGTTTTGGGGCAGCGGAGGGTGGCCCACGATTGGCCAGCAGCGGGATCTTCTGGTCCCGCCACTGTCAACGCGGGGGGGGGAATCTCTGGTAACGGAAGATCCCAATGGCAGGAACAGCCGGCAAATCCCACCCATTAGCTCTGTTACTCTCTACAGATGCAGCCAGATCTGCTGAGTATTTCCAGCACTTTCTGGTTCGATTGCTGCTTTCCAGTATCCGCAATATTTTGCTTTTACTTTGCTGCAACCATTCTGCTCTTTTCCCAAATGAACTTACTTTGCTTTACATAATTATTGATTTGTAAGTATCATTATGACAAGGATTGAGTATATTTCCATTAGAGAAACACTCCAAGGAGCAGCCTATAAAGATGTAATTCAGACCCTAACCATCAGCCTTACAGGATTTCGTACTAAAATTATAATGTTTTTGCTCGCTGCTGTGGCTAATTAGCGCCATAACTATTGATACTGCTGGCCTCCATTTCCCACTGTGTGCTTATTTATTTTGACACAGGGACCATAAAATGCTAAGTATAATCTTGTTTTAACAACAGTTTTTCCCTCTATTGTATTTATAAGAAATTCTAGGTTACAGCACTGGAATGCATCCTACATCTGACAATTCAAAGTAATTCTTTGACTCTTAAGTTATATGAATTATGCAATGTAAATAGTGGGAATTACATGCCAAGGAAGCTGCTTTGAATTAAATGGAACAGGCAATATCAACAACTTGTATAGGCAATGCCAAAAGTGCTGAAAAACCGGGCCAAGGGTGGGAGGAGGGGGGAAAGATCTCTAAGGTCAGACCCTCTCTTGCTCCCGGTTTGAGGGAGGACAATGTCATAGAATCACTACAGTTCAGAAGGAGGCCGTTCGATCCCTCGAGCCTGCACCGATAACAATCTTATTCAGGCCCTATCCCTGTTACTCCACGCATTGGAGTTACAGGGATAGGATCCAACAGGATTCTCCCTGTTAATCCCTCTGACACTAAGGGGCAATTTAGCATGGCCAATCAACCTAACCTACACATCTTTAGACCGTAGGAGGAAAGCAGAGCACCCGGAGGAAACCCACACCGACGTGGGAAGAACGTGCAAACTCCACATAGACAGTCACCCAATCGAACCTTGGTCTCTGGCGCTGTGAGGCAGCAGTGGTAACCACTGTGCCACCATGCCGTGCTGTGTCCGGTATACAATAGTTAAATGTAGTTGTAGAGACTGAGCATCCTTTGCAGTATTGGGAAACAAAATCTAACTGGAAGCAGTGGGGGGAACTTTAACTCCCAAATAAATGGGTGGGTTTGGATCGGCTGGGATGCAAAATCTTAGAAGTCTCAAACTCGACATTACCCAACTCACAGCTTGTCCAATGATCCAGAGGATTCCCTCATGTCAGGAGTGAGCAAAATATGGCAGCTTGGTTGTGTCTCACTCAGCTCAAGATTGATACCAACAGCCACGAAGCCCTTATGAACAATTAAGGACATAGCCAAAGAAATCCTGTTGACCGTGACTGTGGAGAGTCCTCCCAAACAATTAAATTACTCCTCGAATGTCCTCTACTACCAAACCCATGCAATCCTGAAAACCAATTCTTGACACTATGGTTAAGAAAGCCCGCCAGCGCCTCTACTTTCTCAGGAGGCTAAGGAAATTCGGCATGTCCGTTACGACGTTGACTGATTTTTACAGATGCATCATAGAAAGCATTCTTTCCCGATGTATCACAGCTTGGTGTGGCTCCTGCTCTGACCAACACCGCAAGAAACTACAAAGGGCTGTGAACGAAGCCCAGTCCATCACGCAAACCAGCCTCCCACCCATTGACTCCATCTGCACTTTCCGCTGCCTCGGAAAAACAGTCAGCATAATCAAGGACCCCACACACCCCGGACATTCTCTCTTCCACCTTCTTCCGTCGGGAAAAAGATACAAAAGTCTGAGGTCACGTACCAACTGACTCGAGAACAGCTTCTTCCCTGCTGCCATCAGACTTTTGAATGGATCTACCTGATATTAAGTTGATCTTTCTCTACACCCTAGCTATGACTGTAACACTACATTCTTCACCTTCTCCTTTCTTTCTCCTCTATGTGCTCTATGAATGGTATGTTTTGTCTGTATAGCGCAAGAAACAATACTTTTCACTGTATCCCAATACGTCTGACAATAATAAATCAAATCAAATCAAATGTCAGTGTTGAGGGAAGATGGAACGACGTGACAAAAAGACTTTTGTTTTTAATGGAGGAGAGATTCGGGGGGGGGGGGTGAGGTGTCAGGGTAGAGGATGATGCTAGGCAACTAACCCCCCCCATTAAGGGGCAATTCAGCATGGCCAGTCCACATAATCCGCAGATCTATGGATTGTGGGAGGAAACCGGAGCACCCGGAGGAAACCCACAGAGACACGGAGAGAACGTGGAAACTCCACACAGACAGAGTCACCTAATGCCGGAATTGAACCCGGGTCCCTGGCATTGTGAGGCAGCAGTGCTAACCACTGTGCCACCATGCTGCAGAGAGCAGCTGAAAGTCACATTATTATTTATCACAGATTGTGGAGTGTGTCAACTGATCTCACCTGAGCCTGAAAGAATTTGAGCTGCAAATTTGAGTGTCACTGCCATTGAGCGGGAGAGCTGCTGGGCAACTAATGGGGTCTTTGGGGCAACACACTGGATCGAGGCCTAATGTCAGGCTGCCTCAGTCACCAGCCAGGAGAATTCCACTGTACGTTATCTTTTTGGGGCACGCAGGAGCACTCCCCCATCCGGAGTCCACAGAAAGTACGTCCATGCTTAGCTCTTCTGGGGTCTCTCTGGATCCCTCGCCTGGGGAAATGGTCAAATATCCATGGCTCAGGCTCCAGCCAGTTCTGACTGAATTTGCATATTTAAAGGGGCCTACTATGGGTGAGTGCTTCCCACTATTGTCAGTCAGCCCGTTTCAAAATGTCACCAACATTTTCGAGTGTGTTGAGGCCATGAGCACTTATTAACGGCAGGTGGTAGAATTCAATATTCCTACATCAACAACAAAGCAGTAAAGCCATTTGAATTCACTTACTGCGGGACTGAAAACCCATGGACTCTGCAGTAAAACTTGCAGCATCAAAATATATTTTTGGATGTTGGCTAGTACAATTTTACAGACTCATTAATTTGTTGTATCTAGAAACAACAAAACCACACATCCAAATGTCGTTGTCTAAGTGCCATGTGGGTGTAGGTGACCAGAGTCTTTTCAAATTCCTGATCACAGCAGTAATGGATGACCTTCTTGTTGGAGTTCTGATTAAGCCAGACGGTGGCACAGTGGTTAGCACTGCTACCTCACAGCGCCAAGGATATGGGTTCGATTCTCGGCTTGGGTCACTGTGTGGAGTTTGCACATTCTCCCCGTGTCTGTATGGGTTTCCTCCCACACTCCAAAGATGTGCGGGTTAGGTTGATTGATCATGCTAAATTGCCCTTAGTGTCAGGGGGACTAGTTAGGATAAATGCATGCAGGCATGGGAATCGGGCTTTGTGGGATTGTGGTCGGTGTAGACCTGATGGGCCGAATGGCCTTCTTCTGCACTGTAGGATTCTATGATTCATTAATGTTGTCCAACTGCTTTCTTCGCTGTCGGTCTATTGCTCTTCTTCCATTAATCCATTCGGTGGTGATTAACACTCCCATCCTACATTCTCTCCAGATAGCGGCCAGAATCTTCCGTCCTCGTTTGCGGCTTCGATTTCCTGGTGGCACTGAAAGCCAATGGAGTCTTGGTGACAATGCCAAACTTTCTATTCTCGCTCACACCAGTCCTGCCACGAGTGAGACTGGAGAATCCCACCCAACATATCTGAAGAGCTCCACTTGTATCCATTTGATAATTACTTGAGAGGTCTTGAATGTTTTTCCAGCCTCATTACATACTTTGTTGGCCATTTTCTCCACCCAGCTTACTCTTCTTTTGAGGCACTGCATTTCAAAATCCCAGTCGTTAAGAAAGAGAGAATAGAGAGAGATGAAGAGACGAAGTGTGCGAGAAATAAGTAAGGACTTGCATTTGTATAGCACTTTTCACAAGCATAGGACGCCCCAAAATGCACTACAGCCAAAAGCTCTTTGAAATGCAGCCACTACTGTAATATAGGGAATGCAGAACCAATTAGCACACATCAAAACTCACCAAAACATCATAGAGTGGTATACTGTCACAAGAATTTAATCTGATTTAAACAGGGCATCAGAAAGTTCTTAAGAGTAAGTTGGGTGGAGAAAGTGACTAAAGAAGAATGAGGTCAGAAGAACTTGAGGCCAGAAGGGCGGCACTGTGGCACAGTGGTTAGCACTGCTGCCTCACAGCGCCAGGGACCCGGGTTCAATTCCGGCCTCGGGTCACTGACTGTGTGGAGTCTGTACCTCCTCCGTGTCTGCGTGTGCTTCCTCCCGGTGCTCCGGTTTCCTCCCACAGTCCAAAGATGTGCAGGTTAGGTGGATTGACCATGCTAAATTGTCCCAAGGTATGTCGATTTAGAAGGATTAGCGGGGTAAATATGTGGGGTTGTGGGAAAGGGGCTTGGGTGGGATCATCTGTCCAAGATTCGGTGCAGATGCTATGGGCCGAATGGCCTCCTCCTGCACTGTGGGGATTCTATGATTCTATGAACAAGAGCAAGAACTTTAAATAATCATCAAAAGGCAAATGGAGCTCTTCAGACACATTGAGCGGGATTCTCCGGTCTCATCCGTGGCAGGATTGTCATGAGTGAGAATGGAAATGTTGACGTTCAAGTCAAACAAAGTAAGATGATGAGCAGATAATCAGTTTGATTGATGTTGGTTGAGGGGTAAATATTGGCCGGGGTAGCAGGGATAAACCTTCCAAAGAATGCTAAGAGATTTTTTATGACTGTCATGAAGGACAAAGGGGTTTCGGTTTACCATTTCAGCTAAATGTCAGCTCAGCCCAAGACCAATATTGTTTTCCTCCATGCATCCGGTAGGTTGCAAGTCAAATGCTCTGCGTTGTCTAAAAACAAAGACACCCCGTAGCTGTTGTGCTGTAGAATGAACACAAGTATCACCAAAGGAACGCAACCTGGCTCACTGGCAGAGCGAGTTACTGAGGGATCTCTTTCTCTTCTGATTATTGAGTCCGGTCTTCCAACTTGGATCTTTCTGCATCTCTTGAACAGCGAACAATCCTCTTCCGTTCAATCTTTCATGTCCCAACAGCTGCTCGAAAACAAGCACTTTTCAAGCGAGCTGATTTTATCAAAGTGTAACTGGAACCACAGTCCAGAATGTAGCTGGCGTGGCGATGCAGAATTAATCCTCTTTCATACAATGAGCACAATGAGAATGGCCTGAAAAGAAAAACCCCACCTATTTCACATAAAAACTGGAATTTTCTTAATTAAAAACCCAGAGTGACATGGCATAATCAAACTTTAATCATTCTGCATTAATATATGCATCTTCCAATGAAAGAATCATAATAATAATTTCTTCTGTTTGAAATCCCAGTGACCCCAGGGAAATACATCAGATAACATGCTCACATCCTCATTATCACCCTTGCGTAGTACCCGACAATGCACCTGGGACAGGGCTAAGGAGAATGTACTAAATACATTATCATTATGAGAAAGGAGACTTCTTTCTATTTGTCAATAAAGTAAGCAATAATTAATTACTGCTCAATAATGTATTCCAAGATTAATATAGGCAAAAGCGAAAAACACAATAATGATGTGCAAACTCAGGATTGTTGTCAGATTAGATTAAATTCTTGTGACAATATACCACTCTATCATTTTCTGATGAGTTTTGATGTGTGCACAAGCCCATTATCGGATAGTTTATTGAACTAATATGATCTGATTGGACTGCGCAACAGGTGAGCTCTGTTCCTCTGTAGCATTGTGCAAGTTCAGGAGTCATCTATGTTTCAGAAGTTCGTTCTTAAAGGACTCACACACTAAATAAAGTTCTAATGATTAGGATATGGGAACATACAGCGTTTATTTAGCAATTTGGTCTCAACTCCAGGTTGGGGTGGGCAGCATGGCGGCTAATACTGGTGCCTCACAGCATCAGGGACCCGGGTTCGATTCCGGCCTTGGGCTACTATCTGTGTGGAATTTGCATGTTCTCCCTGTGTCTGTGTGGATTTCCTCCCACAGTCCAAAGATGTGCAGGTTAAGTGGATGAGCCATGGTAAATTCATGGGGTTATGGGATAGGGTGGAGGGGAGGGCCTGGGTGACATGTCCTTTGGCCATGCTAAATTCTCCCTCCGTGTACCCGAACAGGTGCCAGAGTGTGGCGACGAGGGAATTTTCACATTAACTTCATTGCAGTGTTACCATAAGACATAGGAGCAAAATTAGGCCACTCGGCCCATCGGGGGTCTGTTCTGTTATTCAACCAGGGCTGATATTTTTCTCATCCCCATTCTCCTACCTTTTCCCCCTAACCCCTGATCCCCTTATTAATCAAGAACCTATGTATCTCTGTCTTAAAGACACTCAATGACCTGGCCTCCACAGCCTTCTGCGGCAAAGAGTTCCACAGATTTACCACTCTCTGGCTGAAAAAGTTCCTCCTCATCTCTGTTTTAAAGGATTATCCCTTTAGCCTGAGGTTGTGCCTTCTGGTTCTAGTTTTTCCTACTAGTGGAAACATCCTCTCCATGTCCACTCTATCCAGGCCTTGCAGTATCCTGTAAGTTTCAATAAGATCCCCCTTCATTCTTCTAAACTCCAACGGGCACAGACCTAGAATCCTCAACCGTTCCTCATACGACAAGCTCTTCATTCTTGACCCTTTCTTCTGGACCCTTTTCATGGGCAGTACATCCTTCATCAGATACGGGGCCCAAAACTGCTCACAATACTCCAAATGGAGTCTGACCAGAGCCTTATACAGCCTCAGAAGTACATCCCTGCTCTTGTATTTTAGCCTTCTCGACATGAATGATAACATTGCATTTACCTTCCTAACTGCCGACTGAACCTGCATGTTAGCCTTAAGAGAATCTTCAACAAGGACTCCTAAGTCCCTTTGTGTTTCTGATTTCCTAAGCATTTCCCCATTTAGAAAATAGTCTATGCCTCCAGCCTCCTTCCAAAGTGCATAACCTCACACTTTTTCAAATTGTATTCCATCTGCCACTTCTTTGCCCACTCTCCTAACCTGTCCAAGTCCTTCTGCAGCCCCCCTGCTTCCTCAATACTACCTGTCCCTCTACATATCTTTGTATCATCTGCAAACTTAGCAACAGTGTCTTCAGTTCCTTTTCCAAAGCGTTAATGTATATTGTGAAAAGTTGTGGTCCCAGCACCGACCCCTGAGGCACACTACTAGTCACCGGCTGCCATCCTGAAAAAGACCCCTTTATCCCAACTCTCTGCCTTCTGCCAGTCAGCCAATCCTCGATCCATGCCAGGATTTCACCATTAACACTATGGGCCCATAACTTATTGAACAGTCTCCTATGTGGCACCTTGTCAAAGGGCTTTTGGAAATCTAAATGAATCATGTCCACTGGTTCTCCTTTATGTAACTTCCTTGTTACCTCCTCAAATAACTCTAACAGATTTGTGTTAATGTAAGCCTACTTGTGATACTAATGAATAAGCTTTAAAACTTTATATAAACTTTCGGAGAGTTGGTGCAGACTGGATGGGCTGAATGGCCTCGTTCTGCACTGTAGGGATTCTATAGTTCTATGAAGATGCGCTGTTGGGTTACTTTGGATTGCAGGGTCAAAAGGAACAAAGTTCAGATGCATTAAAAGCTGAAATATTAATTTTAATAGAAAGACGTGTGTTTATGCAATGCCTTTGCTGACCTCTGGACTTCCCAAAGTGCTTTGCAGCAAATGAAGAATTTCTGAAGTGCAGTTGTTGTTGTAATGTAGGAAATGTGCCAACACATGTGTACACAGCAAGCTCCCACCAATAGCAATGTAATAATGACCAGCTCAACCATTTTAGGTGTTGAGTGAGGGATGAATGTTGACCGGGACACTGGGAGTCCCCCATGGTCTTCTCCCAAAGAGTGTCGTGGGAACCATTTACTGAGACAACTTGTCCAAACGTTGAGGATTTTCTTAGGTTTCGAGGCAATCACTCTGATTTTTGACCGCACTATGGAGACAACCAAAAAAGAAAATAGTGCCCCAATGGCTCAATTAATTGCAACACTGAATAGAATATTATAAAGAGCAAGGAAGACATACATTTATACAGCGTCCTTCATAAACACTGGATGTCTCGATGTGTTTTGCTGCCAATGAAGTATTTCTGAAGTGTAATCCCTTTTGTAATATGGGGAAAGTAGCAGCCAATTGGTGCACAGCAAGATCCCATAAACAGCAATGTGATAGTGATGAGATAATCTGTTTTTCCTCATCATGTTGACCAAGAGGTCATTTTTGCCGGGACACTGGAAACATATCCCCTGCTCTTCTTTAAAATGGTCTGTCATAGTCATAGAACTTTATAGCACAGAAAGAGGCCCTTCAGCCCATCATGTCTGCGCTGGCCATCAATTTTCAAAGACTTGGCCCGTAGCCTTGTATGCTGAGTGCTTCAAGTGTTCATCTAAATGTTTCTTAAATGCTGTGAGGGTTCTTGCCTCTTTCACCCTTTCAGGCAGTGAGTTCTAGATTCCCACTACCCTCTGAGGTGCCGTAGGATCTTTTACATCCACTTCATAGAATCCCTGCAGTGTGGAATGAGGCCATTCAGCCCATCGAGTATGCACCAACAATCCCACCCAGGCCCTATCCCCATAACCTCACTTATTTACCCTGCTAATCCCCCTGACATTGAGGGACAATTTAGGATGGCAACTCAGCCTAACCCGCAGATCTTTGAACTGCGGGAGGCAACCCAGAGGAAACCCTGCAGACAAGGGGAGGACATGCAAACACAACACAGACAGTCAACCAAGGTCGACATTGAACCCAGGTCCCTGTTGCTGTGAGGCAACAATGCTAACCACTGTGCCAGGTCGATGGCGCTTTGGTTTAACATCTCCTCTGAAAGATGGCCTCTTCCTACAGTGTAGCACTCCTCCAGTATAGGAAGATGCAAGTTTGGGTTCCCAAACCGGAGTTAGCTCAGTGAGCTCACAAAGGATAGCAGAGATGGCTTGCTGAGATTGTTGGCTTAGGTTCCCTGAAATTGGGAAGAAGCCACTTATCTCCTGCCAAGAATCCCTGCTACGGAAGCAGGTCTGAGCTCATCTGGTGAGAGTAGGATCAGGATTTATGATCTTCTCTGTGTGAACAATAATCTGTCACCACTCAGTCCCTTGGCTCACAGAGTATGGCTGTTTGGACAAGGTACTGGATGGCTGAGAACAGCCAATGTACCACATCCCAGCAAGGAGACAACAAAAGCTTCAGGAAGGAAAGAAAATTAATAGGAAAGTTTAAAGAAGCAAAGAATCACTGTTAAATGATCTCTATTTTGATGGTGAGATGGTCTGTTCTCCACCTGAATTAGATTACAATTACCATCTTTGCCACAAGGGACATGCACACTGATTCACAATAACAAGATAATGCTATCATGTCCATCAGATCAATAGGGATAAAAGAGGAACATTACCACAGACCACATGGACAAGCAGTTTTAAGCCCAGGACAAGGTCTTCCTCACTCGCACAGTGGTTAGCACTGCTGCCTCACAGCGCCAGGGGCCTGGGTTCAATTCCCGGCTTGGGTCACTATCTGTGTAGAGTTTGCATGTTCTCCCCGTGTCTGCGTGGGTTTCCTCCAGGTGCTCCAGTTTTCTCTCACAGTCCTAAATGCGTGCTGGTTAGGTGCATTGGCCATGCTAAATTCTCCCTCAGTGTACCCAAACAGGTGCTGGAGTGTGACGACTAGGGGATATTCACAGTAACTTCATTGCAGTGTTAATGGAAGCCTACTTGTGACACTAATAAATAAACTTTAAACTTTATCTTAGATACATTTAAAGAGGCTGATTTGATTCACAAGAACACAACACAAGAAATAGAAGCAGGAATGGGCCACTAGGCCCTTCAAGCCTGTCTCTCCATTCAATATGATCATGGCTGATCTATGCCGGTCTCAACTCCTTCTGGCCATTTCCCCAGAGCCCCTCTATATTTGATCTATCAAATATTTATCCACCTCCACTTTAAATACTTCTAATGATCCAGCTTCCACTACCCTTTGGGGATTTTCACAGTGACTTCATTGTGGTGCTAATGTAAGCCTACTTGTGAGTAATGAATAAACTTTTTATTTGAATTTTTTTCCCAGAGATTCACCACCCTCTGCGAGAAGACACTTCTATACACGACAGCTTTAAATTCATGATTCATCATTCAGCCTTGTTCTATTGACCTAACCCCTTCAGACACTTTGTGACATCAGACCCTGCAGACTGCGATCTCACGACATATTTAGTTGGAGCTGTGTTCTATGGGAAATGTATTTCTTGTTCCACTGTGCTTTCGATTGAAAGCAAACATTGCCAAGCGCTTTTTTCAACAAAAATATACCAAAATAATTCCGGCTTCCCCGCACTCTGGGGGAATAGCCCCCTTTGTGTCAGTAGGAGATACTCTGTAAATCTGATCACCAGAACCAAAGGGCACAACCTCAGGCTAAAGGAATGATCCTTTAAAACAGAGAAAAGGAGGAATTTCTTCAGCCAGAGGGTGGTGAATATGTGGAACACTTTGCCGCAGAAGGCTTTGGAGGCCGGGTCATTGAGTGTCTTTAAGTCTGAGATAGATAGGTTCTTGATTAATAAGGGGATCAGGGGTTACGGGGAAAAGGCAGGAGAATGGGGATGAGAAAAATATCAGTCATGATTGAATGGCAGAGCAGACTCGATGGGCCGAGTGGCCTAATTCTGCTCCTATGTCTTATGGTCTAACCCTTCTCTTGATTGTTGGGATACTGACAACTCTGGCAAAGCAATAGTTAGTGTCCATTCCCAACTGAGACGGCCAGCCATGTGGCATGAGGCCAGTTTGATCAGTTGGCAATCTAGTTGTGAGAGAACCTTGGGAATGAGTGACCATAAAATGGAAGAATTCTTTGCCAAGGTGGATAAAGAGGTGGCTGATTCTGAGACCAGGGTTCTGAATCTCAATAAAGGAATGATGGTATGAGGCATGAATTGGTCATGACGGACTGAGAAACATTACTGAAAGGAAAGGCGGTGGACAGGCAATGGCAGGTTTTTAAAGAACAAATAGGTGAACTCCAGAAGTTGTTTATTCCTGTTTGGCGCAAGAGTTGGAAGGGAATTGTGGCCAAACCTTGGCTTACAGGGGAAATTAGGGTTAGAATCAGATTCAAGGAAGAAGCATACAAATTGGCAAGAAAAAACAATAGGCCTGAGGATTGGGAGCTGTTTAAATTCAACAAAGGAGGACCAAGGGATTGATTAAGAAGGGAAAAATAGAAAATTCATAACAGGGAATAAAGAAATGGCTGAGGAATTAAATTTGTACTTTGCTTCAGTCTTCACAAAGGAAGACATGAATAATGTACCAGAAGTGCCGAGAGAAACATGTTTGAGTGAGGAGCTGAAGGAAATCAGCATTAGTTGAGAAATGGTTTTGGGGAAATTGATGGGATTGAAGGTGGATAAATCTCCAGGTCCTGATAATCTTCATCCCAGAGTACTTAAGGAAGGGGTCCTAGAAATAGTAGATCCATTGGTGGTTATTTTCCAAAATTCCTTAGACTCTGGAATAGTTCCTACAGATTGGAAAGTAGCTAATATAAGCCCGCTATTCAAAAAGGGAGGTAGAAAGAAAACAGGGAACTATAGACCACTGAGCCTAACATTGATACTGGGGAAGTTGCTAGAATCTAATATCAAGGATTTCATAACAGACTACTGTATCAAGTTAAAGCACACGGGATTGTAGGTAATGTCTTGAGATGGATAGAAAACTGGTTAGCAGATAGGAAGCAAAGAGTTGGCATAAAAGGGTCTTCTTCTGATTGGCAGTGGGGTTCCACAGATATCTGTGCTAGGATCCCAACTGTTCACATTATATATTAATCATTTGAAGAGGGAACTGAATGTATTATCTCCAAATCCGCAGATGACACAAAGTTGGGTGGGAGGGTGAGCTGTGAGGAGGATGCAGAGATGCTTCAGCGTGATTTGGACAGGCTGAGTGTGTGGTCATGTGCATGGCAGATGCAGTCTAATGTGGATAAATGTGCGGTTATCCATTTTGGTAGCAATAATAGGAAGACAGATTATTACTTGAATGGGTGAAAATCGAGAGAGGTGGATACTCAACGAAACCTTGGAGTCCTCATGCATCAGTTGCTGAAAATAAGCACACAGGTACAGTAGGCAGTAAAGAAGGCAAATGGGATGTTGGCCTTCATAGTGAGCGGATATAAGTATAGGGATAGGGATGTTTTGCTGCAACTGTATAGGGCGTTGGTGAGGCCACATCTGGAATACTGCGTGCAGTTTTGGTGTCCTTATCTGAGGAAGGATATCCTTTCTATAGAGGGAATGCAGCAAAGGTTTACCAGGCTGATTCCTGGGATGGTAGGTCTGTCATATGAGAAGAGACTAAGTCGGTTAGGGTTATATTCACTGGAGTTTAGAAGAGTGATAGGGGATCTCATAAAAACCTATAAAATTCTAACAGGGTTAGACAGGGTAGACTCAGAAAGAATGTTCCCAATGGTGGGAGAGTCCAGAACAAGGGGTCATAGTTTGAGGATAAGGGGTAAACCTTTTAGAACTGAGGTGAGGAGAAATTTCTTCACCCAGTGGGTGGTGAATGTGTGGAATTCACTACCACAGAATGTAGTTGAGGCCAAAATGTTGTCTGATTTCAGGAAGAAATTAGATATAGCTCTTGGGGCTAAAGGGATCAAGGGACATAGGGGGAAGTGGGGGATCAGGATATTGAATTTGATGATCAGCCATGATCAAAATGAATGGCGCGGAACAGCCTCGAAGGGCCAAATGGCCTACCCCTGCTTCTAGTTTCTATCAGG
Source organism: Mustelus asterias (assembly GCF_964213995.1). Taxonomy (NCBI): domain Eukaryota; kingdom Metazoa; phylum Chordata; class Chondrichthyes; order Carcharhiniformes; family Triakidae; genus Mustelus; species Mustelus asterias. Next base: position 29,823,898 of record NC_135824.1, read on the forward strand.
GTGGCCCTTTAAAAAAAGAGACACTGAACACGTGGAGAACAATGTATTGCCCTGAGCAAATATATCACCATTCATAAGACCATAATATCACAGCGGCTATTGCACCTAACTCTCACTGGTATAAAGATAGGTGTCATCTTTAATTTTTGTTGATTGTTTTATTAATTGTCGATTTTTGGAAGTCTTCTGGGGTTGGAGCAGAAACCTTCAAGCTCCAGAGTAGTCTTTAGGAGCAATGCATATGATGACTGGCAATCAACTAAGTGGGATGCTTGTACCTTGACCATAACAATCAGGATGTGGCTTTGCACTTATCACAATTCTCAGGCTATCGAGGCTAAGGTTTGTCAACATAGAATCCCTACAGTGAAGAAGGAGGCCCATCGAGGCTGCACTGACCAGGCCCTATCCCTGTAACCCTGCGCGCTTACCCTGTCAATCCCCCTCACACTAAGGGTCAATAATAAGGTGATAGTCACAACCCTGAATCTAAATGTTGATCCCTATCTTGGCTTTCCCTCTACACATTGTCGTCAGAAACTCATTAACGCACCATCGCACATCTTATAGAGACATATAAGATAATGAAGGGGCTGGATAGGGTAGAGGTAGAGAGATTCTTTCCACTTAGAAGGGAAACCAGAACTAGAGGGCACAGCCTCAAAATAAGTGGGGGCCGGTTCAGAACAGAGTTGAGGGGGAACTTCTTCTCTCAGAATCTCTGGAATTCTCTGCCCATTGAAGTGGTGGAGGCTACCTCGTTGAATATGTTTAAATCATGGGTAGATAGATTTCTGATCGATAAGGGAATTAAGGGATATGGGGAGCAGGCGGGTAAGTGGAACTGATTCGCTTCAGATCAGCCATGATCTTGTTGAATGGCGGGGCAGGCTCGAGGGGCTAGATGGCCTACTCCTGCTCCGATTTCTTATGTTCTTACATCACATTATCTGCCTCTCTTGTGTAAGCTCAGTCTAATAGAACTCTTTGTCCTTGTACAATTTTGCCTTTCGCCTTTCTTGGTTCTGAACCTTGGCGTTGCAGAATCTATGAGCACGCACACGCTGATAATATAATCCATTTATAAGAAGCTGACATTGAGCTGCACCCCCCCTCCTCTCCCCATTCTCACCCCACCCGCCATGCACAAAACAGGGACACACCCCCATTAGGAAATAGCCAACAGTTATCCAGAACATCTCTATGGCGCTTGGGAAGATTGTCATCTCACACACAAGCCCTTCTTGCGGGATGTGTGGGACTGCTTTACATCGACTTGATCTGTGGCTCAACATCAAGTGAGCGAATCTGCTTGGAGGAAATTCATATTTCATCCCTGAATCTATATCTGTAAATGACGGATTGTAAATTGCCAGGTTGCATGACAAGGCTGATTGATCACTCAATGAATGCCGAGACATTTGATCAAGGTTTCTTCAATTTAATATTCAGATATTTGATGTCTGGCGTCACAATTGTGCTTTAGTGAATCCTAGAGTGAAAATAAGATTGTTAATTGAGGTACGTCTCCAATCTGTGCCGTGGGTTTCCAAACTGTCGATAAATTCCTCACATTATTGCAAAATACGAAGACTAATAGATGTGATTATGCACAAAATTAATGAGTGCAATCATAGCACTATATGATCACAGGATGATGAATTGCGATTGTGTATATTTATCAGTTACAATTAGTCGCTAAGTGTGAGAGAGATAACATGAAAGCGCAGGAAAGAATATTTTATTGGAGTCATGTTCTCTCTTTCACCAAGGTGAATTAGCATTTTGTAAATGCATTAAGTGGGAACACTCCAAAGCGTGCTGACAAACAATACACAAAAGTCAACACGAGTCACAGGCTGTTCCACTTCACAATGTGCCCTATAAGAGCAGGTGTGTGTTCCAATTCCAGTCGCCTGACTTCCATCCACTTCAACGCACTCTACTTCCAAAGAAAGCAAAGTGCTTCACTTTTAATGACAACATTCAAGTGAAATCCTGCTGAAACTTTTAGAAATTTAGTTTCTGTGCTATATTAGATTTTGCACTCAAAAGCCATATCATTTGGAAGTAATTTATTGCCATATATTAGTTCTGAAAATCAATTAGTAGCAGTAGAAAAGGGAATTCTAAGACAAACATGCTCATTCTTAATAATTTAAACTTGATTTTAATGGGAGCCGGGTGTGTATTTTAAGAAGTAATTAAATCTGCTTTACATTACATTCTGTCCAGCTGAGGGGATCTTTAGCCATACATTATTAAAGATCTTGCGTAGGGTGTACATATCCTATTCACAAACTTTACTTTCTGCATTTGTGACTTCCAGACTGTTTAACACAACCCATTCAAACTCCTATGTCATCTGTCACAATGCAGTTGCAAATTGCGCTCAATAGATGGCCCTATGGAACAGATTTCTGCAGTCTCGACACCAGCCTTAGAATCCCTACAATGCAGAAGGAGGCCATTTGGCCCATCGAAACTGCACCAAATACAATCCCACCCAAGCACTATTCTTGCAGCCCCATGTATTTACCTGCTAATGACTCTAAGGGTTAATTTAGCATGGCCAATCCACCTAACGCACACACCTTTGGAGTGTGGGAGGAAGCCAGAGCACCCGGAGGAAACCCACGCAGACAGGGAGAGAACATGCACACTCCACACAGGCAGTGACCCAAGCTGGAAATCAAACCTGGGTCTCTAGCGCTGTGAGACAGCAGTGCTAACCACTGTGCACCTTGTCCCCATCTTGTGCATTGAAAGAAAGCTCACATGTACCAAATGACTACAAACAATGCCATGAACATTTGACATGTGTTCAAAACATGAATATTAATAAACTGGGCAGCATGGTGCACAGTGATTAGCACTGCTGCCTCATAGCACCAGGGACCCGGGTTCATCTCCGGCCTTGGGTGACTGTCTGTGTGGAGTTTGCACATTCTCCCCACATCTGTGTGGGTTTCCTCCGGGTGCTCCGGTTTCCTCTCAGTCTAAAAATGTACAGGTTAGGTGGATTGGCCATGCTAAATTGTCCCAAGGTGTGTAGGTTAGAGGGATTAGCCGTGGTAAATGTATGGGATTACAGGGTTGTGGTGGAAGGGTAGGCAGAGTGCCTGGACAAGATATTCCATCAGAGAGTTGATGCAGACTCAACGGCTGAAGCTTTACCACCTTGCCCGCCACAGAATCGGAGCGGGCGAGGGTCCGACAACGGAAATCTTTGTTGACCTTGGGCGGGAATTTCTGGTCTCGCCCGAGCGAGGGCGTAAAGTCCTGCCCAACGAGCCAATGGCCTCCTTCTGCACTGTAGGGATTCTATGTAAAGAAAATGTTTTATATGAAAGGATGATGTTTGAAGCTTCATCAATGCTGTTTCATTGAATGTTTTTGAATGTGCTAAGTTTGGGACAGTACAGGAGTAGAGTTCCCAGGACAACTACAGTGATCTTGAAACTTTGGAACTGCCTGGATAAGGTTGGGGGTCAGAAAGTTCTACATTTGAACATCAAATCCCAGCATTTACATTGAACAGGACACTGGACTACTGCTCAACAAGATTAGTATCTCTTGTATTTATATTAACGATGGAACAAGTCTGACACATAAAAAACCCACTACACCTAAATCTTTCCAAGGCAAACTCTCCCTCCCATCTTTCTCTGTGACGAACACCATGACCGATCAGCTCATTTTGAATGAACATTTGGACAGCAGCTGGAAAAGAGGGTTCATTTAGATAGTGTAAATGACATTTGTTGGAAAGTTTGCAGCCAACTCAGGCCAAAGTGTTTCTGTAAAGCAGAGCTCCAACGCTATTTTTAAATGGTTTCCATCTAAAGCCCATGCATTGACCAAATGGACCAAGGCACCACTGAGATTTGAACTCAGGATCTCCTATTTATTAGACAAGTGCTTTAAGCACCGACACGGTGGCACAGTGGTTAGCACTGCTGCCTCACAGCACCAGGAAGCTGGATTCAATTCCCAGCTTGGGGTCACTGTCCGCGGAGTCTGCATGTTCTCCCTACGTCTGCGTGTGTTTCCTCCGGGTGCTCCGGTTTCCAAAAGAAATGCTGGTTAGCTGCATTGGCCATGCTAAATTCTCCCTCAGTGTACCCGAACAGGCACTGGAGTGTAGCGACTAGGGATTTTCACAGTAATTTCATTGCAGTGTTAAAGTAAGTCTACTTGTGACACTAATAAATAAACTCAAACTTAACTAAGTCACAGCGCCAACTACAATGATGCCCAACGTGGGGCTCAAGCCTACGACCCTGTGATAAAATGCCTCATGCGCTACTGACCGAGGCAACCGGGCGCGCACACTGTCTGACAAGGAAAGAGCTGAACTAAGAAGGTGTGACCAAGTTGCAGGGGAAGCTGGAGCCCGGTTCAGTTAAAATCAAAGCGAACTCACTGCGACATTTTCAAGGAACTCGGCCGAAACTGGACAAGAACAGCCACTGAGCGGCGCACTCTTCCGCTTGTGATGAGACGCAGGAAACATTGAAACATTAGGAACAGGAGTAGGTCATTCAGCCCCTTGAGCCTGCTCCATCACTCAACTAGGTCATGGCTGATTGGCATCTCAGCTCCCTTTCGCTGTATTTGCTCTATATCCCTTTGCACCGCAACTAACAAAAACCTAACTTCGTATTGAAAGCTTCAACTGTCGTAGCCTTTTACAGGACAGAGTTCCAGTTTTCCACAACCCCTTTGTGTCACAAAGTGCTTCCTAATTTCCCTTGTGATTGCCTTGGCTCCATTTTTAAGATTACACCCCCTTGCTCTTGATTTCCCCATGACAGGGAACAGTTTCTCGGTATTTACTGCATAAAATCCTTTTAAACACTCGAATATATCACCCCATCTTCTAAACTCAAAGGGAATGAAACCCAAGTTTATGCAACCTGTTCCCGTAATTCAACCCTCTAAGCTTAGGCATAATTCAGGTGCCTCTATTTGTAATCTGCCCAAGGTCATTACGTCCTTCCTGATGTCTGATGCTCAAAACTGAACACGGAACTCCAGTTGGCATCTGACCAAGGGACAACCCTTTCTATTCCATTCGCTTGAGAAAAAAGAACGACATTCAGAAAGGTGCAACAGGAGAAGTCACAATTCTTTTTACCAGATTCCTAAAATATGTGCCAACACGTCCTTCGTCATTATCCTGGCCCACACATACATTGGAAGGGGTTCTCTTCTGTTGACCAAAGGCCCAACATTACAGGAGTCAATATATCCAGGGACCAACATAATTCAGTCATTTAGTGTTACCAAATGCAAAACACACCTTCTTCCAAACATCTTTGCACAGTTATATCCATGTTGGTGCAGGACAAAGTTTGACTTCCAAAGACAAGTTATGCGATATTTTAAACTGGAAGTTGAAAATAACAGTGCAATGATAAAGGCTGCAACATTCCAATTTCTATTTCTCTGTAACCATGGTGGTTAAAGAATAAAGAAAAGTACACCACAGGAACGGGAACAGGCCCTTCGGCCCTCCAAACCCATGCCAATCATGACGCCCGAACTAAACTAAAAAAAACCTTCTGCCCTTACTCGGAGTTTGCACATTCTCCTCGTGTCTGCGTGGGTTTCCTCCGGGTGCTCCGGTTTCCTCCCACAGTCCAAAGATGTGCGGATTAGGTTGATTGGCCATGCTAAAAATTGCCCTTAGTGTCCTGAGATGCATAGGTTAGAGGGATTAGTGGGTAAATATGTAGGGATATGGGAGTAGGGCCTGGGTGGGATTGTGGTCGGTGCAGACTCGATGGGCCGAATGGCCTCTTTCTGTACTGTAGGGTTTCTATGATTTCTATGAATATCCTTCCGTTCCCTCCCTTTTCATGTATCCATCCAGATGTCTCTTAAATGTTGCTAATGTGCCTGCTTCCACTACCTCCTCTGGTAGCGGGTTCCAGACACCCACCACTCTCTGCGTGAAAAACCTCCCCCGCACATCTCCCTTAAACCTTCCCCCTCTCACCTTGAACCTGGTGCCCCCTTGTAATTGACACTTCCACCCTGGGGAAAAAAAAGCCTCTGACTATCCATCCGGTCTATGCCTTTCATAATTTTGTCGCCTTCTATCAGGTCTCCCCTCAGTCTCCATCTTTCCAGTGAAAACAATCCTAGTTTATTCAACCTCTCCTCACAGGCAACGCCCTCAGGACCAGGCAACACCCTGGTGTGTGGCCTTGCTGTGTGCAATTTGACTGACACATAACCACCATTGACGACACTTCAAGAGACCTTCAATGGTGGTGAAATAATTTGGAACGTGAAGGACTCTTAAATCCTTCTTCCTTTCACCAAAACAGCTGATGGAATCATTGCCAAAAGATCAAAGTTCAAAAGGTTTCAGTTTCTTGCTAATGCAGTGTGATTTGCTAGCTGCACGACTGTATTTTCTGCCTGTTTAGAAATACTGGTGCTTAAAGCACTTGCTAATCACTGGAGTACTGTGAAAATGGGCATCAGTGCAGACCCATGGTAAATGGTCAATTTCTGAGTGAAGAAAGACTATTTCAACTCCTGACGGTGTCAGTGATAAGGGGTTATCAATTTAAAAACATCGCAAAAGACTGAAGCAATAGGCAAGGCAAAATTTCTTCAGGTAGCTTGATGCACTGTAGCACATTTCGCCACAGTGAGTAATTCAGGCTGAAGCTTCCAAGGGAAATGCGTGAATATTTAGAGTAAAGTTAGATTCAAAGCTTTGGGACAGGTCACATCAGTGGAATTTATTTTGGATGACTGTCAAGGAGTCGGTATGCACATGATGGGCCAAATGGCCTCCTTTAGCACTATGACTATCTGTGGCTCTATTCTATCAAGAGATTTATTTTTATTCTTTCATGGAATGTGGGCATTGTTGGCAAGGCCAGCACTTGTTGCCCATCTCTAATTACCTTGAACTGAGTGGCTTGCTAGGCCATTTCAGAGGGCAGTTAAGAGCCAACCATATGGCTGTGGATGGAGGCACATCAAACAGAACAACAGATTTCCTTCCCTAAAGGGCATTCGTGAAGCAGATGGGCCTTCACAACAACTGATGACAGTTTTGTGGTCACTCTTACTGATGCATTGATTGAGTATAAATTCAACAAGCTGCCAGGGTGGGATTTGAACCCATGTCCCCAGAGTCTGGGCCTCTGGGTGACTAGTTCAGCAATATTACCACAATGTCACCATCGCTACCATAACCGTATGTGTGCTGAATGTGACCAGAAGACAGATACAATCATTAGTTTGATGGGCAGATAAAACTCACAAATAGAAAAGAGTGAAGTTATTTGATAGAATTATAGAATCCCTATAATGCAGAAGGAGACCATCGGCCCATCAAGCCTGCACCGACAACAATCCCACCCAGACCGGCCTTATCCTCATAACCCCATGTATTTACCCTGCTAATCTTCCTGACACTGAGGGGCAATTTAACATGGCCAATCAACCTAACCGCACATCTTTCCAAATTCTATGGAAGGAAATGTAACTTGATCATCACTACAATATTTCACTGACTATAATGAATTACTAAGTGATAAATACCTAATTATTGCAACTTTGTCAGATATCAGATGAGGTATGGTCAGGCTACATGATCTATAAATAGCTCAAAACTAGCAACAAGACTTACTTTTTGATTCTTTCAGCAAACGATGCTGCCGTGTCCAGGATATTTTGAACTGTAATGACAATATCTTGAACCATGTGGATCTTGCCGATTAATCCTTTCTTTTCAGAGTCCTGGAACCAATAATAAACATGCTGTCAGGAGAGCAGAACAAATAAAGGAGGTGACAGGACATGATGGACAACATGCTACGCGTGAAACATTAGAACACAGGCATGATGGTTTTGTCGCGTTTTGTTCTATCACAGTCCGGTGTGACATTGAAAAATCAGGCTCACTCATAGAAAATGGCTCACTTTGCGTCGATATAGAGGTTTCACAATATAGATATTCCGTCTGGCGGGATGCCTGAGGGAGAGCAGAGGCCATTCTATTGTAATGCCAGCAGCTTGTGGGCTTATATGTTTCACTGGTTTACTGGAGGTTATGAGCGACTGTGAAAGCAAGAATCATAGAATCCTTACATGCAGAAAGAGGCCATTCGGCCCATCGAGTCTGTACCAACTCTTCGACAAAGCACCAAGCTCACCCCATCCCTGCCAATCCCCCCTAACCTACACATCTTGGGGCACAAAGGGGCAATTTACCATGGCCAATCCACCTAACCCTCACATCTTTGGACTATGGGAGGAAACCGGAGCACCCGGAGGAAACCCACACAGACACTTTCCTCATTCCTACAGACACTTTCCCCATTCCCTAGACACCTTCCCCATTCCCTAGACACTTTCCCCATTCCCTCAACACTTTCTTCATTCCCTACAGACACTTCCCCCACTCCCGAGGCGCCTCCCCCCAATCCGCAGACATCTCTCCCCATTCCGTAGACACCTCCCCCATTCCGTAGACACCTCCCCCATTCCGTAGACATCTCCCCCATTCCGTAGACACTTCCCCCATTCCCTCGACACCTCTCCCATTCTGTGATGGACAAGTCAGACATTTTCCCCATTCCCTACGCACATATTGGGTGTACGTCAAATACAAAATGTTTAATTACCAGATATTGAGATTACTTCAAGTTAGTCAGGTGAATAAAAGCAGTGGACGTAAATTCAATTATTGAAATCTAAATTAAAGCAGATGCTTTATTACCAAGAATTTCTTTACACAGAGGGAGATTAATGCTTGGAATGATGTGCTAATGGAGACAAAACATTGGGGACATTGAAATTGTTTAATGGAAGATTTAGAATAAAAGGGAGATGAGCTTTGATGGATTAAATGACCTTTTCTCATCTTTGCTTTCTCATAGGAGAAGAATGAGGTAAAACTCGAGAAGATAAAGCAGTACAACTATAAGTCACCATGCCGTCTTAAGCTGGCATGAAAATGGACGTCCCTTCATCATTTAATTAAGCTTTTCAAAACAATAATTTCTCTTGCAAGTGAAAAATTCTTGATAAAAATAATGCTATAATGGAGATGGTAAATGCCACAAGTAAGTTCTGAAGTGACTATTTACCAATGGTTAATTCCATGGGACTTAGAATCATAGAATCCTACAGTGCAGGAGGAGACCACTTGGCCCATCGAGTCTGCACCCACCCTATCACAGGCCCTATCCCCATAACCCCATGCATTTACCCTAAGGGGCAATTTAGCATGGCCAATCCACCTGAGTCGCACATCTTTGGACTGTGAGAGGAAACTGGAGTGCCCGGAGGAAACCCATGCAGACACGGGAGAACGTGCAAACTCCCCACAGACAGTGACCTGAGGCTGGAATTGAACCCATGTCCATGGCGCTGTGATGCAGCAGTGCTGACCACTGTGTCACCGTGCCAACATCGGCTCTCTGACAAGAATGGAGGCAAATTCTAACAGGATTAGACAGGGTAGATTCAGAAAAAATGTTCATGATGGTGAGGGAGTTCAGAACTAGGGGTCATAGTTTGAGGATAAGAATCGCTACAGTGCAGAAGGAAGCCATTCAGCCTATTGAGTCTGTACCGACTCTCTGACAGTGCATTCTGCCCAGGCCCTACCCAGCAGCCCCATGTAGTTCTCCCTAACCCACACATCTTAAGCTTAAATTTTTAAGTTTATTCATTACTGTCACAAGTTGGCTTACATTAACACTGCAATGAAGTTACTGTGAAAATCCCCAAGTCACTTCGGCACCTGATCGCATACACTGAGGGAGAATTTAGCATGGCCAATGCATCTAACCAGCACGTCTTTTGGATTGTGGGAGGAAACCGGAGTACCTGGAGGAAACCCACACATACACGGGGAGAACATGCAGACTCTGCAATTGAACGCAGGACCCTGGCACTGTGAAATAGAAATGTTGAATTCCACAGATTTAGCACTCTTTGGGTGAAGCAATTTCTCCTCACCTCAGTCCTAGGATGGCACGGTGGCACAGTGGTTAGAACTGCTGCCTCACAGTGCCAGAGACCCGGGTTCGATTCCCGGCTTGGGTGACTGTCTGTGTGGAGTTTGCACGTTCTCCCCGTATCTGCTTGGGTTTCCTCCGGGTGCTTCGGTTTCCTCCCACATTCCAAAGATGTGCAGGTTAGGTGCATTCGCCATGCTAAGTTCCCCCTCAGTGTACCCGAACAGATGCCGGAGTGTGACGACTGGGGGATTTTCACAGTAACTTCATTGCAGTGTTAATGTAAGCCTACTTGTGACACTAATAAATAAACTTTAAACTTAGTCAAAACTACCTCAATCCTCACTGTGATGGTAAGGATAGTGTAAAGAGACTCATGAATCCAAGGACCATAAGGACGAAAGCTTTCAAAGTAAGATAATGATAAAAGCACAGAGCCCATGGAGATGACTGATGGGCAGGTTCCTACAATCAGCAGTCTACATCTGTAGCTTCACTGCTTGCAAACCACTTTCAGTTCCTGCTCAGTTTCTGAGGGTTTGCTGCATTGGAATGAATAGCAGCAGGGTGGGACACTGGGACCGAGCATGGCTAAGTCAAAGCTGGCCTAAAAACTGGTCTCCAGTCTTCCTGGCTCAAACGTTTATTCACGCATGTTCCACTCAAAGGATAAACGGTTGCCTCCATGACACGGAATGGCAATGCAAATGTTCCATGGGTTGAACACAGCATATTAATTCATTTTTTTCCATTGCTGGTGCGACGGTACAAAGACAAACTATAAAATCCTACTGTGAGCTTCTGTATGCTTTTGATACACGTTGAGGACATGTCTTGACTTCAGAGAATAACCTTGGCTCTGCCTTGCATGTAGTTATTAATCAAATAACTCACATATGGACTATAAAACAGAGGACCAGCCCATTCAGTCCAAATGGCTCATGCCATTGATTAGGCCCCATAAGAGCCTCCTCCCATCAGCACGGTGGCACAGTGGTTAGCACTGCTGCCTCACAGCGCCAGGGACCCAGGTTCGATTCCAGCCTTGGGCGACTCTCTGGGCGGAATTTTCCCGTGGGACACGGACCATGCGAAGGCCCGTTGACCTCGGGTGGGATTTTCTGGTCTTGGGGTGAGTGTGGCCGGAACATCCCACCCTGTGTGTGGAGTTTGCACGTTCTCCCCGTGTCTGTGTGGGTTTCCTCCGGGTACTCCGGTTTTCTCCCACAGTTCACAAAGTTGTGCAGGTTCGGTGGATTGGCCGTGCTAAATTGTCCCAAGATATATAGGTTGAGGGATTAGCGGGGTAAATACGTGGGGTTACGGGGTAAGCTTGGGTAAGAGTGGGTGCAGACCCGTTGGGCCAAATGGCCTCCTTCTGCACTATAAGGATTCTTTGGTTCTTCGTCTAACACTATTAACATATCCTTCTATTCCTTTAATTAGCTTTGTGTTAAACATTTAAATGTTATCCCTCTCAATGACTAACAATTATTAATAATAATCGAATAATCTTAGTAGCCACTTGTGCATTTGGTGCCAGTTTGGAATTGTGTGCTCTGCCCCAGCTAAGTCAATGCAGTTTGATCTCCTCAGTCTGGCCATGACAAGCCACTGGTGAAAATCTACCTGCCATTGCAGAGATGAGAACAGGAAGCTTGCTGTTCACACAATGGAGTCAAGCAACGCTTCCCACAAACCTCCAGGACAGGTTTGCACTTGCAGCTTCAGGTGCAAGGTACAACTGAGAGCAGAAGGTGAGACTCCTGCTGGGTTTATTCTCACTCCCCGATCAAGCAGCACAACAAGATGAAAACATTACTTTGCAGCACAACGCGTGGCTGTTTCTGGTCACAGATCTCAGACTGGAATCATTGTGGATCTAAACTCCACCGTCCCCAACACTGTCGGCACGGGGAGAGGAACTTTGCTGAATAGCTCAGGCTTTCTTTGTCATTTCACTGAGAATCAATTTAAGTTAAGGGGAGCCAATGGCCTAGTGGTATTATCACTAGATTATCAATCCAGAAACTCAGCCAATGTCCTGGGGACCAGGTGCAAATCTCATCATGGCAGATGATGGAATTTGAATTCAATAAATGATACCTGGAATTAAGGATCTAATGACCATGAAACCATTGTTGGAAAAATTGACTAATATCCTTTGAGGGAAGAAAATCTGCCATTCTGGGGTAGCCTTTTCCACCCTTCCTACGATGAGGACCAGTATCCAAGGTCATCCAATGCCATCATGCAGTGAAGAGTTGGGAAAATAAGCTGCCCGCTCCACATGGGTGGCAGAGACAGTCACCTTGTGGCAATAATGAGGTTAGGTCGTCAATCTTACCTAAAATTAGATGAAATTTTTTACAGCTCAGAAACAGGCCATTGAGCCAAAATGCTCTACGCCAGTGTTTATGCTCCACATTAGTCTTGTTCCATTCTACTTCAGTTAACTCTTGATGTGGTTTAATGCTGAAGAAGGGTGAGCAGGCTTGGATAGAAAATAGAACATAGAAAAGCTACAGCACAAACAGGCCCTTCGGCCCACAAGTTGCGCTGACCAATTTATAATATAATAAAGGTTGTTATGTTCATTGAAGTAATCACTGGGATCTGTCTTGATATTTTGCCCAGAACAGCTCTTTCTTTGTCCCCAAACCTCCCATCGCACTTGTTCAGGGATCCCAGATTTCCCCATTGCCCGTTTTCTGCTTGTTAACGGCGGCACAGTGGTTAGCACTGCTGCTTCACAGCACCAGGGACCCGGGTTCGATTCCCGGCTTGGGTCACTGTCTGTGCAGAGTCTGCACGTTCTCCCCGTGTCTGCGTGGATTTCCTCCGCGTGTTCCGGTTCCCTCCCACATTCTGAAAGATGCGCTGGTTAGGTGCAATGGCCATGCTAAATTCTCCCTCAGTGTACCCGAACAGGCGCCAGAGTGTGGTGATAAGGGAATTTTCACAGTAACTTCATTGCAGTGTTAATGTAAGCCTACTCATGACACTAATAAATAGACTTAAACTTATTATCTCAGAGTTGATCATGGCCAAGGAGAGATAGATACCATATGACTGCTGACCCTGTCTCTAGCTCACTGGCCTGAATATTAAAAGTCGATGATTATATGCATTCAGAGAAGGCCTAATCTGAAATGTAGTTTAAATTGCAAGCTCACTCTTCAAAATGATAATTTCCCACAGAAAATAACATAGATATAGATGTTGAATATTTCTCTACTATAAATATTCTACAGAAACAAATAGTAATCTATACAGTGCAGAATTGGAACAAAAAAATCTTGGAACATAGACACTAGAAGTAGGAGTAGGCCATTTGGCACGGTAGCACAGTGGTTAGCACTGCTGGTTCACAGCTCCAGGGTCCTGGGTTCGATTCCCGGCTCAGGTCACTGTCTGTGTGGAGTTTGCACATTCTCCTCGTGTCTGCGTGGGTTTCCTCCGGGTGCTCCGGTTTCCTCCCACAGTCCAAAGATGTGCGGGTTAGGTTGATTGGCCAGGTTAAAAATTGCCCCTGAGATTCGTAGGTTAGCGGGATTAGCGGGTAAAATATGTGGGGGTAGGGCCTGGGTGGGATTGTGGTCGGTGCAGACTCGATGGGCCGAATGGCCTCCTTCTGCACTGTAGGGTTTCTATTTGGCCCTTTGAGCCTGCTCTGCCATTCATTATGATTGTGGCCGACCATCAAATTCAATATCATAGAATCATACAGCGCAGAAGAGGCCATTCGACCCATCGAGTCTGCACTGACACATTAGAAACACCTGAAATCCCATCTAATCCCATCTGCCAGCACTTGGCCCATAGCCCTGAATGTTATGATGTGCCAAGCGCTCATCCAGATACTTTCCAAAGGATGTGAGGCAACCCGCCTCCACCACCCTCCCAGACAGCGCATTCCAGACCGTCACCACCCTCTGGGTAAAAACGTTTTCCTTCACATCCCCCCTAATCCTCCTGCCCCTCACCTTGAACCTATGTCGCCTCCTGATATCCCTGCCCCCCCCATACCCCTTGATCCCTTTCGCCTCAAGAGCTATATCTAATTTCTCTAATTAAGAACATAAGAAATAGGAGCAGGAGTAGGCCATCTGGCCCTTCGAGCCTGCCCCGCCATTCAACAAGATCATGGCTGATCTGAAGCGAATCAGTTCCACTTACCCGCCTGCTCCCCATATCTCCTAATTCCCTTATCGATCAGAAAACTATCGACCCGTGATTTAAACATATTCAACGAGGAAGCCTCCACCACTTCAATGGGCAGAGAATTCCAGAGATTCACTACCCTCTGAGAGAAGAAGTTCCCCCTCAACTCTGTTCTGAACCGGCCCCCCCTTATTTTGAGGCTGTGCCCTCTAGTTCTGGGGGTTTCCCTTCTAAGTGGAAAGAATCTCTCCACCTCTACCCTATCCAGCCCCTTCATTATCTTATATGTCTCTATAAGATCACCCCTCATCCTTCTAAACTCCAACGAGCACAGACCCAATCTGTTCAATCTCTCCTCATAAGCTACACCCCTCATCTCCGGTATCAACCTGGTGAACCTTCTCTGCACTCCTTCCAAGGCCAATATATCCTTTTGCAAATAAGGGGACCAAAACTGCACACAGTACTCCAGTTGCGGCCTCACCAGTGCCTTGTACAGTTGCAGCAAGACCTCCCTGCTTTTATATTCTATCCCCCTCGCGATAAAAGCCAACATTCCGTTCGCCTTCTTGATCACCTGCTGCACCTGCAGACTGAGTTTTTGCGATTCGTGCACAAGGACCCCCAGGTCCCTCTGCACAGTCGCACGATGTAATTTTTCTCCATTTAAATAATATTCCAATTTACTATTATTTCTTCCAAAGTGGATAACCTCACATTTGCTAACGTTATATTCCATCTGCCAGATCCTCGCCCACTCGTAATTGTATCCAATTATAATGCCTTTCACAATCTCAGGAGGTCCGTGCAGCTTATCAAATGCTTCTCAAATATTTGGAATGCAAAATGTAGTTTAAATACAAGTTCACTCTTCAAAATGATAATTTCCCACAGAAAATAATATAGATATAGATGTTGGATATTTCTCTACCATGTTTTACAATTTATATAAAGTTACTGTCTTCATTATATATAAATTTTGTTTAATTATAAGGTGGAGGGCATTAATGGGGTTGAGTTTGAGCAAATCTAAAGACATACTTGCTGAAACTGGGGTGTAGTGGGGTGAGGAGGTGCATGCTTGTAATTTTTCGCTCTGTAAATAAATGTTAGACTGGATAAAGGTTGGCTCTTGTACTATCCTTCAACAATTAGTGGCACAATGGAAAGCGCGTTGGTCTTTTGGACAGCACGGTGGCACAGTGGTTAGCACTGCTGCCTCACAGCTTGAGGGACACGGGTTCAATTCCCAACTTGGGTCACTTTCCGTGTGGAGTTTGCACTTTCTCCCTGGGTCTCCGTGGGTTTCCTCCGGGTGCTCCGGTTTCATCCCACAGTCCAAAGATGTACGGGTTAGGTTGATTGGCCACGCTAAATTGCCCCTTAGTGTCCCGGGATGCATTGGTTAGAGGAATTAGCGGGATAAATATGTGGAGTTAAGGGGATGATTTACCGCTCAACTTGCTGCATGTTTCGTGGCGACAGGAGGAGGCCCACCATTGGCCGGCAGAGGGATCTTCTGGTTCTGCCTTTGTCAATGGTGTTGCCAGTTGCCCTTTCCACCGTGAAACCAAATAGGGCAGCACGGTGGCACAACGATTAGTAATGCTGCCTCACAGGAGACCCAGGTTCGATTCCCGACTTGGTTGACTGTGCGGAGTCTACATATTCTCCCCGTGTCTGCGTGGGTTTCCTCCGGGTGTTCCAATTTCATCCCACAGTCCGAAAGATATGCTGGTTAGGTGCATTGGCCATGCTAAATTCTCCCTCAGTGTACCCGAACAGGCGCCGGAGTGTGGTGACCAGAGGATTTTCAAAGTAATTTCATTGCAGTGTTAATGTAAGCCTAATCTGACACGAATAAATAAATAAACTTAAACATCCCAAGTGCAAGTTTTTAAAAGCCAATGTTGCATTAAGGTAAGAAATCACAATGATTAGATTTTTAATATAATTTTTAAACCACATTACTGGGAAAATAAATGTGTAAAACAACAACTAACTAAAATTGGCAAAATGAGATAAATCATGCTACAATGGGTAAAATGAGGCATTTGATCGCAATGATTTCAAGCTTCATTTTGGGTCTTGAGTTTAGGACAATTAATTGGCTTCCTCATCACCAGCCAAGGTAACCCTTCCTCAAGACGCTATCTTCTTCCCTATGAGAGAACACATCAGTGTCTACATCTCTTGACCCCAAATGAGCACGAGTCACTTCACAATAAATTAGACCAGTTATTATAAAAATCTAGGTTAACAGTGAGCTTTTAACATTCCCAGGACCACGGAGACACTCCAAAAGCTTTTGCAAAATGCCACCTTGTATTTAACAAGCCCTGCACCTTCAAGTCTGCAGCATTCCGAGTTTCATTAAGGAACTCGAGTGGAAAATAGGTTAGAGGTCATTGCAAGCTGTCGGCAGGACTGGAAGATCGGAAAGTTCTGGACCTTAACTGTGTTTATCTATCCACTGATGCTGCCAAACCGGCTGAGTTTATCCAGCGTTTCCTGTTTTCACTCCTTTTTCTATCTAAGTTTCAATCCATGTTGCCCCCACAATGAGGAATATTGGATGCGCCCCTTCTCTTACAGGGTAAGTTCATCTCCCAAATTCTGTATTTATCATGCACCTATTAGGGACCCATAGAAGAAAATCTATCCCCTTGAATTCAGATTTCTCCAATCAGACTTGAAGAATTCTGACAATGATCTCCCTGTGATGGTGTGGTGAACCACTGTTACTACATGTATGTGCCTGGACACACCCATGCTGCACCTGGCCCGAGACTCCTCCCTTTCCACCTGAGACCCCTCCCTTTCCACCCAGAGTGGGATATAAAGGTGATGGTCCCTCCTCCTTGCCTCAGTCCAGACCAGGTCGGCTACAAGGGTGTGCTCCTGTTCTCTGTGAATAAAAGCCTATTAGTTTTCCCTCACAATCAGAAGTCTTCGCGTCGTAATTGATAGTGCATCAGATGGGAAGATATTTGCTCCCTCAATACTGCCCCAATGCTACTGTGTTCCAAAACGTATCGGATTAGATAAATAGCCAACTGTTTCTTGGTAGAGAAAGATAAAACATATTTTCTGGCCATAAAGTCTAGAATCCCTACAGTGCAGAAGGAGACCATTCGGCCCATCGAGTCTGCACTGACTCTCCAACAGAGCATCTCACCCGAGCCCACCTTCCTGCCCTATCTCCCCGTAGCACCACGTATTCATTCCACTAATCCCCCTAATCTACACATCTTGGGACATGGACGGAGAATTTAGCATGGCCAGTCCACCTAACCTGCACATCTTTGGTGTGTGGGAGGAAACTGGAGCACCCGCAGGAAACCCACGCAGATATGGGGAGAACGTGGAAATTCCATATAGACAGTGACCCAAGGCCGGAATTGAACCCGGGTCCCTGGTGTTGCGAGGCAGCAGTGCTAACCACCCTGCCACCCCAATCTTAGTTTCAGCTTTGTAAAGCCAATTTGTGCTTTTGTATGAAATCTACAATTATGCAACGATTTTCAAAAAGATAACCCAGCTCTGACCTTGCAAATAAATATTTTAATTGGTTCTCCAAATCATTTTCAACTCAGATGATGTACTGGATTGTAAAACAGCATGCAACTCTTACCATAGTCTGTATTTTAAGTGTTGCTTAACTGGTTGTTCCAATCTGAATAATCAGATAGTTTTTCATATTAGCAAACAGGAATCATAAAACTAATGTCGGTAGAAGCCAGGCAGTTTGATTTACAACCACATCTGATGTACACCTTTTGCCTCAACACTTACACATGTTCGAAAAAATAAAAAAGCAGTTTTTTAAAATCTCACTAAACTAGTCCTGATTTTGGTTAGTAAGCACAAATAGCACATATCCACCGCCTTCAATGTTCACTCCCTCTGCCACTGATGAGGGCACTGTGTACCATCTACAAGATGCACTGTAGCAATTCACCAAGACTCTTTTGACAACACCTTTCAAATTCACAAACTTTACCACCTAGAAAGACAACGGTAGCAGATACATGGGAATACTGCCGGCTGCAAGTTCTCCTCCAAGCTCCACACCATCCTGTCTCGGAAATATATCGCTGTTACTTCATTGTTGTTGGGTCAAAAGCCTGGAACTCCTTCCCTAACAGCGCTGTGGGTGTTCCTACACCTCCTGGTCTGCAGAGGTTAAGAAGGTGGCTCACCACCGTCTTCCCAAGGGCAATTACGGATGGGCAATAAGAATGTTGGCCTGACCATTGAAGGCCATGTCCCATGAAGTATTTTTGTCAAGCTTCCTCTTACTTCGTAAAATTATAGCACGGGAATCAACCTGAGAGAACAAAGGGGCAATTAAGAAAGTTTACAGCGCAGCAGAGGCCATTCAGCCCATTATGTCTCTCCTGGCTCATTACAGGAGCAAGCAAAAATCAATCCCATTGCTCTGCTCAGATAAAAGCAAATTACTGCAGATGCTGGAATCTGAAACACAAACAGAAAATACTGGAAAATCTCAGCAGGTCTGACAGCGTCTGTGGAGAGAGAATAGAACCAATGTTTTGAGTCTGGATGATCCCTTGTCAGAACTGAAGACAAGAAAAATCAGACAAGATTTATACCATGAGGGAGAGGGGAGGGGTGGGGGAGGGGGGGGGGGGGGGCGGTTCGTAATTGATAGGAATGGCATAGCCAAACCCCAAAGCTCACAGTATAAATCCTGTCCGATTTTCCTGGCCGTCAGCTCTGACAAAGGGTCATTCAGACTCGAAACATTGTTTTAAGTTTATTTATTAATCGCAAGTACAATAAGAAGTCTCACAATACCAGGTTAAAGGCCAACAGGTTTATTTGGAATCACGAGCTTTCGGAGTGCTGCTCTGTCATAAGATGAGTGAGTGAGTACTTAATTCCAAGTAGGTTTACATTAACACTGCAATTAAGTTACTGTGAAAATCCCTGAGTCGCCACACTCCAACGCCTGTTTGGGCAAACTGAGAGAGGATTTAGCATGGCCAATGCACCTAACCAGCACATCTTTCGGACTGTGGGAGGAAAGCGGAACACCCAGAGGGAACCTACACAGACACGGGGAGAACGTGCAGACTCCGCATAGACAGTGACCAAAGTTGGGAATCGAACCTGGGTCCCTGGCATTATGAGGGAGCAGTGCTAACCACTGTGCCATCGTGCTGCCCAGTTGGTTCTATTCTCTTTCTACAGATGCTGTCAGACCTGCTGAAGTTTTTCATCATTTTCTGGGGTTTTTTTCAGATTCCAGCATCCACAGTATTTTTGCCCTTAAGTTTCATTTTGGGTCTAGGTTTGGGAAATTAACTGGCTTCCTCATCACCAGCCAAGATAACCCTTCCTCAAGACGCTATCTTCTCCCCTATGAGAGAACACATCAGTGTCTACGTCTCTTGACCCCAAGTGAGCACGGAGTCACTTCACAATAAATTAGAACAGTTATTATAAAAATCTAGGTTAACAGTGAGCTTTTAACATTCCCAGGACCACGGAGACACTCCAAAAGCTTTTGCAAAATGCCACCTTGTATTTAACAAGCCCTGCACCTCCAAGTCTGTGGCATTCCGAGTTTTATTAAGGAACTCGAGTGGAAAATAGGTTAGAGGTAATTGCAAGCCAAGCAAAAAGATACGGGCCTCGGCTACCTTGGGAATACTTCAAACAAGCAGCATTTAAAAACCGCAGGAACGAAGCTCCTCTCTTTAGTGCTGCGTTCCCAGAAACGTTTAACATTCGGGAGAGGGGGAATAAAAACTTTGGGAGATGCATCAAACTTGATTTATGACTGAGATTCTTTATGAATCAGAGTCTATGTAGGTAATGATTCACAGTTAATTTTATTGTCTTGAACGCATTACCATTCCTTTCGATATTGATGCTTTCAAAGTAAAAATCAAAGCAAAGAGTGCACTAACAATTCAATTTTGAAGCGCACATCAATTGTCC
The DNA here is from genome assembly GCF_964213995.1 of Mustelus asterias. Taxonomy (NCBI): domain Eukaryota; kingdom Metazoa; phylum Chordata; class Chondrichthyes; order Carcharhiniformes; family Triakidae; genus Mustelus; species Mustelus asterias. The sequence goes on from NC_135824.1 coordinate 29,844,030, forward strand.
ACTTAAGAGCTGGCCATCTTATTTGCATGTTTATGCCCTACAAGAATGAAGGTTAAAAACTATCCCACTGCAATATTATAAATTGACTTGCAGCCAGTATGTGTTAAGATCACCTGCAGTAATATCAAATAGGTCACTAATTCCAGCATATCTAAGTCTCTCTCTGCTTAAGTGACTAACTACCATTAATCATCCCTGTCCATTTCTAAAGGACTATCAAAGTGCTTTATTGTTAGGCTTGATTCCAAAGGTAAAGGAAACAGAAGACCTTGTACTTACTGCAAACAGATTATAAAGTTAGCTGATGAAGTGAGCAGAGGGGAAATGTCTTATTTGTTTAAGTTGTGTGCCAATGGCTCTCTGACTATGGGGGTCCGAGCAATACAGTTTAAAATTCACCAAGGGTGGGATTTTCCAGCCCTTCCTGCCGGTGGGGTCGTCCAGACCCGCCACAAGTTCCCCTCCGCAGTGGGTCAGGCGAGCCAGGTAAAACATCGTAGACATCGGCGGGACCGGAGGATCCCGCCAGCAGCTCATGACGAGCCGCCTCCGCCATTGGAAAACACACCACGGAAGGACTGGAAAATCCCACCCCAAGCTTCGATTCCTGAGGCAGGATTTTCCAGCTGTGCTCGCCCCAAGGCCGGAAATTCCTACCCAAGATCAACGGACCTTTGCATGGTCCTCCCCCGCCCGCTACGATTCCTGTGGCGGGCGGGATGGGAAAATTCCGCTCCTGGTCTGTATTGAGTTAACCATCTCCCCTAAGGTGCGATAGTCACTACAATTAGTGTTAATTACTTTGGAGTGAGGCAAGAGAAGAATAAATTGTTTGTAAAAAAACAAATCCAGATCCTGCAGAAAGCCAGCATCTGCTCCTGTTTTATTGATCAGACATTAAGGAGGTTCCAGTTGCATCTGGAATCAGGGGAGGTGGTCGTGTAGTGGTCTTGTCACTGGACTAGTAATCCAGAGTCCCAGGGTAATGCCCTGGGGACCTGTGTTCGAATCCCACCATGGCACTTGGTGGAATTTAAATTTACTGATGCCCCTCTATGGAAGGGAATCTGCTTTCTTTACTCACTCTGGCCTACAGACCCACAGCAATGCTGTTAACTCTTAAATAGCCAAGTGAGCCACTCAATTCAAAAGCAATGAGGGATTGGCTGGCCTTCCCAGAGAAGCCATAAGACGACCATGAGAAATAGGAGCAGGAATAGGCCATTCAGCCCTTCACGCATGCTCTGCCATTTAACAAGATCATGGCTGACCTAACACTCACTAAGTTCACTTTCCTGCCTTATCTCCATAACCCTTAATTCCCCCACTGATTAAAAACCTATCGACTTCAGCCTTGAAAATGTTCAAACTTCCCGCGGTAAAGAATTCTAAAGATTCACCACTCTTTGAAAGAAGAAATTCTTTCTCAAAATGAATCTCCCACACACTGTGCACTGCAGAATGCCTCAGATTCACGCTGAAAATCCAGCGGCAGGGCCTATTCCTGCTGGAGGGGCCGGCAGCATAGGGCTACTACGCATATGCTGATCTCTGCCCTGACAGATCGGCACAGTGCCGGCCTCCCGATCGCTGGCCAGTAGCAACCCCACATCGCTGCCCCTCTGATCCCCCCAGCCTCTTATCGCTGGCCTCCCAGAAGTCTCCAGGCCAGCCCCAATGCCCCCCCTCCTCCTCCCGGCCCGCCTCAATTCCAACCCCCCCCGCCCCACCCACCAGTCCAAAACTCCCCAGCAGCACACCCCCACACCCAAATGGCCAGCCCCAATCAGCCTCCTCCCCCCTCTGCCACTGAGCCCTATGCAGCCTCTGCTCCCTCTCCCTCCCTACCTCTCCCTCTTTCTCATGTATGTGAAAGATCCGTGCCCAACTATTAAATAAGAGAACGGGTAGGAGTCATCATTCACTATCACTTAAGCACAGGTTCAGTTCATTCTTATGATGTTTGTGGGACCTTAGCCGGAATTTTCCAGGGTTCGTTCATGCCAGCGGGATCCTCTGGGCCCCCCCCCCACCCCCACCGATCTCCCCCCATAGACCCTGCCCCAATAGACCCCACCCCCTTGGCACTGCCCGATGCCCGGAGATGGAGATAAGGAGAATTCTTTTTTCTCAAGAGGGTCATGAGTCTCTGGAATTCTCTCCTTCAAAGGGCAGTGGAAGCAGAATGTTTAAATAGCTTTAAATCAGACCCAGGTAGATTCATGGTTAATAAGGGGGTGAGAAATGACCTGATAGAGGTGTATAAGATGTTGAGAGGTATTGATAGAGTGGATTCTCAGAGGCTTTTACCCAGGGCTGAAATGGTTGTCACAAGAGGTCACAAGTTTAGGGTGCTGGGGAGTAGGTATAGAGGAGATGTTAGGGGTAAGTTTTTCACTCGGAGGGTGGTGGGTGCGTGGAATCGGCTGCCGGTAGTGGTGGTGGAGGCGGATTCGATCGAGTCTTTTAAGAGACTTTTGGATAGGTTCATGGAGGTTAGTAAGATAGAGGGTTATAGATGAGCCTGGAAGGTAAGGAAATTGTTTGGTGCAACTTGTGGGCTGAAGGGCCTGTTTGTGCTGTAGCTTTTCTATGTTCTATGAAAGGAGCAGATCGGAGGTTATAATCAGATCAGCCATGATCTCATTGAATGGTGGAGCAGGCCTGAGGGGCCGAATGGCCTACTCCTGCTCCGAATTCGTATGTTGGTATGTGGAGTGCGACAGAGAGAGCACACTTATACTGGAGTGTTCCAACTGCATTTACAACTTCAGTCGTATCCGTGGGAGCCCCCGTCTGTCAAGGATAAAAAGTGAAGTTAAAATACCAGGGGCAAAGGTCAACCCTGGAGTGAAATGGGCACATTTGTGTGGGAAGAGGGGAGGTGAGGGTGGAGGAAAGAGAGAGAGAGGCGCCGTCAACTGATAGAGTTACGGGATGAACAGTTCTCAAGAAAAAGGGATTAACCAGTGGCTAAGATGCAGTGGAACATAGAAGCAGAATGAGAGACGAAATTCAAGGTCAGGATTTTACTGCCTCTTCCACCTGATCTAATGGTCCCATTAACCTGAACAGATTTAAATGGCCCACTGCATCCACCGGGGGGAGACACATCGCAGCAAGGCCGTAACATCCTGGCCCAAGATTCTATTCCAGTCAGACTTCAGAAACAGGGAATTCAAACAAAGGGTTAAAAATTTTCCAATAAAACTACACAGTATTAAGCTTTAAAAGGGAGATGGAAAGTTAGTGTTGCTGGCAGCGCGATTATCGGGTCCCATCATTGTCAACGGGCTTCCCCGCTGAATGCACCCTTCGCCCCCGGTAAACCCATGGCAGGGGTGCGTCGATGGTGGGACCAGAAGATCCCGCTGGCATGAACGTCGGAAACTTCCGGCCAAGATCCCACAAACAGCATAAGAGTGAACTGATCATGTGATTTGGTGATGGTGACTCTCACTGTCTTTTTACTGAATAGTGGGCACGGATCTTTCGTATCCATAGAGGGAGGGGGAGCGAGAGAGAGAAGAGGGAGCTTCAGTTTAACATCGCGTCCAACAGACAACACCCACCTTCAGCACTGCTGTGAAGTGGCAGCCCACATTTTACTACAAAAGGTCGTGAACGTAGCCCAGTCCATCACACAAACCAGCCTCCCATCCATTGACTCTGTCGACACTTCCCACTGCCTTGGCAAAGCATGCAGTATGATTAAGGACCTCGCCCACCCTGGACATTCTCTCTTCCACCTTCTTCCAATGGGAAAAAAGATACAAAAGTCTGAGGTCGTGTACTAACCGACTCAAGAACAGCTTCTTCCCTGCTGCCATCAGACTTTTGAATGAACCTAGCTCGCACTAAGTTGATTTTTCTCTCCACCCTAGCTATGACTGTAACACTACATTCTGCACTCTCTCCTTTCCTTCTCTATGAATGGTATGCTTTAACTGTATAGCGCGCAAGAAACAATACTGTTCACTGTATACTAACACGTGATAAGAATAAATCAATTCCTTCTCTATGAATGGTATGCTTTGACTGTATAGCGCGCAAGAAACAATACTTTTCACTTTATACTAATACATGTGACAATAATAAATCAAATCAAATTTTATGCCCCAGTCCCTGGAGTGGGACTCGAACCTACAATCCACAGGCAAGAGTGTCGCCCAGTGATTTAGTATCAGTTGTTTGGATTTAGTATCAGTTGTTTGGGTTTAATATCAGTTGTTTGGGTTTAATCTCAGTTGTTTGGGTTTAATCTCAGTTGTTTGGGTTTAATCTCAGTTGTTTGGGTTTAATCTCAGTTGTTTGGGTTTAATCTCAGTTGTTTGGGTTTAATCTCAGTTGTTTGGGTTTAATCTCAGTTGTTTGGGTTTAATCTCAGTTGTTTGGGTTTAATATCAGTTGTTTGGATTTAGTATCAGTTGTTTGGGTTTAATCTCAGTTGTTTGGGTTTAATCTCAGTTGTTTGGGTTTAATATCAGTTGTTTAGGTTTAATCTCAGTTGTTTTGGGTTTAATCTCAGTTGTTTGGGTTTAATATCAGTTGTTCTGGGTTTAATATCAGTTGTTCTGGGTTTAATCTCAGTTGTTTGGGTTTAATCTCAGTTGTTTGGGTTTAATATCAGTTGTTAATATCAGGGATTTGTTCCCAGGAGCAGGCTGAGGGTAAGAGAGTGGGTTTTCTGACTTTAATTAATTATTTATTTTTTTGTTTCCTTACACTCTTATTAACTTTTCACTGTCTTACTTGACATAAAGTGTCCAGTATGAGTGTGAAACCAGTGTGTTGTTCCCAGTGTAGGATGTGGGAGGTCCTGGAGGCATCTGGCCTCCCGGACATCCACATCTGTGAGGGGTGTGTCGAGCTGCGGTTCCTGAGGGACCGTGTTAGGGAGCTGGAACTGCAGCTCGAGGATCTTAGGCTGATGAGGGAGAATGAGGAGGTGATAGACAAGAGCTATCATCAGGTGGTCACACCAGGGCAACGGGAGGAGGCCAAGTGGGTGATGGCCAGGAAGGGTAAGGCTAGGGTGGTTGAGAGCACCCCAGTGGATTTGCCCCTGCACAACAAGTACTCCTGCTTGAGTACTGCTGGGGGGGACAGCCCGCCTGGGGGAAGCAGCAGTGGCCGTGTCTCCGCAGTGGAGTCCAGCCCTGTAACTCAGAGGGCTAAGGAAAAGAGGAGGAAGGCGGTATTAATCGGGGACTCGATGGTGAAGGGGACAGACAGGCGTTTCTGCGGAGGTAGGCGGGATTCTCGCATGGTGGTCTGCCTCCCTGGGGCCGGGATCCAGGATGTCGCTAGTCGCGTCCCGGAAATCCTGAGGTGGGAGGGAGAGGAGCCTGAGGTAGCGGTACATATTGGTACCGCTGATGTGGGTAGGAAGGGAGAAGGGGTCATGAAAAGGGAGTACAGGGAATTAGGGAGACAGCTGAGAAAGAGGAAAGCAAAGGTAGTAATCTCAGGATTACTGCCTGTGCCACGGGAAGGTGAGGGCAGGAATGGAGTGAGGTGGAAGATGAATGTGTGGCTGAGGGACTGGTGCAGGGGGCAGGGATTCAGGTTCCTGGACCATTGGGACCTCTTTAGGGGCAGGGGTGATCTGTATACAAAAAACGGGTGGAACTTGAATCACACGGGGACCAATATCCTGGCCGGTAGGTTGGCTAAAGTTACTGGGGAGAATTTAAACTAGATAGGTTGGGGGGAGGGGAGCTAGAAGAGTTGACTAGGATCAAGGAACTAATTGATGGGGTGGAGGATGCAGGGGTAAGGGGAATTACAAAATTAATGGTAGAGGAGAGGGTGCAAGTGAATGAAGGCGGTAATTTAGATAAGGGAGTAGAGGGAGAGGGTGTTCGCGACTCATCAAAGCGGGTCCAGATAAAAGCTGGAATAAGGACACTTTGCCTGAATGCACGAAGCATTCGGAACAAGGTATATGAGTTGATGGTGCAAATCAGCACGAGTGGGTACGATCTAGTGGCCATTACAGAAACGTGGCTGAAAGGTGACCAGGACTGGGAGATGAATATCCAGGGGTATCAGGCGTTTAGGAAGAATAGACAGGAAGGAAAAGGTGGTGGGGTCGCGCTATTAATAAGAGATAATATCAGGGTAGTACTGAGGGATGACATAGGCTCTGAGGAACAAAACGTGGAATCGTTATGGGTAGAGATGAGGAATAGTAGAGGGAGAAAGACACTAGTAGGTGTGGTATATAGGCCCCCAAATAATAATGTTGAGGTGGGGAGGGCTATAAACAAGCAGATAAGGGATGCGTGTAAAAACGGAACGGCAATAATCATGGGGGACTTCAACATGCACATTGACTGGCAGACTCAAGTCGGTAAGGGTGGAATGGAGGAAGAGTTCTTAGAATGCTGTCGGGATAGTTTCCTTGAACAGCATGTTACGGAACCGACGAGGGAACGAGCTATTTTGGATCTGGTATTGTGTAACGAGGTAGGTAGAATTAAGGATCTTATTGTGAAGGACCCTCTTGGGTCTAGTGACCACAATATGGTCGAATTTCTGATTCAGATGGAAGAGGAGAAAGTTTGGTCCCAAACCAGTGTCCTCTGTTTGAACAGAGGGAAATATGATAGGATGAGGGATGAATTGGCTAAGGTAGACTGGGAGAGCAGGCTGGCAGGTAGGATAGCTGAGGAACAGTGGAGGATTTTTAAGGAGATCCTTTTCAGTTCTCAGCAAAAATATATTCCAGCAAAAAACAAAGATTGTAAGAAAAGGGAGAACCAGCCGTGGATAACGAAGGAAATAAAGGAGAGTATTAAAATAAAAACAGCTGCGTACAGAGTGGCCAAAAATAGTGGAGAAACAAGTGATTGGGAAAAATTTAAGAAACAACAAAGAGAGACTAAGAAAGCGATAAAGAAAGGAAGGATAGACTATGAAGCTAGGCTAGCAATTAATATAAAAAATGATAGTAAAAGTTTTTATAAATATATAAAAAGGAATAGAGTGGCTAGAGTGAATGTTGGACCCTTGGAGGACGAGAGGGGGGAGTTAATAGTGGGAAATGAGGATATGGCTGAGTCTTTAAATAAGTTTTTTGTGTCGGTCTTCACGGTGGAGGACACAAATAGTTTGCCAAATATTAACGATAGAGGGTTGGCAGCAGGAGAAATACTTAATACAATTAATGTAACCAGAGAGGCAGTGCTGGGTAGACTAATGGGACTGAAGGTGGACAAGTCCCCGGGTCCGGATGGAATGCATCCCAGGGTATTGAAAGAAATGTCAGAGGTAATAGTGGATGCGTTAGTGATTATTTATCAAAACTCGTTGCATTCTGGGGTAGTGCCGGTTGATTGGAAAACGGCTAATGTTACGCCGCTGTTTAAAAAAGGAAGGAGACAAAAGGCGGGTAACTATAGGCCGGTCAGCTTAACGTCTGTAGTAGGGAAAATGCTGGAATCCATTATTAAAGAGGAGATAGCAGGGCATCTGGATAGAAATGGTTCGATCAATCAGACGCAGCATGGATTCATGAGGGGAAAGTCGTGCTTGACGAACATGTTGGATTTTTATGAAGATGTGACTAGGGCGGTTGATGGAGGAGAACCGGTGGATGCGGTGTTTTTGGATTTCCAAAAGGCGTTTGATAAGGTGCCCCATAAAAGGCTACTGAAGAAGATTAGGGCACACGGAGTTGGGGGTAGTGTGTTAAAGTGGATTGGGGACTGGCTATCCGACAGGAAGCAAAGAGTCGGAATAAATGGGTGTTTTTCCGGTTGGAGGAAGGTAACTAGTGGCGTGCCGCAGGGATCGGTACTCGGGCCGCAACTATTTACCATTTATATAGATGATCTGGAGGAGGGGACGGAGTGTAGGGTAACGAAGTTTGCAGACGACACAAAGATAAGTGGAAAAGTGAATCGTGTGGAGGACGGAGAAGATCTGCAGAGAGATTTGGACAGGCTGAGTGAGTGGGCGAGGATATGGCAAATGGAGTATAACGTTGAGAAATGCGAGGTTATACACTTTGGAGGAAATAATAACAAATGGGATTACTATCTCAATGGAAACAAATTAAAACATGCTACCGTGCAAAGGGACCTGGGGGTCCTTGTGCATGAGACGCAAAAGCCCAGTCTGCAGGTACAACAGGTGATCAAGAAGGCAAATGGGATGTTGGCCTATATTGCGAAGGGGATAGAATATAAAAGCAGGGATGTCTTGATGCACCTGTACAGGGCATTGGTGAGGCCGCAGCTGGAATACTGTGTGCAGTATTGGTCCCCTTATATGAGGAAGGATATATTGGCATTGGAGGGAGTGCAGAGAAGGTTCACCAGGTTGATACCGGAGATGAGGGGTTTGGATTATGAGGAGAGGCTGAGGAGATTGGGTTTGTACTCGTTGGAGTTTAGAAGGATGAGGGGGGATCTTATGGAGACTTATAAGATAATGCGGGGGCTGGATAGGGTGGAGGCGGAGAGATTCTTTCCACTTAGTAAGGAAGTTAAAACTAGAGGACACAGCCTCAAAATAAAGGGGGGTCGGTTTAAGACAGAGTTGAGGAGGAACTTCTTCTCCCAGAGGGTGGTGAATCTCTGGAATTCTCTGCCCACTGAGGTGGTGGAGGCTACCTCGCTGAATATGTTTAAAGCGCGGATGGATGGATTCCTGATCGGTAAGGGAATTAAGGGTTATGGGGATCAGGCGGGTAAGTGGTACTGATCCATGTCAGATCAGCCATGATCTTATTGAATGGCGGGGCAGGCTCGAGGGGCTAGATGGCCTACTCCTGCTCCTATTTCTTATGTTCTTATGTTCTTATGTGAGCCACAGCTGCTGGAATGCAGAAGGTTGTGGCTCAGTGGGTATTGAAGAGTAGGTACAGAAGAGAATGGTTATACAACGATTATGCATGGAAATAAAATTTGCAGATGAAGAATAGATCAAGAACTAATAAGAAGGGAGGACTGAAAGAAATTATAACTAAGAGAAGACATTGTCCAGGTCCAAAAGAGAGGAAATAAGAACCGAGAGATCAAAGTGATTTGTTTTAAAATGCAGCACAGTTACCATGGAAAGAGACTGAAGCAATAGTTATTCAGTAAAGAAGCTTTTCACTCTGTAATATCAGAAAAGGAGGTCTCCTCCATGTTACTTTATTGCCCAGTGTGAGAAATGATTCAATTGCAATAGCGCGCAACACATTAAATGATGTTTATAGCTATTTACCATTTAAAATCCCAGCCACAGGGGTGGGTCGCTACACTAGACGCAAGAATTGATGGCAGTGGATTAGCGCTAAAAGGAAAAAAAAGACTCATACTGTGTCGTATGGCACTTCCAGTCTTCCAAAGCATTACAAACTGCTCAGCTTGTATTTGTTCAACTGCAGTGCTGAGTCAATGCTGGAGGTGCTGTTTTCTGAATGAGAAGTTAGATCACCCGCCCTCTTGGGGAAAGAGTTCACCCCGGTAATGCTGACCATATTCACCCCTCAAACAATATCGCCAAAATGAGGTGCCAATGTCGCATTGCAAGCTTCCTGTGTGTAAATTGACTGCTACATTACAAGTCACGCTACTCAGTTCGCCACGGTGGCCCAGTGGTTAACGCTGCTGCCTCACGGCGCCAGGGACCCGGGTTCATTTCCGGCCTCGGGTCACAGTCTGCGTGGAGTTAGCACATTCTCCCCGTGTCTGCGTGGGTTTCCTCTGGGTGCTCTAGTTTCCTCCCACACTCCAAAGATGTGTGGGTTAGGTGCATTGGTCATGCTAAATTAACCCTCGTGTCAGGGGGATTAGGAGAGTAAATATGGGGGGTTACGGGAATAGGGCCTGCATAGGATTGTGGTTGGTGCAGACTTGATGGGCTGAGTGGCCTCCTTCTGCACTGTTGGGACTCTATGGGATTCTATGAGTTCATTGGTTACAAGGTGCTGTGCGACACCCCAAAGTAATAAAAGGTGTTGTATAAATGCAAGTCTATTTATTTTAGTCAAGCAAAAAAGCAAGTTGATGCAGGGCAAGGCAGCCATAATCCAATACTGATTCTCATGCTTTCTTCCATGTACCCCTTCACTGTACAATGTATTAGTACATAGTACAGCACAGGAACAGGCCCTTCAGCCCACAATGTTGTGCCGAACATGACGACAAATAAAACCCCTTCTGCCTGTCCTTGGTCCATATCCCTCAATTACTTGTATATTTATCTGCTTATCTAAAAGCCCCTTAAATGCCCAAATCGTATCTGCTTGCACCGCCACCCCGGCGGTGTGTTCCAGACACCTACCACCATCTAATCGTTCTACTTAGAATCATAGAAACTACAGTGCAGAAGGCAGCCATTTGGCCCATCGAGCCTGCACCGACAACAATACAACCCAGGGATATCCCCACATATTTACCCTCCTAGTCTCCCTGACACCAAGAATCAATTTATCGTGGCCAATCAACCTAACCCACACATCTTTGGACTGAGAGAGGAAACAGGAGCACCCGGAGGAAACCCACGCAGACACGGGGAGAACGTGCAAACTCCACACAGACAGTGACCCGAGGCCGGAATTGAACCCGGGTCCCTGACGCTGTGAGGCAGCAGTGCTAACCACTGTGCCGCTCTTTCGACTTTGCTCATTTTATTTGGGGATGACCACAACGCTGCCTGATTACCCTTTCCCACATTCTCCTGTCAGTCGCCCACTTCTCTTTCAACCCTGCCGCATTTATGTCTCTTGCCGCTTACATTCTTCCATCTTGCATTCCTCCTTCCTCCTGGGAGAACCACCTCCATCACTCACCTCAGCACACTGCCTCTCAGTCTCTCTTTCCCAGCAACAGATGACTGTACCATTCCAATACGTAAGCAGCTACTTTTTTTGGTGCTCCCAAAATTGTCACTAACCTCCCCCCAGCTCCCCACATCCCACCCAACCACCAACCCCCCTCCCCCGGTGTACCAGTTCCAGGTCTTGCCCTTTCTCATTACTCCACACATTTCAGTACCCGCAGCATGTTAGTAACTCCTTCATGTTGCCCAAGTTTCTGCACTAAGTAACAGTTTATTCTACAATTGTCCATCTGCCGATGATTTTCAGCCACCTCAATGCATTCAATTTTCCTCCTCTTGCCTCTGAATGCTCAACGCGATTGAGCTTTAAAGTTTATTTATTAGTCACAAGTAGGCTTACATTAACACCCCCACAATGAAGTTACTGTGAAAACCCCCTCGTCGCCACACTCCGGCTCCTGTTCGGGTTACACTGAGGGAGAAGTTAGCATGGCCAATGCACCTGACCAGCACGTCTTTCGGACTGTGGGAGGAAACCGGAGCACCCTGAGGAAACCCACGCAGACACGGGGAGAACGTGCAGACTCCACACAGACAGTGACCCAAGCCGGGAATTGAACCCGGGTCCCTAGCAAGGCAGCAGTGCTAATCGCTGTGCCACTGTGCCTCCCCATTGCCACGCTTGCAGACAAAAATAATCATTTCTTTGTACCGTCAATAACTTAGTGACGAACACTTTGAAAATGATACCATGCTTCTTAACCCAATATAAAAAAGACACTGCAGGAAATTTAGAGCATCTCCAATCAACTCTGCGCTTGCAAGTGTCCAAAGTAAATGCTCACTCCAGGATGCAATCATTCTGTGAATACAAGAACACAAAATGAGAGCCAGGCATGAGGTGATGTGATGTTAGCTCTGAAATCCAGTTTAATAAAAGAAGCAGCATGAAACTCAGACTCCCGTTAATAGCCACAATCAAGGTAAAATTTTTAAATTAATTGTATTCTCTCTTTTCTACTCAAGTTTTTTCCCAAGCGCACTGAAATACCTTATATTCCAACAGTATCACACTCAAAATTATAAGCAGCATGATAGAATTAAGACAATGCGGTAACCACGGGTCTCACTGGCGATACAGCGTATGTTGAAATCGGGAAATTAAAAACAAAACTGCTAAGGATTATGTTTCACGCGCTTTGGAGGGAAATGAGACTGCTTCGGAGAAATGAATTATAAAGAGATTAATCCGCATAGGCATTTTTTACATTGCGAAACTTTCCATCAGAATACCAGCACCACAGAGCCACACTTCCATAATCAGACACAATCATGCAGTCGTATCATTGGTACTCTGAAGAACAGGCTTCCCATTCAGTACAGCGCTGCATAGATTGCGTCAGTGTCAGCCTATCTAAAGCTCTCCCTTCCTTGACTGGAAAGGATCTATTAACTAGCAGAGTTTCCCACTGACACAATCCAGGATAGGGCAAGCCCACCCACCAGCAGCCATCCTTTGGTTCTTCTGCCCAGAGAAGGATAAGGGGTGTCTTGACAAATACATGAATAGGATGGGAATAGAGGGATACGGTCTCTGGAAGGATAGAGGGTTTTAATTCAGTCGGACAGCATGGTCGGTGCAGGCTTGGAGAGCCGAAGGGCCTGTTCCTGTGCTGTAATTTTCTTTGTTCTTTCTAACACCAAACTATGGGAGACATTCCAGTGAATGAATTTCAATTATTATTGTCATATGTATTGGGATACAGTGAAAAGTATTGTTGCATGTGCACTATACAGACAGGACATACTGTTCATTTTGAATTGAGTTATCATCGTCTGTATTGGTATACAGTGAAAAGTATTGTTTCTTGAGTGCTATACAGACAAAGCATACCGTTCATAGAGTGCATATGGGAGAAGGAAAGGAGAGGGTGCAGAATATAGTGTTGCAGTTACAGATAGGGTGCAGAGAAAGATCAGCTTAATATAAGGAAGTCCATTCAAAAGTATGACGGCAGCAGGGGAGGAGCTGCGCAAGTCGATTGGTACGTGACCTCAGACTTTTGTATTTTTTTCCCAACATAAGAGGTTGGAAGAGAGAATGCCCGGGGCTTGAGAGGTCCTTGATTATGTTGGCTGCATTCCCGAGGCAGTGTAGACGGAGTCAATGGATGGGAGGCTGGTTTGCGTGATGGACTGGGTTACGTTCACAACCCTTTGTAATTTCTTGCTGTCTTGGACAGAGCAGGAGCCTTACCAAGCTATGATACAACCTCACAAATTTGATTGAATTTTTTGAGGAGGTAACTAAGTGTGTTGATGAAGGTATGTCAGTTGATGTCATATAGATGGATTTTAGTAAGGCGTTTGATAAGGTCCCCCATGGTCGGCTTATGATGAAAGTGAGGAGGTGTGGAATAGAGGGAAAGTTGGCCGATTGGATAGGTAACTGGCTGTCTGATCAAAGACAGAGGGTGGTGGTGGATGGAAAATTTTCGGATTGGGGGCAGGTTGCTAGCGGAGTGCCACAGGGATCAGTGCTTGGTCCTCTGCTCTTTGTGATTTTTATTAATGACTTAGAGGAGGGGGCTGAAGGGTGGATCAGTAAATTTGCTGATGACACCAAGATTGGTGGAGTAGTGGATGAGGTGGAGGGCTGTTGTAGGCTGCAAAGAGACATAGATAGGATGCAAAGCTGGGCTGAAAAATGACAAATGGAGTTTAACCCTGAGAAATGTGAGGTGATTCATTTTGGTAGGACTAATTTAAATGTGGATTACAGGGTCAAAGGTAGGGTTCTGAAGACTGTGGAGGAACAGAGAGATCTTGGGGTCCATGTCCACAGATCTCTAAAGGTTGCCACTCAAGTGGATAGAGCTGTGAAGAAGGCCTATAGTGTGTTAGCTTTTATTAACAGAGGGTTGGAGTTTAAGAGCCGTGGGGTTATGCTGCAACTGTACAGGACCTTGGTGAGACCACATTTGGAATATTGTGTGCAGTTCTGGTCACCTCACTATAAGAAGGATGTGGAAGCGCTGGAAAGAGTGCAGAGGAGATTTACCAGGATGCTGCCTGGTTTGGAGGGTAGGTCTTATGAGGAAAGGTTGAGGGAGCTAGGGCTGTTCTCTCTGGCGCGGAGGAGGCTGAGGGGAGACTTAATAGAGGTTTATAAAATGATGAAGGGGATAGATAGAGTGAACGTTCAAAGACTATTTCCTCGGGTGGATGGAGCTATTACAAGGGGGCATAACTATAGGGTTCATGGTGGGAGATATAGGAAGGATATCAGAGGTAGGTTCTTTACGCAGAGAGTGGTTGGGGTGTGGAATGGACTGCCTGCAGTGATAGTGGAGTCAGACACTTTAGGAACATTTAAGCGGTTATTTGATAGGCACATGGAGCACACCAGGATGATAGGGAGTGGGATAGCTTGATCTTGGTTTCAGATAAAGCTCGGCACAACATCGTGGGCCGAAGGGCCTGTTCTGTGCTGTACTGTTCAATGTTCTATGTTCAGAAAGGATGCTTTCTATGGTCCAGCTGTAAAAATTGATGAGAGTAATAGCGGACATGCCACGTTTCCTTAGCCTCCTGAGAAAGTACAGACTTTGGTGGGCTTTCTTAATTAACTATGAAGTTAGTTCACAGAAGTCAGCCAGGGTAGCTGAGGGTGGAATGGAAGCAACTGCAACTTAATAGCATGCCTAACCCAGCGCTGTGCTGTCACGTGCTATTAATATTCATGAGAACCACAAAGACCAAACAAAAGCTTCAGCCCAGTAGTAATGCAACACCATTAATGTAGTAAGTAGGTCTTGTGGTGCAGTGGGTAGTGTCCCTGCCTCTGAGCCAGAAGCTCCAGGTTCGAGTCCCACCCCAGGACTTGATGGCCAAGGAAAGTGCGTTTATAACACGGCCAAACAGGCTGAGTGTGTCAAGCTGCAAATCATTCCAAACACGCCAATGGCTGGCGGTAAGAGTAGGAGAGACTCTTGGTCAGCCACGCTTGATGCGGAGCAGAATCCCTCAAGCTATAAGCCATTTGGCGACAGACTAGCAACCTAGGAAAAACCTAGCAATGGGAACAGACGGAAGTCTGCCTTGGTGCAACATTGGAGTGCGGGAAGAGAATTGCGATTCAATTTAGCAAAACGTCCTGATATACTTCACAGGAGCCTTGGATAAAATCTGATGCCGAGAATAAGGCAATATTGGAACCAGGAACTGGTCAAAGAACTAAGTTTGAAGTCACATCTGAATGGAGGGCAGGAGACGCCCGAGTGTTGTTAATGCAGAATTGATTTATAGAGTGGGATTTTCCAGCTGTGCTCGCGCAAGACCGGAAAATCCAGCCTGAGCTCAACACATCTTTGCATGGCCCTGTCCCTCTCTCTACGATTCCCATCGCGAGCGGGACGGGAAAATTCTGCCCATAATTTACCATTGAAAAAAGAATCTGACGATTGCAGAGGCAAATACTTGAGAGAGCTGTATCACTTCAAACACTGTTCAAGGTGGCATGCTGAAGCCAAGCTTTGAGACCATGACCACACACCGCCACCCACACACACCGACACACACACCCACCGCCACCCACACACACACACACACACACCCACTGACACACACACACACCCACACCCACCGACACACACACACCCACCGACACACCCACACCCACCCACCGACACACCCACCGACACACACACACCAACACACACACACACTCACCCACCGACACACACACCCACCGACACACACACCCACCCACCGACACACACACACACTCACCCACCGACACACACACACACTCACCCACCGACACACACACACACACCCACCGACACACACACACACACCCACCCACCCACACACACACACCCACCCACCGACACACACACACACACCCACCCACCGACACACACACACACACCCACCGACACACACACACACACCCACCGACACACACACCCACCGACACACACACACACACATCCCCCCCAACACACACATACCCACACACATCCACCCACCCACCCACCCACACTGACCCTCACGCACACACACCCACACCGACACACACACACACACACACACATCGACACACACACATACCCACACACACACACACACACCCACCCACCCACACTGACCCTCACGCACACCCACACTGACACACACACATGCGATATGGCATTTTTAAATCCGATTTTCTTTATGGACGGGGGGGACACAGCGAGAATTGGGGCTGTGTGTCGATGCTGAAGAATATGTTGGAACAGGAGCCAGGAGCAGTGAGAAAATAAAGAGATGAAGTGGCATTAGGACCCAAATCAGAAAAGATGACAATGAAAGCAATTAAGGGTGAAAAGATAGGGAAAAAAATAAATCCATGTCTGGTTGGAGAAATTCGGACAGCAGCACGATGGCACAGTGGTTAACATTGCTGCCTCACAGTGCCAGGGACCCGGGTTCGATTCCCAGCTTGGGTCACTCTTTGTGTAGAGTCTGTACATACTCCCCGTGTCTGTGTGGGTTTCCTCCGGGCGCTCCGGTTTCCTCCCAGTCTGAAAGACGTGCTGGTTAGGTGCATTGGCCATGCTAAATTCTCCCTCAGTGTACCCGAACAGGCGCCGGAGTGTGGCGACGAGGGGATTTTCACAGTAATTTCATTACAGTGTTAATGTAAACCTACTTGTGACACTAATAAATAAACTTTACTTTTAATTCACTTTAGAATTTGCCTTACCACAGACCCCTGTGACACACGAGAGGATCTGTGATGAAAGGCCTCAGACAGAATTCCAACAACAAGTCTTGGCTAATGATCTGGAGGCCCATGGTTTGGACCACTTTTTGCTGAGTTCCTGATTGGGTGTGTGGAGTTTGAGTGGGCTGGGAGTACAGTACCAGGGATAACAGATGCATTATTAGGGTGACAGAGTCGTTAGCACGATGTGGAGTCTGCACGTTCTCCCTGCAGCTGCGTGGATTTCCTCTGGGTGTTCCAGTTTCCTCTCACAGTCCAAAGATGGGCAGGTTAGGTGGATTGGCCATGCTAAATTATCCCCTAGTGTCCAAAGGTATGTAGGTTATGTGGATGAGCCATGGCAAATGTGTGGGATGTGGGGAGAGGACCTGGGTAAGCTGCTCTGTCAGAGAGTTGGTGCAGACTAGATGGGCCGAATGGCCTCCTTCTGCACCATTGGGATTCTATTGCAAGGTATCATTTACCTAGAACGACAAGGGGGGAGGGGGGGGGAGGGGGGGGGAGAGGAAGGGAACAGGATACCTGCCTCAGCAAATAATGAACTTTGACACCAGCCCTGCTCTTAAAACTCCCAGCCTGTAGGACAGAAAAGTCAAAAAAATTAGGACCAGTCAGTTTCTGTCTGCCTGCCTGACCTTTTTCCCGGAGCTCTCCAGCTCCTGTATCCTCCTGTCTGTCTGTCTCTCTTTACCTAGCCTTTCTCTCGAGAGCTCTCAGCTTGCCTTGATTAGTCCCAGATTGTCCACTCTTCCTCAAGAGTGCCTGCAGTGATATTGGAGTCAGACACTTTAGGAACATTTAAGCAGTTATTGGATAGGCACATGGAGCACACCAGGATGATAGGGAGTGGGATAGCTTGATCTTTTTTTTTAGATTAGATACCCTACAGTGCAGAAAGAGGCCATTTGGCCCATCGAGTCTGCACCGACCACAATCCCACCCAGGCCTTACCCCCCATCCCTACATATTTACCCACTAATCCCTCTAACTCACACATCTCAGGACACTAAGGGGCAATTTTTTTAGCATGGCCAATCAACCTAACACGCACATCTTTGGACTGTGGGAGGAAACCGGAGCACCCGGAGGAAACCCACGCAGACACGAGGAGAATGTGCAAACTCCACACAGACAGTGACCCAAGCCGGGAATCGAACTCAGGTCCCTGGAGCTGTGAAGCAGCAGTGCTAACCACTGTGCTACCGTGCCACCCGTTTCAGATGGTTTCAGATAAAGCTCGGCACAACATCGTGGGCCGAAGGGCCTGTTCTGTGCTGTACTGTACTGTTCTATGTTCTACGTCTCCGCTCGACCCAATCCTTGTCTCAGCTGACTGGAAGATACCAGACCTAACCTTGTCTGGTCGGACGTCTTTCCCCGACCACTGTCCCTAGGCTGTTGGCTTCAGTCTGCAGGACTGAAGGCCTCTCTGTCACCTTCCATATCCTCCCCAGTCCCCCCCCCCACCCCCCCCGCCCCGCCTCCCCCAATTTGTCTCTCCCTCCTGCAGTTGCACTGGTCGACAAACCTCCTAAATCCCTCCCACCTCCTTTATGCTCCAGGCATTAACTTCCCCGCCATTGAGAAGGCCGGTTTTTGCTGGGGAACAAAATAATGTGAGGGAATTAGTTGCTTTCAAATCTGATACAGCCAGGAAGCTTCCCAAACCCTCAATGCACGTCGACACAGCGCTTATACCCCAATGGATTACACCACGCCGGCAGCATCAAAAGCAAAAAAAAAATCAGAAGCATAAAAATAGCAAATTAGAACCCAGATCATGCTGTAGAGACTGCACTTTAATAGAGGTTAACTGTACAGCAAATACTGCTCGGAATAACTGTCCCCATTAGAAATGAGGCAGCATCTCAAAACAAAATTCTAATTAGCAACTAATACGCTGTTGATTTTTGATATATCTCGCTGCCGCCGTTCCTAAATGAACAGATTATTTATTTTCGTTTTCAAGGTCACTGTTTCAGCTTTCATGCGAACACTGCGCAGTCTTCACGGTTTCACTGGGGAGACGACGCGGGCCAGGAGAAATCACGTGGCGGTTAGATAAGCTTTTCCCGGGGCTGATTTTGGTGAGTGGGTTACTGTGCCCGAGATGCCTTCGACCTCTTGTGCCCGGCTCAGCACCTGGCGCTGCTGGCATGACCCTTCACCCATGGGTGAAGTGGGGTGGGGGCGGGGGGAGAGAAAGGGATGGTGTTTGCGAAGCGGTCATGTGGAACTGGCTTGGCAACGTTGCTGAGAAAACCTCGGCCACGGCGCTTCTTCTGGGGTGGAGATGCCGCAGTGATCTAAC
Organism: Mustelus asterias; assembly: GCF_964213995.1. Lineage (NCBI taxonomy): Eukaryota > Metazoa > Chordata > Chondrichthyes > Carcharhiniformes > Triakidae > Mustelus > Mustelus asterias. The sequence goes on from NC_135824.1 coordinate 29,862,890, forward strand.
CGTGCAGAAATGCGAGCACTTGACAGTTCAAAGCTGATAGTAAACAGCTCCATGACAGCAGCCTGGCTTTCTTTAAACCAAATGCGAGAGAGAGAAAAAAAAATTCCATCAGAAAAATATGCATTGACTGGGAGCCGGTGGGAATACACGAACCTTTATCTTTCACATAATGTTGAGACAGTGTTTTGAAGTTTCGGTAATTAAACATTGTGCGTCATTTTAGATTCATAGTTTAGGCAAATGGGATTTGTGTTGGCCTTTTGTTTTTGTATTAAACAGTATGTTTATAAATGGTAAACAGTTTTCCCCCTCAAGGGCTGATTAAAAAAAGCCAGAAATGGCATCTGCTATATATAAAGTATGCCAGAAGGGCTCCATCTTTAGGTTTAATAAAACACATTTCTTCTTTTAGGGGGGAAAGAAAGCAAAAGGGCACTAACCTCTTGCACTCTGTCACAAAGTACAACTGGATTTGGGGGAGCGGGGGGGGGGGGGGGGGGGGGGGGGGGGGCGGTAAAATGGTTGCTCTTAATGCCAGCGCAGCTGACTTTCTTTTCTGCATTCGGGAGAGCTAATCATCAGACACAGCATAACTGAACCAAGTTTATGTGTGGCTCCAATTTCCTGCCCTGACTGTGAGCTTCCCACACTCCCCTCCTCAATCACTGTTATCTCCCTTGAAGAACCTTCCCTCCCAACCCCCGCCGAATGTTGGTAACACTGGAACGCTTGTGTATCTCAAAAGTTATTGAGCCATTCTGGGCCCTTCACTTTGGGTTTTGATTTACACGTTCTGCGGTACTCGATTAGTCTTTAACCCTCACTGGGGCGTTAGCATCTTCTGACACTTTCAGGAAATTAGAGTTTGATGAAACAAGCTTTGAAATGTTTGTGAGGCAATTAATATGATTAAGTGCAGTGCGACTTGGCTAATGTCGAAGTTAAACCCAAGAGTTTTTGTTTTGAAGGGTCTTATCAAACCATAATGGATGCTGTGCTTAGCAAACTTTTCTTTGTAGTGTCCATCACTGCAGAGCAATTTAATGTGACTTTTCTGTACTTTAATGTCATATATTTAATATTATGACAGGGCTACCACGACAGTCAGCTACTGAGAAAAAACAAACTCAACCTTTTAAACTCTGCTGGTTCCTAACATGGATTATCAGGGTATGCGCTAAACTGAGGGTTGCAAGATCCATATTCTTTTTGGAACCAGCTCAAAAGCAACAGAAACTAATTTAGTTGATCAACTTATCTGGGATGTCCTTGACTATTGCTCATCTGTAGCTGTCCCGACAACACTCCTTTGTAAACTGCAACTCAACCAAACCTCTGCTGCCAGTATCCTAAATTTTACCGAGTCTCCTTCACTCGGCAACCCTGCGCTGGCTGACCTTCCCTGGCTCCCTGCCTGACAACATCTTCATTTTAAAACTGCATCCCTGCTTTCACAAGCAAATCGGGGATGCACAGGAGGCCAGAACTGGAGCAGCACCAGGATCCCGGAATATCGTCGAGGGTTACGGAGACGGGAAGGAGCGAGGTCCACGGAGGGGTTTGAAAACAGGGATGTAATTCCTTTCCGAAACCTCCCTCCTCCTTTAAGATTCTCCTGAAAACATGCCTCAACTTTTTTTCAATACCTCTTTACATGGCTTGTCAAATTTTGTTTGGTAACGCTCTTTTAGAGCACAGAACAGTACAGCACAGCACAGGAGCAGACTCTTCGGCCCACGGTGTTGTGCCAAACATGATGCCAAATGAAACCGATCCCTTCTGCCTGCCCTTGGTCCACATCCCTCTATTTCTTGCATATTCATGTGCTTATCTAAAATGCCCCTATCGCATCTGCCTGTGCCGCCACTCCGGGCAGTACATTTGGGACATTTTGCTACCTTAAAGATGCTATATGGATGCAAGTCGTTGTTCATTAAGACAGTAAATCAGTGGCTAGACATGCGGAGGGTTACCAGATGTAGACGAACGTTGAACTGAAATATCATCTCCATTTTGACAGTGAAGCAGTAAACTGCTGGGGGATCTCTGTAGATATTAACTTTCATTGCAAGTGAGTAAGTAAAACATTATTGAATATGTGTGAGCTCCCTGGGACTTCCACCACTGAACGCTGATGTAGATATGAATGAGTCACTGCAGTCTTGCTGCGGGTCTCAAACCAACACCACCCCCACCTGCCACCCCCCCCCCCCCAAAAAAAATTGTTGGAACAACAACAATAGAGATGGGCCTTTGAACTCAATCCTCATAAACCTCCGCTTGGTTTTTTACGAGCATTCCATATTATGGCTGCTTTAGGATGAGAAGGCAAGTTCACATTTTCCAATGTAACTTGAATCTGCTGCGGGTTCAGCCTTTTCTTCATGGGAAATAACTTAAATGTTGCACCGTAGGGCTTCTACGTGGGGGTGACTGATAAAGGGCGATGAACCAGATTTTGTTTTGTGTCAACGGAACGGTGCGCGGAGTAAATTCACTTGTTTCAGATTAGAGTGGAAATGGTCATGAATGATAAACCTATCAGCTCAGTCCTCCGCAATTTTCATTCTGGTTGAGCGCGTAAACAGGAGAATGAATTGTATCGCCAAGAAAGATCTCTCACTAATCACACCACTGCATTCTGTGTTTCGCTACATGTGTATTCAGGAGCTATTATCATAAAGAACATCAACAATTTGCATTTATATAAAGACGACACCAAAATTTTGTTTTTATATACTCACTCATGGGACATGGGCATTGCTGGCTGGCCAGCATTTACCTCCAGTACCACAACTCCCCATGAAATCTGTGGTCCCCCAATTCTGGCCCCTTGAGCATCCCCAGTTTTCATGGCTCCACCATTGGCGGCCATGCCTTTAGCTGCCTAGGCCCCAAGCCCTGGAAAGAAAATCTCCCTTTAGCCCTCTACCTCGCTTTCCTCACTTGGGTGAAAACCTGTCTCCTCAGCTAAGCCTTTAGCCATTTGCCCCTAATATGGCTCCTTATGCAGCTCATTATCAAATTGTATTTGCTAGGCTCCCGTGAAGCATCTTGGGACATTGGGGGAGGCAATGGCCTCGTGGTATTATCACTAGACTATTAATTTAGAAACTCAGCTAATGTTCTGGGGACCTGGATTCCCTAGTTGCCCTTAGAGGACAGTTGAGAGTCAACCACATTGCTGTGTTTCTGGAGTCACATGTAGGCTAGACTGGGTAAGGATGGCAGATTTCCTTCCCAAAAGGGCATTAGTGAACTAGATGGGTTTTTCCGACAATCGACAATGGTTTCATCAGTAGATTCTTAATTCCAGATATTTTTTATTGAATTCAAATTCTGCCATCTGACGTGGCGGGATTCGCACCTAGGTCCCCAGAACATTAGCTGAGTTTCTAAATTAATAGTCTAGTGATAATAACACTAGGCCATTGCCTCCCCCAATGTCCCAAGATGCTTCACGGGAGCCGAGCAAATACAATTTGACAATGAGCTGCATAAGGAGCCATATTAGGGGCAAATGGCTAAAGGCTTAGCTGAGGAGACAGGTTTTCACCCAAGTGAGGAAAGCGAGGTAGAGGGCTAAAGGGAGATTTTCTTTCCAGGGCTTGGGGCCTCGGCAGCTAAAGGCATGGCCTCCAATGGTGGGGCCGTGAAAACTGGGGATGCTCAAGGGGCCAGAATTGGGGGACTACAGATTTCATGGGGAGTTGTGGTACTGGAGGAGATTACCGTGGTGGGGAAGGTTAGGCATGGAGGAACTTGGAAGGCAAGGGTGGGAATTTGCAGAGAGGTGGTGGCGCAGTGGTACAGTTGCCGGAGTAGCAATCCAGAGACTTGGGGTTCCAATCCTACCATGGCAGATGGTCGAATTTAAATTCAATAAAAACAAAAAAAACCATGCTGAATTAAAAGTCTGATGATGACCATGAAACCATTGGTCCATGAACCCATCTGGTTCAATAACGTCCTTTTGAGAGGGAAATCTGCCATTCTTACCTGGCCTGGTCTACATGTGACTCCAGACCCACAGCAACGCAGTTGACTCTTAAATGCCCTCTGAAATGGCCAAGCAAAGCCACTGTCAAGGGCAACTAGGGATTGGCAATAAATGCTGACCTAGCCGGCGACGCCCAAATTCCGTAAATGAATGAATTTTTTTTAAAATTGGGCTGTGGTTCAACCGGGAGCCGATAGAGGTCAGCGGGCACAAGGGTCATGGGTGAACAGGACTTGAGGGAGTTAGAAAATGAGTAGCATTTTGGATGATCTTGATCCAGGAAGAGAGTTATTCCAAATGTCATCACTGACAATTTCAAATTTGGACTACTTCCTTCCAAATAACCTGGCCTTCAGCAATCACGGCTCTATTCTCTGCCACATGCTTCCTCAACTCCTTAACTTGGGTATTTCTCTCCACACTTTAAAAAACTTTCTATGCCTCGAATCGCCGTGGTTTCTACATTAAATGGTGCTACATGGATTAAGGTTGCTGTTCAGTGATGGTTCTGAGGCATAAAAAACTTGGAAGAAAATGATCAAAACTAACCGATAAATTCAAGGTCCAGACTTGTCAGAAAAGTGTGATCTCTTAAGGAAACACTGTTAACAAAATTTGATAATTTTATAATACATTTTTGATGGATGTTTTTGATGATTATTCTGCTTTCATCTTCCCATACATATTTTGTTGCTTCACTTATCCCATTACCACTTCCTTTTGCCTTGCACTATATCATCCCTCTTGTCATTTAACCTTCAGCCTTCCACCCTATCACAGGCCTTCATTTACTCTTTCTCTACACTGTGCCAAACTATGATGTCTCGAAACACTCCCAGTTCTGGTGAAAAGTCATCGACCTGAAAAGTTCTCTCTAGATTCTTTCCCTACAGGTGCTGCTGAATATTTCCAGCATTTTCCACTTTGAGTTTTGATCATTTTCTTTTCAAGTTTTTTTATTGGCTTGGAATTTGCTGTCAGTGGTGTACGAATGGCAATTGTCACGCCCTCTGTTCATGCACTCTGCTCACATTTGTGGGAATTTGAGCCAAGGTTATCTATCATTGGTGTACCAACATATGAATTGGGAATAAGAAAGGTGATTCAGACCTTCAAGCCTGCTCTGCCATCCAATAGGATCATGGCTGATCTGACTGTAACTCCTGCCTACTCCCAGTAACCTTTCACCCCTTGCTTATCAAGAATATATTTGCCTCTGCCTTAAAAATATTCAAAGCACCTGTTTCCACCACTCTTTGAGGAAGAGAATTCCAAAGACTTCTGATGAAAAAAAAAATTCCTCATCCCTGTTCTGAAAGGGAGATCCTTTATTTTTAAACAGTGGCCCCCAGCGCTAGATTCTTCCACAAGAGGAAACATCGGGGGGAGAATTCACTGGCCGTTCATGATGGCGGGATTCTCTGGTCCCGCTGGCAGTGTATCCTCTCCCATGGGTTTCCCGGCATCATGGAGTGACATCAATGGGAAATCCCACTGACAGCGGTAGTGCCAGAGAATAACCCCCCGCCAGTGAACAGCGCGCTCCCTCCCGCTGCTGAGAAATGAGCGGCCGGGAGGTCGAAGAATTCCCCCATCCTCACCACATCCACCCTGTCAAAAACCCTCAGGGGTTTCAAGCAAGTTGCTCCTCATTCTTCTAAACTTTAATGGATGCGCTTGCCCCATCTTTCCTCATAAGACAATCCGCCCAATCCAGGTATTAGCTTCGTAAACCTTCTCCGAATTGCTTCCGAAGCTATTACACCCTTCCTTAAAAAAATAAACCAATACTGTAGACAACACTCCAGATGTGGCCTCACCAATGCCCTGTATAACTGAAGTATAACCTCCCTACTTTCGTATTCAATTCCCCTCACAATAAATGATAAGATTCTATTAGCTTTCCTAATTATTTGCAGTACCTGCATGCCAGCCTTTTACAATTCGTGCACAAGGACCCCCCGAGGTCCCTCTGCATTGCAGAGCTCTGCAATTTCTCACCATTTAGATGATATGTCTGTCTGATTCAGCCCTCGAGAGGGAATAGGTGACATCCGTGAGCAGAACAAGCAACAGAAAGCAATCAGGCTGAAGGATCCTTACTAATACACACTGGGATGCTAAACTGGATGGCCTCAGAAAATGGGCAGAGAGAATCCAATGCAATGGATTGCAAGGCAGACACCATTCAGCTGTGCATTCGAATGATTTTTGGGAGCAGCCAGTGCACTGATTGACTGCCTGCAGCAGCAGGGGGCTCCACATTCATAAATAAGACCATGAGATTTGGGGGGCAGAATTAGGCCATTCGGCCCATCAACTCTGCTCTGCCATTTGATCAAGACTGATACATTTCTCAACCCCATTCTCCCGCCCTTTCCCCCATAACCTTTGATCCCCTTACCAATCAACAACCTATCTATCTCAGTCTTAAATGCACTCAATGACCTGGCCTCCACCGCCTTCTGTGGCAAGAATTCCATAGATTTGGCACCCTCTGGCTGAAGAAATTCCTCCTCATCTCATTTCTAAAGGGAGTTTCTAAAAGGCAGTGCCCTCGGATTCTAGTCTCTCCTGCTAATGGAAACATCTTCCCCACGTCCACTCTATCGAGGCCTTTCAGTATTCTGTAAGTTTCAATGGGATCCCCCCATCATCCTTCTGAACTCCATCGAGTACAGAGACAGAGTCCTCAAACCTTTTCATTCCCGAGATCATTCTCGTGAACCTCCTCTGGACCCTCTCCAAGGCCAGCACATCCTTCCTTAGATACGGGGCCCAAAGTTGTTTGCAATGTTCTAAATGTGGTCTCACCAGAGCCTTATAAAACCTCAGCAATACACCCCTGTTTTTGCAGTCCAGTCCTCTCGAGAATAATGTGAAGCTCGCCTGCAGCTCTTGAAGAGGAGGCGCACCGCGGCTGGAGCAGGTAATGGGGCGTGCAGAGGAAGCAAACCTCTCTTGGGAAACCATGAGGAATGGAATAAAATGAGGCTGAGCGGGCTCCCAGGTTTTTCAGATATTGCCCTGCAAGTCTATGTAGAGGAGATGGAAAGGGAGAGAGATGGCCTGTAGCCACAGGGAGGCATTCCAGCCAAATGGTCAAAGGCCAGTAAGAACTGTGGATCTCGACGCCAGGAGTCAAATCCGATGACCTGGATGTAGTGCTGCAAGAAGTTCAAAGACCTGACAACGGCCAAGGTCAGTGAATTGTTATAGAATCCCTACAGTGCAGAAGTAGGCCATTCAGCCCACCGACCACAATCCCATCCAGCCCCTATTCCCGAAGCCCCACATATTATCCCTGCTAGTCCCCCTGACATTAAGGGGCAATTTAGCATGGCCAATCAACCTAACCCGCACATCTTTGGACTTTGGGAGGAAACTGGAGCACCCGGAGGAAACCCACGCAGACACAGGGAAAATGTGCAAACTCCACACACACATTGACCCAAGCTGGGAATCGAACCTGGGTCCCTGTCGCTGTGAGGCAGCAGTGCTAACCACTGTGCTACCGTGCCGCCTTGAAGAATGCATCTTCAAATGCCATATCCCACCAATCACACCTCCAGTCTCAATTCAACACATCCCTATCAATTACTTCCCAACAATCCCTCTTAATTGGGATCTAACATTCATACACTCCACTTCAACTTCACTAATCAACACTGCTGCAGGCTTCACACCCACATCCCACAGCTTGAACACACACTGACAGCTATTCAACCATGACAGCCATATCCAAAAAATATTGCATGGCACTATCTAACGCACCCCTTCCTCGCTTGCAGGACAAGATGGCACACAACCACAGAGGTACCTTTAGGGGAACAGACACCACCACGTGTTCGAGTTGACATAGAGGAGACAGTGCTGGCCATTATTACAACAGCACTGCTAAGCCCATGGCCATGGCAAGCGGAGAGCTTTGAAGGTGATCATATCCTCATTCTGAATCCTCCTCCCCTCATTCCACTTTCCACTCCTTGCACATTCTTGTCTCATTTAGAAGCTGAAGATGATGTAAGCTCGGCACAAGGGTTTGCACGTAGCTTGCAAGTCCATACATGCCAGCATGGATAGCTAACTCCCTTCACACACTGTGGATCCCATGATGGAGCGTCTGATAATTGACATTGCAGTGCGCACAGCAGCCAGCTAACATGTAGAGAGACTATAGGATCCGAGGGCACAGCCTCGTAGTAAAGGGACAACCGAGATGAGGAGGAGTTTCTTCAACCAGTTGGTGATGAATCTGTGGAATTCATTGAATCATAGAATCCCTACAGTACAGAAGGAAGCCATTTGGCCCATTGTGTCTGTACTGACTACAATCCCAACCAGGTACCATTCCTGTAACCCCACCCATTTACCCTGCTAATCCCCCTCATACTAGGGGCAATTTAGCCTGGCCAATCAACGTAACCCACACATCTTTGGACTGTGGGAGGAAACCGGAGCACCTGGAGGAAACCCACACAGACACGGGGAGAAAGTGCAAACTCCACACAGACAGTGACACCGAGGCCAGAATTGAACATGGGACCCTGGGGCTGTGAGGCAGTAGTGCTAACCACTGTGCCACCCCAGGCTGTGGAGGGCAGGTCACGGAGTGTGTTCAACACAGAGATAGAAAGTTCTTGATTGGTAAGGGGGGTCAAAGGTTACGGAGAAAAGGCGGGAGAATGGAGCTGAGAAAAATATCAGCTATGATTGAATGGCAGAGCAGACTCGATGGGCCGAATGATTTAATTCTGCTCCTATATCTTATGGTCCTATCTGAGGGCGCTGGAGTGGAAGCTCAGAGTGTAATCATGTAAGCTGCCATCATAGTAGAGGGTACCAGAATGCAAATGGGCTTGAAGGATGGCAGAGCAAGCCAGTAAACTACCCACCAGCACACTAACAGGGTTGCTGAGTCACCACACAGGGATTGACAGTGGCTCCACGAATCACAAACTTAACTGTCCCCTCTCAGGATGACGCAATTCGCATCCCAATCCTCCCAGACTGCCAGTGACCTTTCTGTTGCCGCCAGCTAGTAGGCCAGTCCAGAACGCTGCTGTCCATGCCAAGGTGATGGGCAGGATTTTCTGGCTGTTCCCACCGGCAAGATCTTCCTGTCCCGTCGACGGTGAGCACCCCGCGGCTGCAGGGTCCCTGGTGGCAGAGGGTACAAACAACGAGAAACCCCATGGTCAGTGGTGGGACTGAAAGGTCCCAGCACCAGCCAATGGTGGGCCACCTCCGCCACCGCAAAACAAGCCGGGGTGGCGGTGGGAGGGTGTCGAAAATCCTGCCTGGTGAAGCCAAGCCTTCTGGGCCCATAGCAACTTGAGATCATCCTCCAGGGCCTTCTGTAGTCTCCAGCAGTGAAAGTCAGAAGCTTTGTACCAGCCATACTGTAGCCACTGGGGTAGCACTGCATTGTAACACTAGGAGAGCCAAAGGACACAGAAGAGGGCGCTAAGGAAATGCACAAATCTGTTTTTCTGCAAAACAACATGGTTTCATTCATAAATTCAGATTGGATGTGAATGCTGTAGGGCTTTGTATTTTTGCATTGTGATCAAGCAAACACTGATCAGTGACAGAGGAAAGATAAGGTGAGGGGATGTTCCAGTACAGGGCAGAGTTGACATGTTGCACCCACAAAGCAAAATGCAGAAAGTCAATGGCGCCCTGCGCCATTGGGAAGTTTCCAATCTGAGTGAAGCTTCTTGCTTGCCCTGGCTTCCCCTCCTTTTCACAAGCAAGAGGAAGTTAAATAGAATGAGCTCATAGGAATTAGGAGCAGAAGTTGGGAAATTTAGCCCTTCGAGCCTGCTCCGCCATTCAATCAGATCATGGCTGATCTCTCACTGGACTCAAATCCACCTGTTCCCCATATCCCCTTATCCATTTTCAAAATCAAAGACATATCTCATCTTTTTCTTGAAACCATTCAACGATTCAGACTCCACCGCGCCTTGGGGCAACGCGTTCCACAAATTCACCACCCTCTAAAAAATGTAGTCCCTCCTCATCTCAGTTTTAAATCTACCGCCTCGCAACCTATACCTGTGACCTCTTGTTCGAGATTGCCCCACAAGGGGAAACATTTGGTCTATGTCTGAATGTCTTTAAGACAGAGATAGATAGGTTACTTATCAATAAGGGGATCAATGGTTACAGGGAAAAGGCAGGAGAATGGGGACGAAAATCACATCAGCCATGATTGAATGATGGAGCAGACTCGATGGGCCAAATGGCCTAATTCTGCTTCTATACCTTATGGTTTACTTGATCAATCCCTTTTAATGTTTTATATAGCTCGATCAGATTCCCTCTCACCCTTCTTAATTCCACTGAGTACAAGCCCAAACTATTTAATCTCTCCTCATATGTCAACCCTTTCATCCCTGGAATCAATTTATTCAAAGCTCCCTTTGAAAAGCGTGTCCTCCCGATAGCAAACTACTATTTATTAGAAAAATGTCCATCTACAGTCTGGGAGGAGGAAAATGCTTCAAGATCGTCACCACAGTCACTATCACAGCCACAGCTTATACAATTCTTGCCCTGCTCTGAGGTTGCACCTGGAGGCCCAGCAGGTGTCACATCAGTGAGGACACCTTTACTGAAGCGTAGACGTCTCACACATTGCTTCTTGCTGACGTTGAGGTAAGCAGAATTGCTCCTTGAGCATCCTGGATGGACACGGCTTCCTGCTGAGGAATCTTCTCCTTAGAGTCATAGAGGCTTACAGCATGGAAACAGGCCCTTCGGCCCAACTTGTCAATGCTCCTCTTTTTTTAACCATTTAGCTGGTCCCAACTACCCACATTTGGCCCATATCCCTCTATACCCATGTAACTGTCCAAATGCTTTTTAAAAGACAAAATTGTACCCGTCTCTACTACTACATCTGGTAGTAGTCCTCTCCTACTACCTCTGGCAGCTTGTTCCAGACACTCACCGCCCTCTGTGTGAAAAAATTGCCCCTCTGGACCCTTTTGTATCTCTCCCCTCTCACGTTAAACCTATGACCTCGAGTTTTAGATTCCCCTACCTTTGGGAAAAGATGTTGACTATCTACCTCATCTATGCCCCTCATTATTTTATAGACCTCTATAAGATCACCCCTCAGCCTCCTACGCTCCAGGGAAAAAAGTCCCAGTCTATCCAGCCTCTCCTTATAACTCAAACCATCAAGTTCCAGTGAATCTTTTCCGTACTCTTTCTAGTTTAATAATATTCTTCTTCCAGCAGCTTGTTCTTCTCTGTGAGGCCTCTACTCAATTTCTCAGCCCTGCTGTATCCCACACTTGGGAATCAAATGCTTTCTGCAGGAGCCGCAAAATCAGCAAAAATTCCTCAGTGACTGCCGCATCGCTGCCTGTGGACTTTTTGCAACTTGAAGCAACTATGCAAAGACTCAAGCAGTGGCAGAATCGTACCAACAGCCAGAAGAAGTCAATCAGAAAATAATCTGAAGTGCTTGATGATTCCTTGAGTAAATAATGGAAGGGCTGACGGGGATAATGCTTCCCCCACTTCTTAATTCTGCTTCAGGGATGTGAGGTTAAGAGAAAGCGTTCGCTGAGGGTTCAAAATGACAACAATGACGTTAAATCAGCCTTGTACCCTGATGGACGCCATGCATTCCCGGGAACGTTAGCTGCCTGTGCTTCACCAATATAGCTTCCAGTGTGATTTGCAGCATAAGTGAGCTCCCATGCATCTGACGCCATTTTAGCCACACAAAAAAACCACTCGTCAAACCCATATAATAGGCCTACTGAGCCCACAGAGTCTAAATCAGGAGGATAAATTAGATATAAATTGTGTACAGAGAGGAAAATAATGATTGGGAAAGAAAGATGAGATTAAGAGAAAGAAATAACGGAGAAAGACAAATAGTAAAAGAAAAATAATTCCAGAAAATCTCCAGCATGAATTACATTTTGAAGGAGTGATATTTTATATTTACAAAACTAATTAAATTGAATAGGCTGTTTGGCAGCAGTTATGAATGATCACACCATTCAGGCAGCAGGACAGGTAGATAAGGTGATTAAAAAGGGATATGGGGTACTGGCTTTTATTAGTCGAGGCACAGAATATAAGAGCAGGGAGGTTATGATAGAGCTGCAAAAGATGCTTGTTAGGCCGCAGCTGGAGTACTGTGCAGTTCTGGTCGCCACACTATGGGAAGGATATGATTGACTAGAAAGGGTGCAGAGGAGATTCACCAGGATGTGGCCTGGGCTGTAGCGTTTTAGCTATGAAGAAAGGCTGGTTAGGCTGGGGTCATTCTCCTTAAAGCAGAGCAGGCTGGGGGGAGGGAACCTGATTGAGGTGTACAAAATTATGAGAGACATAGATAGGTTAGATACGAAGAAATGTTTCCCTTTAGTGGGGGGGGGTCAATAACCAAGGGGCATAGATTTATGGTAAGGGATAGGAGGTTTAGAAGGGATTCCCACCCCTCCAGAGGTTGGTAGGAATCTGGATCTCACAGCCTGAGAGGGTGGTAGGGGCAGGAACCCTCAAAGCATTTAAGAAGCATTTAGATGAGCACTTGAAACACCACAGCATACAAGGTTAAGGACCAAGTGCTGGAAGATGGGATTGGAACTGATTTTTCATGGCCAAAGCAAACACCACGGTGCTGCAAAATTCCATGTGGTGAATGTCCCCGTTCCGCCCGCCATGGGAATCGGAGTGGGCGAGGGATGGACCATGGAAAGATCCATTGACCTTTTGGGTGGGATCTTCCGGTTTCGGCCAGAAATTCCCACCCCATGGCTCTATAAAAATTCACTTCAATGCACCAACCCTAACTTTTTCCCATATAATCCATGGGTAAGTATTGCAAGCTGAGCCCCCTTAAAGACTGAGTCCCTTCGAGAGATTCTGTTATACTGCAGCCTGCAGAAGGCCAAAGGTAAATTGGGTTGTAATTTCAGGATTTCTACATTTAACTGCTGTTGTCCGGAATCCGGAAGTTGCTATCTGATTTAGTCCAGAATAATGATGAGTACCAATAGCCCCACCATTAGTCTCAATGTAAAATCTGGACAATTATGTCTGAAAAGCCTTATTTCCGGTGGCAAGGTCTAGCTTAATGGAAGGGCCAAACAATAAAGAGGGCTTTCAAAACACTAAGAGCTGTAACTATTTCATCGTTTTCCTTCCTGACCCTTGCCATTACAGGTTAATTTTTGGATTGTAATGTATTCGTTTCAGATTGCTGACATGTAGATTTAATTTCCTCTTGATACACACCGATTTGTACTGGTCATTATTCAACAAAATTTCTGTTAAATTGCAGCCAATCAGTTGCATGGGTGATTCTAAAATAGGCATTTGGGAAAAGGTTACACCCAAATCCGATTGTCAACATTATTGCCACATACAACCGTTATGTCATAGTTTGAGATATTACTTTCTCAGGAGGCTAAGGAAATTTGACATGTCCGCGACTATTCTCACCAACTTTAATGCACTATACAAAGCATCCTTTCTGGATGTATCACAGCTCGGTGTGGCTCCTGCTCTGACCAAGACCGCAAGAAACTACAAAGGGTCGTGAACATAGCCCAGTCCATCATGCAAACCAGCCTCCCATCCATCGACTCCGTCTACACTTCCCACTGCCTCGGGAAAGCAGCCAGCATAATCAAGGACCTCATGCACCCCAGACATTCTCTCTTCCACCTTCTTCCGTCGAAAAAAAGATGCAAAAGTCTGAGGTCACGTACCAACCGACTCAAGAACAGCTTCTTCTCTGCTGCCATCAGACCTTTGATTGGACCTACCATATATTAAGCTGATCTTTCTCTACATCCTAGCTGTGGCGTAAAACTACATTCTCCCTCAATGTGTTATGGCTGCATAGTGATTAGCACTGCTTCCTCACAGCGCCAGGAACCCCAGGTTCAATTCCGGACTTGGGTCACTGTCTGTGTGGAGTTTTCATATTCTCCCCGTGTCTGCTTGGGTTTCCTCCAGGTGCTCCGGTTTCCTCCCACACTCCAAAGATGTGTGGGTCAAGTTGATTTTGGCCATGCTAAATTAACCCTAGTGTCAGGGGATTAGCAGGGCAAATGGGGTTACAGGAATAGGCCCTGGGTGGGATTGTGGTGCAGACTCGATGGCTGTACTGTAGGGAGTCTATGTGTGGTAAAACCACTGTTAAGTTATTGCCTGTGTGTGTGTGACATGCTTGGACATGCCCCTGCCGGCCCTGCCTGAGACTCCTACCCCCCCCGGGTATAAAGGTGACTGCTCCCACCACCCCCCCGCTCAGTCACCGGACCAGTTCCGACCAGTTCATCAGCATGGGTGTGCTCCAAGTCGTCTCATAATTGACAGTGCATCACTATGATTCTGCACCCTCTCCCCTGTGTACTCTATGAGCAGTATGCTTTGTCTGTATAGTGTGCCAGAAACAATACCTTTCACTGTCTATCAATACATTTGACAATAATAAATCAAATCAAAAAAATCAAAGTCAAGAGGTTCTGCTGTTCCTGGGTGGGGTAGAGGTGTGGTCTTATCGACATGGAGGGTGCGGGGGTTACATTTCAAGAGAAAAAAGTATCGTAAGATATTGGCAAGAACTCTACCCAAAGGTCCAATGAAGTGAGTGCTTCTGATTAACATTTGGAAAAATAACTAGTTATTGTTTTATATACCCACTATGACTACATAAATAAATTACAGCTGCATAAATAAATCTGTTCTGTGAACAACCGTAACATTCCAGTTCTTGCTTTAAGATGCTGTTGTTAGTTAGCCAGTTGATGAAACAATTAAAGTGTTTCCTGTCACGGATCCCACCAAAACAAAATGCTTCCATATTGTTTTGAAGTCATTTAACGTTGTTTATTTTATTTTTTATTATTGTCACAAGTTAACGCTGCGATGAAGTTACTATGGAAGTCCCCTAGTCGGCACACTCCAGCGCCTGTTCGGGTACACTGAGGGAGAATTTAGCATGGCCAATGCATCTAACCCAGCACGTCTTTCAGACTGTGGGAGGAAACCGGAACACCCAGAGGAAACCCACACAGACACGGGGAGAATGTGCAGACTTCTCGGCCTTTTGGCTAAGATCAAGTGCAGCAGCACCCAGGGGAGCCAATGAGGTTAAACTGAGGATTCACCTGAGCAATCTTTCAAAGGCACCTGGGCCTATTGACTAAGGTGAAGCTCAGATCGATCCCGGGAGCCTGTCAGCTTGGATCTTGTTTAATCAAGCCCAAGATGGGATGGATATCCTGCCTTGTCAGCTTGGATCTGGTTCTTCCTCATGTGGGGACTCTGATTAGGCTTAATTGGCTTTTTGATTGGAAATAAAATACCAAAAGGTACCAAAAAATAAAGAACCTATGTCGTTACTATTTGCAACATTTAAATGCACCAATGCATAAAACAATAGAATCCCTACAGTGCAGAAGGAGACCATTTGGCCCATCGAGACTCCGAAACAGCATTTTACCCAGTCCCACCCCCCCCCTGTCCTATCCCCCTAAACCCGTGCATTTGCCATGTCTAATTCACATAACATACACATCTTTGGACATTAAGGGACAATTTAGCATGGCCAATCCACCTAACCTACACATCCTTGGACTATGGGAAGAAGCCGGAGCCCCCGCAGGAAACCCACACAGACACGGGAGAACATGGAAACTCCTAACATTCAGTCACCCAAGGCCGGAATCGGACCCAAGTCCCTGGAGCCATGAGGCAACTGTGCCACCATGCCTCCATCACGGATCTCCTGAGATCTGGGGCGGGATCTTCCAGCCGCGCTCATCCCAAGATCGGAAAATCCCGCCCGAGGTCAACGGACCTTTGTATGGTTCGTGCCCCACCCGCCACGACTCCCATGGCGAGCGGGATGGGAAAATTCCGCAAATGGAATTAAGCCAAGGACATGGAGGCGTAGTGGGAAACTGGTATTGGGTGGTATCAGGAAACAGCAGGGAGACGTCACAGAAAATCGGGCTGGGTGCAAAATGGGTTGTTGATTCGCCATTGCCTATTTTGGGTTGCTCCCCAAGAGCACATCTTCCCTGTACGCTGGGTGCATTCTCTCGGTGCCTGCTGCTGAAAGGGTTACACAGCTGTCTCCTGAGCAGGTGCATACAACAGGCATTCTTGCGATTCTGCTTTAGTTATAGGAGAGTACAGTGCCACTGCGGGTGGGAGTTAGAATAGCAGACTTTACCGCTAATTCTTAACCCAATGACTTCACCGGAATGGGGCCTGGCAGCCTTGCCAATTCAAGGTTTTTGATTACACAGACAGATGGATTTTCCGATGTTTACAATTGTATTAAACCATCTCTAGCTCCTGCGGAACACAATTTTACACCAGAACTGACAATAGAGGCCTTCAGTGAATGGCTGACATGGAATGTGGAAATGATTCTGTAACATTGTCAGCCACAGATACAATGGAAAATACGTGCTTAAACATATCTAATTAAGATGGGTTTCAGCTTTAAGCGTATCTACTGTATCTGCCAAGTTTATTTTAATGCACTTAAGCCAGGGTTAGAAGCTGCCAATAATTCCGTTCCAGTACTTTGAGAACAATGAGAACTGGCAGCGTTACAGAGAAAATCCATAGCGATGGCTTTTCAAGAAAGGAAACACTGCATCTCAAGAAGTTTCATCTACAAATGAAGTTTCCGCCTAGAATCATAGAATCCTTCCAATACAGAAGGAGGCCATTTGGCCCATCGAGTCTGCACCGACAACAATCTCACCCAGACCCTATCCCCCCCTCACCCCACATATTTACCCTGCTGGCAACCCCTGATACCAAGGGACAATTGAGCATAACCAATCAACCTAACTCGCACATCTTTGGAGAAGATGTCTCGAAATAATTAGACACGTTGTCCATTACCTTTTCATCCTCCTCATCCTCATCATCGTCCACGTCGTCATCCTCCTGATGCATCAAGAAAAGGAAGAAAAGCAGTTAGCACCATTTTGCGTTACATTGTTGAAACACTCTTAGCTTTGGATGATCACAATCTAAGCGAAAGGTTTAGAGCAGTGCTCAATCACTGAAAGAGAGGCCGCCACATTTGTACATGGAATTGTGAGGCAGGCACGCGTCTCATTATCAGCAGAAATCTTACCCAAAACAATGCAACTTAGCCACAGAGGACACCTACACGCTTACAGGAAAATGAAACTCACTCCCGGCAGTTAGTGAAGATTGGGTAAAGGAAGATGGATGAGACTAGCTCGGCTGTCCTTGCAGAAGCTAGTACAGACTTGATGGGTTGAGTGGCCTGCATTTGTGCTTTAATCATTCCATATGAAACGTGCAAGGTCCAAACGATATACAGTGTTCAAAAGGGTTGATCTGCACTTGTGAACGTCAGGTGGTGTGTCAGTGGCAAAATGCTTACTTTCGGTATATTTTTAAAACAATAGGCAGAATATTACCGGGGGGGGGTGCTAATGGCCCACTCCTGTCTGACTGCCCATGTCAACCATTTTAATGGCATGGATCGTCTATCGTCAGGGTGAATTGGCTTGTTAACAAGCCCAATTGACTCTTGATTATATCTTCAAATTTAAATGTGGTAGGAGAGTTGCCAATTTTGACACCCGCCCATCTACCATGTTACAGGGATGAGTGGGAAGGTGCTGGGTTGGGTGCTGCCCTATCTGACACGCACCCAAACCACCCCCCAACACCCGCACCAAAAACAAGCCAGGCTCGGGGCACGTAAAATACAACCCAATGAGCCTTCACCTTACACTGTGTGTGCTCATTGCTTTATTATTGCAGCATTTTCCAATGGTTGGTTCAGCCTGCCCAAAGACAGGTCCTTGACTCGTCACCTGCTGATGCTTAGGCCTGAGCTATCTTGCCTTGGCAGCTTTCCTTTTTGGTCTGTGGTAACTTGCCGTTGCCTTCCACTCTCGGGTCAGCAGGTAGGTCCCAAGTCTACCTCTGCCCAAACAGGAAGCGAACCCACTCTTTTGGCTTGATTCTGAGCCACATGCTAGCCATCTAGCTAACTAAGCTAACCAGCCCCCTATGTTATTGGCACAATCGTGTGGCCATTGGGTGGGAAGGAATAGGTACAGTGCAGAAGGAGACCATTTGGCCCATCGAGTCTGCACCGACCACAATTCCACCCAAGCCCTATTCCCGCATTGGCCATGCGAAATTCTCCCTCAGTGTACCCGAACAGGCACCGGAGTGTGGCGACTAGGGGATTTGCATAGTCACTTCATTGCAGTGTTAATGTAAGCCTAATTGTGACACTGATAAAATAAACTTTAAGTACAAGGTAGTCACTGACAAATCCAATTGGAAATTCAGTAGAAATATCTTCGTTGGAAAGTGGTGAGAATGTGGAACTCGCTTCCAGGACTGGCTAAAGCACAGGGAAAAGATGAATTTAAGGGAAAGTTAAATAAACATGAGGGAGAATGGAACAGACTGATAGGCTGATGGGTTTGGAAGAAGAATGTTGAGTATAAACACTGACAGAGAGCAGCTGGGTTGTATGGCCTGTTTCTGTGATCTACTCTCTATGTGAATCAATGCAATATGGCACTTGGAGATACTTCACTGTTACTGGGAAAACGCAATTTATTTTCCAATCACAGGCAACAGATTTTGGAGTCAAGAAGTTATAACCCCTCAAAAGATTTTTAGACAAATTGCAGACACACATTGTACTTATTTTGTGCATTTTAACTCGCCTATCCTCAGAAAAGCTACTTGGGCATCTTGCCAACTCCTTTGTCTCCCCCACCAACAATCCCATCAAGAATGTCCACTCCTTCCAGTTACAAGGTTATTAAGAGTTTGCTGCGGTGATGGGTTCTGGTAACTCGCACGGTTTTCTGCAGTTACATGGCTGTGACCTCTGTGCTTGGCTCCAGGCCTCCGATTTTACGCTCTGTAAGAACTGTGGGCCAGAGAGCGGAGGTCGGTGAGATCACTCAGATAACATGTTACAGAAACCAACACTGCCACGAGACAGACTTACAAAGGGGCAGTCATCACGGAAAATGCCTGACAGACTTTTTTCCCCTTCTCCCACCCAACCAACATGCTTTTAGATACACAACCACAGGCACTGATGTGATTGAAAGTATATAGGTAGCAGAAGCTTGCATCTGGCATTATTGCTACTAAAGTTATGGCTGGCTCTTCTCTCTAGCCAGAACAACATTGAACCTCCTTTCGGGTTAAGACGTTCAGAAAGACAATCCTTTCAGTTTCTCAGAGTTCTTCGATTCGTGTCGAGTCACGGGATGATCTTGAGGGGGGAGGACCAGAAATCTCTTTGTAACCTGCTCCAGCTCCAGTCCATGGAGATTCCATTTAGCTCCATTGTGGGCGGCACGGTGACAAGCCTTACTATACCAGGGACCTAGATTCAACTCCAACCTCGGGTGGCTGTCTGAGTGGAGTTTCCATGTTCTCCCCGTGTCTGCGTGGGCTTTCCTCCGGTTGCTCCAGAGTGCTTCTTCCCACACTCCAAAGATATGCGGGTTAGGTGGACTGGCCATGGTAAATTGCCCCTTAGTGTCAGGGGGATTAGCAGGGTAGATATGTGGAGTTATGGGAACAGGGCCTGGGTGGGATTGTTGGTGCAGGCGCGAACAAGGGTAGAGAATTTCAGTCATAATCCTGATTAAATTTCAAAAGATCTACACGTTTTATTGTATTCAGGGACCAACTTCAGTTCAGCTGCTGTCCAGTGAACAAAGGAATATTTGTTGTCATGGTTATTAGTGTTGCTATGAATCTCTAAATTTATCAATTTCTGTATTTTAGAAAATTACTTTTCGTAGCAAGTGAATTTAAAGAGTGATAAATAGAAACACTTGGTTGAGAAACTGGTAAACAGACCTGCGGTCAAAACAGTTCAAAGGGCAACCTTTGTTTATTTAATAAGGTCAGGGTCAGATGTGAAAACACTGAAAGAATGAATGACCCACCTCTGAGCTTTTGGTAGAGTCAGAAGATCTACAGTTATTTCAGTAATGGATACAGTCTATCTATCTAGTTCACAATCAATAAGGGTAACAGCACCTTTGTAAACCAGGGAGTTGACTGGTGGAATGAACATGTCTGGAAAGAGGGTTGTTAACCTCATCAGAGACAGACATTATTTAGCTAGTCCCCAGAATCAAAAGGTTATTTTGAAGGTAAAGGATAATCGAATTTTAGTTCTGTTTAGGAACATCGTATGGTGCTATGGAGATAGGATATACAGTGAGGGTATTGGGTTTTTTCTGTTTTCCGCAGAAAACAAGCAGTCTAGCTTGGGAACAGGCAGACAGAGAGAAGAGAGAGAGAGAAAGAGAGCTGCCAAGAGCTGTAAGGCAGTCTATGTCTATCTAAAACCAAGACAAGGAACCAGGGATGTTCTTGATTTTTAAATCACTGTGTACAAATGCAGTGAGGCCCAAGTGAAGCTACGAGGTCCATAGCCATGAGGTTTAGAAGAAAGGTTGGAGGGTCACTTAGCTTAAAGTTAGTGGAGGAATCCCTATGAAATCTTGAACACCAGAGAATTGCTGGAATCCTGAGGAGAAATCCAAGTGAATTCCAGAAAGCTGTGGCATACTTGGTTTGAATTCAGGAAGAGAAGTGAATAAACTCCCAAGTTCTCGTGATGTATAAGAGAATGTTTGGTGGAATTAGGCAGTAAAAGGACTACCTATACTCTTACGGGTGGAATTTTCTGGCCCCTCCCACCAGTGGGATCGCTCGTGAATTTGGCCCTTGCAGTAGGTTTCCCAATGGCAGGGCAGGCAAGCCACGCAAGGCCCCATAGACATCAACTAGACCAGAAGATCCAGCCAGCAGCCAATAGTTCTTTGCATCCACTGCGGGTGCGGGGTAGAGTCTTAACAAACCGTTGTGTTAAGTTATTAGTGCTTGCTTTGTTTAATTTCATTTTTCTATGCAGTGAAATTTGTTTTTGTTAAAAATGTGCAATCTTCTGACGTTAACTCTTTTGGTTAATCACTAAGTGTTCGAATTTCTCGTTAGACTTTAACAACCTCTACAGAGAATGTAACATTGTCCATTTTGGCTCAATGGGTTGCCCTCTTGCCTCTGAGTCAGAAGGTTCCAGGTTCCAAGAGTTGTCAACACAACTCTTCACTCACCTGAAGAAGGAGCAACACTCCGAAAGCTTGTGCTACCAAATAAACCTGTTGGACTTTAACCTGATGTTGTCAGACTTCTTATTGTGCTTATCCCAGTCCAATGCCGGCATCTTCACATCACAGCCTTTATTGCTCAGCCCTAGTTGCTCTTGAAAAGGCGGTGGTGAGCTACCATCTTGCATCGCTGCAGTCCATGTTCTGCGGGTTGACCCACAATGCCGCTAGGAAGGGAATTCCAGGATTTTGACCCAGCGACTGCGAAGGAACGGCGATATATTTCCAAATCAGGATGATGAGTGGCTTGGAGGGGAACTTGCAGGTGGTCGGGTGTTCCCATGTATCTGCTGCCCTTGTCCTTCCAGATGGAAGTAGTCGTGGGTTTGGAAGGTGCTGAATAAGGATCTTTGGTGAATTGCTGCAGTGCATCTTGTAGATAGTCCGCACTGCTGCTACTGAGCGTCGGTGGTGGAGGGATTGAATGTTTGTAGACGTGGTGCCAATCAAGCACCATATCTACAAACAATCAATCAAAGCGGTACCTTCTTTTGGATGAAATGTGAAAAGGAAGCCCCATCTATTGCTCTGGTAGATGCAAAGAATCCCATGGAAGAAGAAGAAAAGGGGAGTGATCCATGGGGCGGGATTTTCCAGCTGCACTCGCCACTGAGCCCGGAAAAACCCTTCTGAGGTAAACGGACCTTTGCATGACCCGTGTCCTGCCCGCTACGATTCACGTGGCGGGCAGGACGGGAAGATTCCGGCCATGGTGTCCTGCCCAATGGTAACCTCAATCAACATCACAAACAAAAAAAGAGATGATCTGGTCATTATCACATTTATCTTTATTGGAGCTTGCTGTCTGCTAATTTGAACAAAGAACAAAACAGCACAGGAACAGGCCCTTCGGCCCTCCAAGCCCGTGCCGCTCCCTGGTCCAAACTAGACCAGTTTGGTGCCACATTGCTTACATTACAACAGTGACTACACTTTAAAAGTTTTTGATTGGCTATAAAGCACTTAGGGGTGTTGGGGTGATCATGAAAAGCTTGAGATAAATGCAAGATTTTAGCAGGGGGAGACAGTTGCTTCTGGTTGATGATGATGCTGGGATATTGTTAGTTATTTTAGGAAAGACATGCTGCTCCCATGAGGAAAATGAGACTCACCATGTAGTGCTGGCTGATAAGCTTCCCTCTGGCCATCTGAATGTAGTTCCAGATGAAAAGCATCAAGAGGGCAAGTGGGAGCATGTAGATCTCAAATATCCAGACAATTACCAAATACGACTGAAAGGAAAGAGAAAAATCTATGTTATCGCCGGGAACACAAGCTAAACAACCAAAAAATTAACATCGTTCTGGATACCTGGGAAGTGGGGGGGACAGATTTACATTTTCAACTCTGCTAAGCATGCAAAGTTCTGAAAAAAAGGATACCACCTTCATTGTAAAGTTCTCTTCAAGAAAGATGCCATACTGTGGGGTGCAGTATCTATGAAGCAACGATTCACTCGTATTTCTTTGAACTAAATCTCCTGCGTTTGCTGCTCACGATGCAGTCTTCTCTACGTTGGGAAGTCTCACAACACCAGGTTAAAGTCCTACGGGTTTATTTGGAATCACGAGCTTTTGGAGTGCTGCTCCTTCATCAGGTGAGTGACCGTCACTCACCTGACGAAGGAGTAGAGCTCTGAAAGCTCATGATTCCAAATAAACCTGCTGGACTTTAACCTGGTGTGAGACTTCTTACTGTGTCCACCCCCAGTCCAACGCCGGCATCTCCACATCATGGCTTCTCTACAATGGGGAGACTAAGCGCAGACTGGGTGATCACTTTGAGGAACAGCTTCACTTAGTCTGCAATCATGACCCCACCTTCCTGCCTCTTGCCATATTAATTCACCATCTTGCTCTCATGCTCACATTTCTGTCCTCGGCCTGCTACAGTGTTCCAGTGAAGCCCAACACAAACTGGAGGAACAACACTCCATTTTCCTATTGAGCACCTGACAGCCTTCTGGACTTAACATCGGGCTGGACAACTTCAGGCCATGAACTCTTCCCCACATTTTGATTCCACACACCGCTCAACACTATGCTGCCGGCCTCTCCAGCGGGGATAGGCCCCGTCCCCCGAATCCTGGAGTGAATCACACTTGTGCACTCTGCAGTGCACAGAGTGTAGGAGATTCATTTCGAAACTCCCACTGGAAAAAACAGCGCGATTTATTCCAGTTTTCACGCAAATTCGACACTTTTTGGGAGAATTCTGGCCCAAGTCAGAAAATCTCATTGAAACTCTCTCATAAAGTGATTCCCATCTCCATGTTGGAAGACCTCACCTTGGAATTATTTGCAAAACTCTCCCCCACTCAGGTGTCTTTAACAATGGATCAGTGGCACAGTGGGGCGGCTCGGTGGCACAGTGGTTAGCACTGCTGCCTCACAGCACCAGGGGCCCAGGTTCGATTCCCAGCTGGGGTCACTGTCCGTGTGGAGTTTGCACATTCTCCCCCTGTCTGCGTGGGTTTCCTCTGGGAACTCCGGTTTCCCCCCACAGTCCAAAGATGTGCAGGTTAGGTAGATTAGCTATGCTAAATTGCTCCTTAGTGTCAGGGGGACTAGCTAGGGTAAATGCGTGGGGTGATGGGGATGGGGCCTGGGTGGGATTGTGGTTGGTACAGACTCAATGGACCGAGTGGCCTCCTTCTGCACTGTAGGGATTCTACGATTCTATAAACAACCCATTACACAGGGTTTCAATCTCGCTTTCCAAGATTCCTTCCCCTTGATTTTGGAGTACACTTAAATGTTAGCTTACAAACACAGTTTCAAATCTATGGCGTGCCAAGCACAACTCCATTGCTCCAAAGGGATACCTATTTCCCAGTGACCCTCTCTACTTAATGTTTACTCCCAGTAGCTCTTTCTTTCACTTAACAGGAACTTTTTCTGGCCCTTTTGTCTCTGTATCACTTGTTGACAGACAGACACACACCCCGGTACTGACTGCCTCAAAAAGATGTTCACTGACCCTTGAACTGTTCGGTTGACCTATCAAAACACTCCCTTGTTACTGGAAAGGAACCAATCTCACAAGCGATAGATCATCATGCATCTTAAAATCTCTGCAGACTGCAAATTTAGCACCTAGGGTCACAAAGGTTTCATGACAACAGGAATAGCAGGAGAATCGTGGAAGGTATTCAATTCTAAATTCCATTGAAACTTGCACTTTACCATCAAGACCAGTGGCATTAACAGAAGCTGGAAACCATTAGCTCTAACTGTTTACCTTCAAAGAAAAATCTTCCAGCGGAAAATACCTTTTGTAGAGATTTTCCAGCTCGCAATAAAACATGCTGTGGTTCGCTGAGCTTTCGGTCATTAGCATGAGCCATTAAATCGAGGCCCCAACTGACTTCTCTGGAGGACGTCAAAGATTCCATGGCACTACTTTGATGAATAGCAAGGGAGTTCCCCCCCGCTAGTTTTGGCCAGTCTTTATTCCTGGACCAACTGCACTACAACAGAGTTGGACCAGCCGCCCATGAGGGACCTGCAGTTGCCGCTTACAGTCCCAGAGCTGGGGATTTCACTACACCGGCTCCCAGTGCACAGGGAAACACCCACGAAGCCAGAGCCTTCACTCTGCCGACTCCCAGAGCAGTAAAACAATGCCAAAGCCGGGGCCTTCGCTCTGCTAGTCACAGATGCACCATAGAAAGCATTCTTTCTGGTTGTATCACAGCTTGGTATGGCTCCTGCTCTGCCCAAGACTGCAAGAAACTCAAAGGCTTGTGAACGAAGCCCAGTCCAACACACAAACCAGCCTTCCACCCATTGACGCTGTCTCCACTTCCCGCTGCCTCGGCAAAGCAGCCAGCATAATTAAGGACCCCACGCATCCCGGACATTCTCTCTTCCACCTTCTTCCGTCGGGAAGAAAATACGAAAATGTGAGGACGCGTACCAACTGACTCAAGAACAACTTCTTCCCTGCTGCCATCAGACTTTTGAATGGACTTACCTTGCACTAAATTGATCTTTTTGTACACCCTAGATGTGACTGTAACGCTACATTCTGTACCCTCTCCTTTCCTTATCTATGAATGGTATGCTTTGTCTGTATAGTGCGCAAGAAATAATACTTTTCACTGTATCACAATACATGTGACAATAATAAATCAAATCAAAAACAAACCATCAGGTCATTATTTCTGTTTGTGGGAGCTTGCGGTATGCTAATTGGCTGCCACATTATCCCCATTACAATTGTGCCTGCACTTCAAAAGTACTTCATTGGCTGTAAAAGCGTTTTCTGGTGGAAGAAGCAGGCCAGATTTCCGATTCATAAAATTAATATTAATCAGGTTTTGGGGGAAATACCAGGTGCAGGAGCCCCACAAAATCCTTGCAAGGCCTGTGGTGGGGCACAAACACTATTGCAGCTCCTGACACACAGGCTAAGTTTTAAAACCTAACCCTGCCACTTCTGGTACGTCCATTCCTCCCGCCCCGTTGCTAGGCAGCAGACAGAGCAGGATGCTCCTTGCGCAGGCCTTAAAATTATGACACAGCAACAAGGATGTCACCAGACCCCCATTTCTCAATCTGAAGTAGGCCCCCCTCTCAGTGGGAGCCTCAGCCAGGACCTGAATAAGGCAGGATTACCAAACTAGCAATCCAGGGGCCCCCAACTAATTTCCCAGAGACCTGAATTCAAGCCCCATCAAGGCAGCTGGAAGAACTTAAATTCAATTAATTAATAAAATCTGTGAGATGCCAGCCTCATCAACAATGATCCTGAAATGACTGGATTGTCATTGAAACCCATCTGGTTCACCCATGTCCTTTAAACAGGGGTTTCCAAACTGTGGGATGTGGGATGAGCAATTGGGGTTGTGGCTGGGACTGGCTCCAAGGCTCCGTGACTTGCGCGCACACAATTTCCTTTTCCCATTCTGGTTCGGAAGATGTATCCTAAAGAATTGCCTCCATCAGTGCCTGTTAAATAATAAGATTAAAACAAATCCCCCCCCCCCCCTCCCTCACATCTCCCACCAACAGCACTAATCTCCCACTCTCACAATTCTACCCCTCCCTGCTCCATCCACCCCGGGTCTCTGCTCTCACTCTAAGGTTGCACCAATTTCCGAGCACTGAAATTGGGTCATGGGGTGAGTTGGGGGTGAGTTGGGGGTGGGGGGAGGGGGGGAGGAGGGGGGGGGGAGGGGGGGGGGAGGAGGGGGGGGGAGGAGGGGGGGGGGGGGAGGGGGGGGGGAGGAGGGGGGGGGAGGAGGAGGGGGGGAGGGGGGGGGAGGGGGGGGGAGGGGGGGGGGAGGGGGGGGGAGGGGGGGGAGGGGGGGAGGGGGGGGGAAGGGGGGGAGGGGGGGGAGGGGGGGGAGGGGGGGGGAGGGGGGGGGGAAGGGGGGGAGGGGGGGCGGAGGAGGTGAAGAATAGCTCGGAAGCTCCTCCATTAAGGGAAAGAAATCTGCCGTCCTTACCTGGTCTGGCCTACATTTGACTCTAGACCCACAATCGCCCAGTGCGTCACTCTGTTGGGTTGGTTTGGGGGTTCATGACCACCTGCTGAAGGGCAACTAAGGAGGGATAATAAATGGCAGTGATACTCACATCCCCAGAATAAATAAAAACAAATGGTGGGGAGGGTTTGAGGCGTGGGGTTTTAATTCCTTGTCTGTCCTGGGCTGCTTTAAAAGCTGGACCCCAGCACCAAAAATGAAAAGTTACAATTCTATTCGCAACCAAAGTCAAGGATGATGCTCGGTATGGAGGGATTGTCTTCTGAGGAAAGGTTAAACAGGTTGGGACTCTACTTATTGGAATTTAGAAGAATGAGAGGTGGTCTCATTGAAACATATAGGATTCTTAAGGGGATTGACAGGGTAAATGCTGAGAGGATGTTTCCCCTCATGGGAGAATCGAGGACCAGACGGCACAGTCTCAGAATAAAGGGGCGCCAATTTAAGACAGAGATAAGGAGGAATCTCTTCTCTCAGAGGGTTGGGAGTCTTTAGAACTCCTTGCCACAGAGAATTGTGGGGGCAGAGTCCTTGGGGGAATTTCCCCATCCCGCCTGCCATGGGAATCGTAGCGGGGGGGGGACATGGACCATGCAAAGGTCCATTAACCTCGGGTGGGATTTTCCTACCTTGGGGCGAGCAAGGCCAGAAAATCCTGCCCCTTGTGTGTATTTAAGGCTGAGATAGACTTCTGATCAATAAGGGAACCAAGGGTGACGCTGAAAGGGCAGGAAAGTGGACAGGAAGTGAGGACTGTTGGATCAGCCATGACCCTATAGAACAGCAGAGCAGGTTTCACAGAATCATAGAATGCCTATAAGTGCAGAAGGAGGCCATTCAGCCCATCAAGCTTGCACCAACGACAATCCCACCCAGGCCCCATCCCCAGAACCCCACATATTTACCCTAGCTAGTCCCCTGACACGAAGAGGCAATTTAGCATGGCCAGTCAGCCAAACCTGCACATCTTTGGAGTGTGGGAGGAAACCGGAGCACCCGGAGGAAACCCACGCAGACACAGGGAGAAAGTGCAAACCCCACACAGACAGCGACCCGAGGCTGGAACTGAACCCGGGTCCCTGGCGCTGTGAGGCAGCAGTGCTAAACCACTGTGCCACCCATAGGCTGTTTGAGAGGCTGAACAGCTTACTATTTCTTATGGTCTTATGATAGCAGTATTAATAATATTTGTTTTATTTCACCACTGAGAT
Organism: Mustelus asterias; assembly: GCF_964213995.1. Lineage (NCBI taxonomy): Eukaryota > Metazoa > Chordata > Chondrichthyes > Carcharhiniformes > Triakidae > Mustelus > Mustelus asterias. Next base: position 29,890,808 of record NC_135824.1, read on the forward strand.
GATTCGGTCATTGAAGAGGGCAAAGTAACTGCGCCAATTCAACTGGCTGCCATTCTTTTTCGCATCTAACTCCTGAAATGTCCAATGCTGTGAGCTACATTAGCTACCCATCAGGACAAAAACCTGTAAAAATTAGGTTTCACATTTCACTTTCCAATAAAATTTATACATTCACTCGTTCAAACACACATCTGCTAACTGCATTTTTTTCCCCCTGTTTTGATACTTGTCCTTCCTCAAACCATTCTAAACTGTGCAGCATATCTGGTAATTATTTTATGAAACTATTCATGGGGTCACAATTGCAGTGCAGAAAAGATGTAACTAATACCTTGTTTAGAGCAGCAAATGGCCCATATATTATGGCTAAAGGCTCAGTAATAAAAACACTTATTAAGTGTAACAATCGCACTGTCGGCTCATGCAAAAATAATCACCTTGAAATAAAGTGTAAGGATCCAATAACCTTTTACCAGGGGAATAATTTAACAGACCCAGCGCTGCCCAAATAAAATGCAAATGTTTTCTAAGTCACTGTGAATGCATTTAGAAAGCTGCAGTCATGCAGCCTGTAAACACTAACCAAATTAAAAGGAAAAAGGGACATTCTTGGACAGTCTTGTGGCACAGTGGGTAACATCCTTACCTCCACACCGGAAGCTCCAGGTTCAAGTCCAACAGCAGGACTTGGCCATGGAGTGTTCATAACGCAATTCAATGGGCTGATAAACAGCTCAGCAATTCTCCAAAGGGAAAAGAAAGGACGCGTGTGTGAGATTTTCTTTTCATTCGTGGCTGCCCAGCATTTATTGCCCATCCCTAGTTGCCTGAGGGTCAACCACATTGCTGTGGCTCCGGAGTCACGTGGAGGTCAGACCAGGTATGGACGGCAGATTTCATAGAATCCCTACAGTGCAGAATAGAGTCATAGAGGTTTACAGCATGGAAACAGGCCCTTCACCCCAACTTGCCCAAGCCGCCCCTTTTTTAACCCCTAAGCTAGTCCCAATTGCCCGCATTTTTACCCATATCCCTCTATACCCATCTTACCCATATAACTGTTTAAACGCTTTTCAAAAGACAAAATTGTACCCGCCTCTGCTACTATCTCTGGCAGCTTGTTCCAGACACTCAACACCCTCTGTGTGAAAAAATTGCCCCTCTGGGCCCTTTTGTATCTCTCCCCTCTTACCTTAAACCTATGCCTAGTTTTAGACTCCCCTACCTTTGGGAAAAGATATTGACTATCTAGATGATCTATGCCCCTCATTATTTTATAGACCTCTATAAGATCATCCCCAAGCCTCCTGCACTCCAGAGAAAAAAGTCCCAGTCTATCCAATCTCTCCTTATAATTCAAACCATCAAGTCCCGGTAACATCTTAGTAAATCTCTTCTGCACTCTTTCTAGTTTAATAATATCCTTTCTATAATAGGATGACTAGAACTGTACACAGTATTCCAAATGTGGCCTTACCAATGTCTTCTACAACTTCAACAAGACACCCCAACTCCTGTATTCAATGTTCTGACTGATGAAACCAAGCATGCCGAATGCTTTCTTCACCACTCTGTCCACTTTCAAGGAGTTACGAACTTGTACCCCGAGATCTTTTTGTTCTGTAACTCTCCCCAATGCCCTACCATTAATTGAATAAGTCCAGCCCTGGTTCGACTGACCAAAACGCATCACCTCTCATTTATCTAAATTAAATTTCATCTGCCATTCATCAGCGCACTGGCCCAATTGATCAAGATCCTGTTGCAATCCTCGATAATCTTCTTCACTGTCCACTATGCCACCAACCTTGGTGTCATCTGCAAACTTACTAACCATGCCTCCTAAATTCTCATCCAAATCATTAATATAAATGACAAATAACAGTGGACCTAGCACCAATCCCTGAGGCACACCACTGGTCACTGGCCTCCAGTTTGAAAAACAACCCTCTACAACCACACCCTGTCTTCTGTCATCAAGCCAATTTTGTATCCATTTGGCTACCTCACCCTGGGTGAGATTTAATCTTCTGCAACAACCTACCATGTGGTACCTTGTCAAAGGCCTTGTTAAAGTCCATGTCGACAACATCAACTGCACTGCCCTCATCTACCTTCTTGGTTACCCCTTCAAAAAACTCAATCAAATTTGTGAGACATGTTTTTCCACTCACAAAGCCATGCTGACTGTCCCTAATCAGTCCTTGTGTCTCTAAATGCCTGCAGATCCTGTCTCTCAAAATACCTTCTAACAACTTACCGACTACAGATGTGAGGCTCACCGGCCCGTAGTTCCCTGCAGCCCTTCTTGAACAAAGGCACAACATTTGCCACCCTCCAATCTTCAGGCACCTCACCTGTGACTATCGATGATTCAAATATCTCTGCTAGGGGACTTGCAATTTGCTCCCTAGCCTTCCACAGTGTCCTGGGATACTTCATCAGGTCCCGGGAACTTATCTACCTTGATGCGCTAAAAGACTTCCAGTACCTCCTTCTCTGTTAAAAGTAGGCTGAATGGCCTCAAGACAGAGGCCATTCAGCCCATCGAGTGTGCATCGACCACAATCCCACCCAGGCCCTATTCCCGCTACCCCACACACCCCAATCCTCCTGACACTAGTATTAATTTAGCATGGTCAATCAACCTATTGGAGCACTCAGAGAAAATCCACATAGACATGGGGAGAATGTGCAAACTCCACACAGACAGTGATCAGAGGCCGGAATTGAACCTGGGTCCCTGGCACTGTGAGGCAGCAGTGCGAACCACTAATTTCATTCCCTAAAGTACATTAGTGAACCAAATGGGTTTTTCCAACAATTGACAATGGTTTCATGGTCATCAGCAGATTCTTAATTCCAGGTTTTTTTTATTGAATTCAAATTCCACCATCTGTCCTGGCGGGATTCGAACCCTGGTCTCCACAACATTACCTGAGTTTCTGAACTAATAGTCTAGCGATAATACCACTAGGCCATCGTCTCCCCATGCTTAAAAACAAATTCTTTGGTACTTTGGACTAAGCGAAGGTAGGCACAGGAGAGGTGGACCTTTATTAGATAATGTAGACTTCAGTTTAAGTAGAAATTAGGAGCAGGATTGGGCAATTCTGCCCTTCGAACCCGCTCTGCCATTTAACATGATCATGGCTGATCTTATCCTGGTCTCAACTCCACTTTCCTGCCTGCTCCCCATCGCCCTTTATCCCACTTTTCATCAGAAACATTCACAGATGTCTTCAACCTCCCTTTACAACAATCTGAGGTCCCTATCTGCTTCAAGAAGACGACCTTCACCCCGGTACCTAAAAAAAACCAAGCAGCGTGCCTTAATGACTATCGGCCGGTGGCTCTGAAATCCATCATTATGAAGTGCTTCGAAAGGTTAGTCATGGCACAAATCAACTCCAGCCTCCCAGATTACCTGGATCCATTACAGTTTGCCTACCGCCGCAACAGTCCACAGCAGACGCCATTTCCCTGGCCCTGCACTCAACCCTGGAACACCTAGATAACAAGGACACCTATGTCAGACTCCTATTTATTGACTACAGCTCAGCCTTCAACACCATTATTCCCACGAAACTCATCTCCAAACTCCGTGGCCTGGGCCTCAGCACCTCCCTCTGCGACTGGATCCTGAACTTCCTAACTCACAGACCACAATCAGTAGGGATAGGCAACAACATCTCCTCCACGATCATCCTCAACACGGTGCTGTGTTCTCAGTCCCCTATTATACTCCTTATACACCTATGAATGTGTGATCAAATTCCCCTCCAATTTGATTTTCAAGTTTGCTGACGACACCACCGTAGTGTGTCAGATCTCAAACAATGACGAGACAGAGTACAGGAATGAGACAGAGAATCTGGCAGGCAACAATAATCTCTCCCTCAATGTCAACAAAACGAAGGAAATTGTCATCAACTTCAGGAAGTGTAAAGGAGAACATGCCCCTGTCTACGTCAATGGGGATGAAGTAGAAAGGGTTGAGCTTCAGATTTTTAAGTGTCCAGATCACCAACAACCTGTCCTGGTCCCTTCATGCCCACACTATAATTAAGAAAACCCACCAACGTCTCTACTTTCTCAGAAGACTAAGGAAATTTGCATGTCAGCTACGACTTTTACAGTTGCACTATAGAAAGCATTTTTTCTGGTTGATTCACAGCTTGGTATGGCTCCTGCTCTGCCCAAGACCGCACGGAACTACAAAAGGTCATGAATGTAGCCCAATCCATCACACAAACCAACCTCCCATCCATTAACTCTGTCTACACTTCCCGCTGCCTCGGCAAAGCAGCCAGCATAATTAAGGACCCCACGCAGCCCTGTACATTCTCTCTTCCACCTTCTTCCGTTGGGAAAAAGATATAAAAGTCTGTGGTCACGTACCAACCAACTCAAGAACAGCTTCTTCCCTGCTGCTGTCAGACTTTTGAATGGACTTACCTTGCATTAAGTTGATCTTTCTCTACACCCTAGCTATGACTGTAACACTACATTCTGCACTCTCACATTTCCTTCTCTATGAACGGTATGCTTTGTCTGTATAGCACACAAGAAACAATACTTTTCACTGTATGTTAATACATGTGACAGTAATAAATCTAATCAAACATATCTATCTCTTTCCTGTTATTGTTGACCGATTCTGCCTCCACTGCACTCTGGGGCAGTGGGTTCCACCGACTCACAACCCTCTGAAAGAAGTAGTTTCTCCTCATCTCAGTTTGATCCTAACTTCTCTCACTATATCTATGACTATATCTATATTTGATGGAGGCTCTACCTGCATATTTCAGATGTTACAGTATAGGAGGCCACTTGGCCCATTGTACTGCTTCCAATTATTCCCCACTCTCCTTGCCCTTTTCCCGAGGTCTTGCATTATTTAAAAAAAATTTAATCTTGGCGCTGTTTGGCAATGTTTTGTTCAAACCGTTTCCTGCCCTGAGGGCCACCGACTCATGAGGCTGTTGTCCATTGGATGTTCATGCCTTTAGTTAACTCAGTCAAATGACCATCCACCACCCACTGCGATCTGTGAGCTGTCTTAGAGCAAAGCTGAATCGCTGAAATCTCTCCCACTGCATTCAACAGAGGCCCAGAGGAAATATAGCTCAGATCTCGGACAGCTGGTTGCTCAAAATGTCAGGTCGATATGCACTGTAGATGAACATCAGCACCATCCCCCCCCCCCTCCCCCCTCCCCCCCTCCCCCCTCCCCCCCTCCCCCCCCTCCCTCCCCTCCCCCCCCCTCCCCCTCCTCCACCCCACCCCATCTTTTTATTGATACTTCAATTAAATATTTATCTGATTGCATAATAGAAGGAGGCCATTTGACCCATCATGCCTGGACCACCTCTTTTGAAAGAATCACCACTTAGTCTCAATCCCCTTCTCTCTCCCCACAGCCCCACAAATGTCTCCTTTTCAAGTGTTTATCCAATTCCTTTTGCAATTTACAATTGGACCTCCCGACTTTCAAGAAACATGTTCCAGACCTTGGTGACTGTATGCGCAAAATAATTTCTTCCCATCGCCCCTCTGCTTGTTCTGTCAATAATCTTAAATCAGTGTCTTCTGCTTACTTGCTGACATTCTTGTCAGCTGCAAACCTCTTCATAACTTCGAACCCCAATAATTAAAGTCCCTTTAACCTTCTCTGCTATAAGGTGAACAATCCGACATTTCTCGTCTAGCCACATAAGTGAAGTGCTTCATTCCTGGGATCCTTCTGCTAAATATTCCCGGCACCCACTTCAAGACCTGGACATCCTTCCTAAAATGTGGTACCCAGAATGGGACACCATACCTTGTCAATACTGAAGTGATGTCTAACCTTTGCCCTCTAAATCAAATACAACGGTATCAACTTATCATAGAATCCCGACAGTACAAAACAAGGCCATTCAGCCCATCAAGCCTGCACCGACAACAATCCCACCCAGGCCCTATCCCTGTAACCCTCTGACACTACAGGGCAATTTAGCATGGCCAATCTACTTAATCCGCACATCTTTGAAGTGGGAGAACCGGGAGGAAACCCACGCAGACACAGAGAGAATGTGCAAACTCCACACAGACAGTGACCCAAGGCCGGAATTGAACCCGGGTCCCTGGCACGGTGAGGCAGCAGTGCTAACCATTGTGCCACCGGGCTGTCCTTCAGAGGTTTGTGAATTTGAAACCCCAGGTTACTTCCTCTCTTGCACCCGGTTTATAATTGTGCGAGTTTGTTTCTATTTCTTCTCTGCATTTCTCCCCACAAAATGAACCACTTCACACTTCTCTACGTCGCATTTCATCGCCCTTTTCCTGACCCCCCATTTCACCCGCTTTGAAAGCCTCAACCTGGCACCGTGTTGACAAGTTCACCAAGACTAAAGACAAATCAGAGAAGTTCCTTTGCTTTTCTTATTGGAAAGAAAAGAACGGGGTTGAAATTAATGATTTAACCACAAATTTAACACTGAGCGATGCTGCTCACCTTTGTTGCATTTAGCCTGAATACAGCGGGACATTTCATTAATGCAGGCCTATGCCTAAAATTAAAGATCACATCTATTTGATATTCATGCCTGAATATTCCAGCCTCAGGCTATGGTGGAGACAACATTCTTTTTCACAATTCATTCGGGTTACAACACCTCAACAAACCTGAGGAAAATGACTTGAAAAAAACTTAGTTGTAAAGTCGCCATGAATGAACCTTTGAATGCATTCCCTGGCCCTGTGTATACCTCTGGGCTAAAAGCACTCCATACTTTTGTCTGCTGACATTTCTCATGTTTTGACCGGTTTCTCACTGGTTAACACTGTATTTCTGCCCCTAAACTCTATCACTGCTTCATCTGACTTCTATGACTCCATGGGGAAGAAACAGTTCAGCCCACTATTCTTATTTCCCTGTTTTATTGGTGTTCCATTTTAAAGTATACAGGACCACAAAATAGAATCCCTAAAGTGCAGAAGGAGGCCATTCGGCCCATTGAGAATGCACCGAATCTCTCACAGGGACCTCACAACGCCAGGAACCCGTGTTCGATTCCCGGCTTGGGTCACTGCCTGTGCGGAGTTTGCACATTCTCCTCTTGGCTCCATGGGTTTCCTCCGGGTTCTCCGGTTTCCTCCCACTGCCCGAAAGACATGCTGGTTACGTGCATTGGCCACGCTGAATTCTCCCTCAGTGTACCCGAACAGGTGCTAGTGCGTGACGACTAGGGGATTTTCACAGTAACGACATTGTAGTGTTAAAGTAAGCCTACTTGTGACATTAATAAATAAAGTTAAAACTTACACAGGCACTTTTCCCTGCCCTATCCCCATAACCCCACACATTTACCATGGTCAATCCACCTAACCTACACATCTTGGGACACTAAGGGGCAACTTAGGAGCAAACGCACGCAGACACAGGGAGAATGTGCAAACTCCACACAGACAGTCGCCTGAGGCCAGAATTGAACCAGAGTCCCTGGCATTGTGAGGCAGCAGTGCTAACCACTGTGCCACCGTGCTGCACCAGTTCAGACCAGTATTATTATTTCCCCATTTTACTGTTTTTACCTCATACAGTCTAAAAATTAATATCCTGGTGGAGTTTTGGGTTTCCATTGGTCTCCATATTTATTTTTGTGATCCGAGTTATATCGTGGCTGTTATACCTTCTCCAACGAGTTAGAAAGTAGCACAAAGAACCTTGGAGTATGGATTATACCCTTGAAAAAAGGGCCTCTCTTTTTGATTTCCATTCCAAGTGCCATTTGTTTGCCTAGCCTTAGTTTGCAATTTTGGCCATGCGGAACTATTGGAAGTAATTCTGACTTAACCTGCCCATTGGTGAGAGACCAGTGGGATTGAATATAATGCTGGTTTTACATCCTGCCCATGCTTACCCCATTGGTAGAATAGCGGATGAGGTGTATCTACGGGCATTTCATCGCCTCCTTGAGGTCTTGTATACTGGGTTTCCAGCTCAGTTACATTAGAGAGTCAGAGAAACAGGTTCAAATCACAGACATCATAGAATCCCTACAGTGCAGAAGGAGGCCATTAGGCCCATCGAGTCTGCACCAACCACAATTCCAAGCAGGACCTATTCCCGTCTCCCCACATATTTACCCTGTTAATCCCGACACCAGGGTCAATTTAGCACGGCCAATCCACCTAACCCGCACATCTTTGGAGACTGAGGGCAATTTAGCATGGCCAATCCACCTAACCCGCACATCTTTTGATTGTGGGAGGAAACCGGAGCACCTGGAGGATACCCACCCAGACACGGGGAAAACGTGCAAACTCCAACAAAGAGTGACCCGAGGCTGGAATTGAACCCGGGTTCCTGGCACTGTGAGGCAGCAGTGCTAACCACTGTGCTGCCCCATGTGTCATCTCTGCTGTAATGCAGGAAAATGTGGCAGCCAACACAACAGGCTCACACCAGCAGCAACAACCAAGTCATCAGTTTTTATTTAATGATGTTGATTGGGGGTTAAATACTGACGAAAACATCAGGGAGAGCTCCCTTGCTTTTATTAGGAGGAGGTCCACAGGATCTTTTATGTCCACTTGAGGGGTCAGGTCTCAGTTCATCATCTCATTTGAATGACAATACCTCTGACAGTGCTGCACTCCCCCAATACAGTACTGGAGTGTCAGCCTAGATTATGGTCTTGACGTTTGTCGTCACATCGGTACGCAGGGTCAGGAGAATTCCCGGGCCCCCCAAACCTAACTGCTATGAATGTGGACCCGAATATTGGATTTTTGGTCTGGGTGGCTATAATAGGAGTCAGGGCAAGCAACTCCAGAAGTAATGTGGGGTCAGAGGCAACTGGCGCAGACCTGGCACCTCAGACCCATTTAAAAAGTGGGCCTTCAGAGAGGCCCCTCTGAGAAGTAGCACTTCAATGATGAAGTCCCTCTGCTTTGGAGGGGACACCATGCCCTTGTCAGGTGAATGGAAACTCTAAATCATAGAATGCCTGCAGTGTAAAAGTAGGCCATTCGGCCCATCGAGTCTGCACTGACTTTCTGACAGAATATCGTATTCAGGTCCTCTCCCCCACCCTATCCCGTAACCCCACACATTTCCCAAGGCTATTCCGGCCTACCTACATAGCTTGGGACACTACGGGGCAATTTAGCATGGTCAATTCACCTAACCTGCACATCTTTGGACTGTGGGAGGAAACTGGAGCACCCGGAGGAAACCCACACAGACACAGGGAGAACGGGCAAACTTCACACAGTCACCCAAAGTCGGAATTGAACCCGGGTCCCTGGCGCTGTGAGGCAGCAGTGCTAACCACTGTGCCAGCCTACAGACTATAGTTGTTGAGAGAGAGGTCAAGAGGCAGAGAGGGTAAGGGAGGGGATTTCAGAGCATGAAGCCAAATCAGGCCCGGCCATTATAGTGGTTGCTATGTCAGAGAGACAGTCGGTCATGCGAATTTACCAGCCAGCGGAGTGGTAACTCACTATTACTCTGAGCCCACATTCACAGCTCACAATCCTGAGAATGAGAGGTCCTTTCCGTGTTTTACACCACACCTGGCAAACAACCCAGTGGCATCGTGTGCGCAGACCACAAGATGATTAGTGCCAAATGGCAAATGTGATTTGACATAAAAAATCCGTATGAACTAAAGTACCCCAACTGGGATCGCCTACAGAGAAACCTCTTGTATTGGAGAGAAACTTGGCACAGAATTAAACAATCGCAATTAGGTAATACCGAGGGTGACAGGGAAACCTGATGGTGGATCCCGCATTCCCGATGTGTCATGGAGAAAGCAGAGCAGAGAGACTTACACAAGACAACGGCAAGTAAAGCCATGACGAAAACCAACTGACTGACTCAACACTGGAGTGACACAGCTCTGAGTGCTTTTCATACATTCCAGGGAGACACAAAAGAAGAAGTACAAATTCAAAATCCGAAATTTCTTTACGTCATTCAAATCAACAGTTCACATCCCTTGAGATACAATGAAATGGAAGATCCCCTTGCTCAGGTGAAACTCTAATCCAGCGATGGGCAACCTAGGCTAGTAAGCGGGGTGTATGAATGGCTCTCCTTCATCTCACTGGGCCGCAAGATTGAAATTGGGCATCTTCACGAACCAGGACCCCATGAATGAGATTAAATATATTTAATACACACCAAAAAAATTGTAATGATTTCTAGAAATATCATTTGTATATTAGCAGAAGTGTCATTGACTTCTGTAATATGGCAGAAGTCCCTTCATCAAAATCCCTTTGTTTACAAACTCTAACAACAGTACACAGAGTGCTAGCAGTTAGCAGCCGACTCCAGGAGTGCCAGAGGCTCCCGGTTAAGTACAAGGCAAAGACTCCCTGATTGACCCATCAATTGGATCCTTAATCAGGGAGTTCATACTCCAATAGGCCAACCTCAACGGCCTGACTGAAGTCATTACAACTTCAAATGGTAAAAACAAAAAAGGTTTAAGCTTTGATTGGGTGCAGAGGGAATACACGGCTCTCCGAGTCAATATTGTGTGTAATCAGCACGCAACTACTTCACAGGCCCTTGTTTTGCGTGTGTATCACTTTAGTCATGCCGATAGGAAAAGAAATTACATGGATGAAAGCCCGTGGAATCTGGCAACCCTGCAAATGGTCAGTGTTACAGGAAGGGTATAAGTAATATCAGCGTACCAATACCTGTACCAACATAAGATTAGACTCTGATTCCAGTTTGGGAAAAGCTGGTGGATTGGGGGAGATCCACAAAATCACAGCACAGAGGGAGGCCATTTCCCCATCCTGTCTGTGCCAACTGTCTGAAGGAGCAATTTACCTACTAGGTAAATGGGGAACGAACAGAGAAGTGGGAACGAATTGTTAGCTCTTGGGCCTCACCCAGTACCTTGAAGGGCCGGACATTACTCACTACTGCCCTAGTATCTTTCACAGCATTTCAAAGGTAGACTTGTCCTTCATTAGGCCATAAAACTCAATCCATAAAAAAATCACATCTTCCTGCCTCACCACCTTACCTATGGCTTCGAACACAGGATTCTCACACAAGCCTCTGAACGCTGACTCAGCAACGTGGGATCAGCTGCTATCATATTCTACACGGAATTAATTTTCTTGATGCAGTCTTTGCCTAAAATGCTTCTTCACTGGAGGGAGAACAAAGTTGTCACCGCTGCCAATTTTAGACACGCTCTACGGGAACAGCAGAGAAGGAGTAATGTCGTCAGTGGTAGAAGCAGCGCTAGGAATGCCCATGTTCATTGATCTGAGAACGTCCAGTTCATCTGAGGTGCATTTCCGAGGTGCATTTCAGGGTTGATAGGCAATTATGTTAATCTATGACTACCCAGTGACTGCCTTATAAAACTTGGTACTGTACTTATTTCTCTCTCAGTCTCGGATGTCAGTAGCACTGGCAAGGCCCTGCTTCTTGCCCACCCCTATTTGTGTGGTATGATATGCCTCCTTGACAGCTTGTATAACTAGCTGATGTGTTGCACCATGGCAGAGGGCATGAAGAGTCAACTACATACAATAGGCCATGGTAGGTGAGAGTGGTAGGAATTTTGGCTAAGATCAAGTTTTTGGCGGCATGATGGCACAGTGGTTAGCATTGCTGCCTCCCCACGCCAGGGACCTAGGACTTCAATTCCAGCCTTGGGTGACTGTCAGTGTGGAGTTGGCACATGCTCCCCATGTGTGGGTTTCCTCTGGGTGCTCTGGTTTCCTCCCACATTCGAAAGATATGCGGGTTTGGTTGATTAGCCATGCTAAATTGCCCCTTAGTGTCGGGGGGACTACAGGGTAAATATGTGGGGTTATGGGGATATGCCTGGGTGGGATTGTTGTTAGTGCAGGTTCAATGGGCCGAATGGCCTTCGTGTGCACTGTATAGATTCTATGTTTGCAAATACTCCTTTCCCCCCTGCCCCCCAAGATTAAAGCATTGTCAATAACGGCTTATGTCTGGGAGAGATGGTACAGCAGTTCCAGTTTACAATATGGGAAACGCAATGATCCTGTGACAAATCCCATCTGTCACCATTCCTACCATAATGGTCATCTAATTCTAGGCTTTTACAGGAAGGGTATAAGTAATATCAGTGTACCAATACCTGTACCAACATAAGATTAGACTCTGATTCCAGTTTGGGAAAAGCTGGTGGATTGGGGGAGATCCACAAAATCACAGCACAGAGGGAGGCCATTTTCCCATCCTGTCTGTGCCAACTCTCTGAAGGAGCAATTTACCTCGTGCCAATCCCCAGCCTTCTTCTCATAAACCCGTGCATTCTTCTCTCTTCATACAATAACCCAATTCCAGCTTGGGTGCCTTGGTTAAACCTGCCTCTACTGATTGCTCAGACAGTGCAATCCCAGCCATTCACTGTCTCAAAATGTTTCTCCTCACGTTACCATTGCTTTTTTATTTTGCCAATTACCTGTGCTCTCTAGTTCACGATCCTTCCATCAATAGGAACTGCTTTTCCCTGTCCACTCTGTCCAGACCCTCATGACTTTTTATAGCTCTGTCAAACCTCCTCTCTGCCTCCTCTTCTCCAAGAGACCTTTAGAAGCTGTCCTTTTAATAGTAATGTTCAAAGTGGAAATGGAAATCTACTTCAAGGATAAAGATGATGAGGCAATGTGGAACGAACAGAGAAGTGGGAACTAATTGTTAGCTCTTTCAAAGAGCTGGGATATGCACAATGGACTGAATGGTCTCCTTCTGTGTTGCAGTATTCCAGAATTCTACCATTTGGAGGGAATTACTTGAAGTTTAATCAACTAGTCCAACAGCAGGGCCGATAAAGGTCAAGAGATGGCTCGAAGGGTAGAATTTTAAGGATGGAGAGTGATCGGCGTTCGCCATCCTGAGAGTCAGCACCTAGCGTGCAGCCACCGACTCTCGCTCGTGCGTTGACTGGCAGTGGTCGCCGGCCCTTGGAAGGGTGTCCCGTCTGTGAGAAATCAGATTGGCCGACAGCTCTTCAACCTGGCCAGGCACAGCACTGCGCAGGCAAGAAACGGTACTGCAGCACTCTGCCTGGGACAAAGTCTCAGGATCATTGGCAAGGTAGGTCCCAGGAGCAGGAGGGGGAGGGTATGGGACACCTCAGGGAAGGTGGGAGGGGTAGGCCAGGGTTGGGGGCGGGGGGGGGGGGGGCGGTGTGACCCAGTGCTCCAATGTCCAGGGGAGGAGGGCATCCTAACACTGAGGGGGACTTCAGAAGGAGGTGCCCTTCGGAGACCAGCGGAGATGGGGGAAGCCGGAAATGTCCATCTACCATCCCATGTCCACCCGCCAGCATAATAACTGTTTGGACATGATATTGCCCTAAGGTGGGCATTAAAAGGCCGTGCAATGGATGGGTTTCTTGCCTGCAGCCCTGCCTTCACCCCAGCAGGACACATTGAGCCTGTGTTTGGACGGACGGGGTCTTGGGGCACTCTTCCCCCCTCACCCCCTCAGCTTTGGGTACAATTCTGGTATCCCCTATCTCTCTGGAATGTTTTCTGGAATAGGGGTGGGGGAGGAGAAAACAAACTTTATTACAATTTTATTTTCCCAATAATGCAGTCAATTAAAACCAGCTAACATTGGAGATTTCCTTCTGGGATCTATCAGAACCTTTTAGAGCAGTGGAGGCTAAATTACCTCTGGTTTTGTTTCAAACTTCAAATCAATCCCGTGGTCCAGCCTTTTTTGCAAGGATCAGCCTCCCTTAATCAAACTTCCTATTATGAAGGAACATGGAGGAACCTTGATTATAATTTTATTGATTTAAAAAAAAGGCTTTATGCATTTTTACATTGCTTAAGTATTCTCTCCTTTTTGATCTGGAAGTTCCTCGAGTGTACGAATGCTATTCCTGTGCTCGTACAGGGAATGGAGTCGGGAAAAATGTGTAATCGGTTGAATTCTCTTCATCTGCAATAAGTGGCAATTAAAACAAAAGATCAGAAGCGGGTTCACCTGTAACTCGCGGCACTAATCAACGTTATTCTTAGGTTGGAGGCTTCAGGCAATGAAATCTAATAATTGAGACTTCTGTCTAAGCAATCTGCACTATCAAGGCAAATTTACCTCACAAAATAAAGTCTTGCGCTTTCAAATGTAGTCTGGTATGACAGGACGCGCATCTCTCATGTTGAGCTCAGATGTATAAAGAATTGACTTCAAGGATGATCGACGACAAAACCGTACGAAATTAAATCGTAAGGGTCATCTTAGCTCGGTCACAGAACTCTCATTTCTGAGCTGGAGGGTCATAAGAGTCTTTATAGCGAAGGAGGACATTTGGCCCATTGAGTCCATGGTGGGGGGCAGGGGTCGATTAGCTCAGTTGGCTGGACAGCTGGTTAGTGATGCAGAGTGATGCCAATAGCGCGGGTTCGACTCCCGTACCGGCTGAGGTTATTCATGAAGGCCCCGCCTTCTCAACCTTGCCCCTCATCTGAGCTGTGGTGATCCTCAGGTTAAATCACCACCAATCAGCTCTCCCCCTCAAAGGGGAGATGGTCATCTGGGAATATGGAATGGTGGCACAGTGATGAGCACTGCTACCTCGCTGTTCCAGGGACCTGGGTTCGATTCCAGGCTTGGGTCACTGTCTGTGTGGAGTTTGCACGTTCTCCCCGTGTCTGCGTGGGTTTCCTCTGGGTGCTCCAGTTTCCTCCCATAGTCCAAAGATGTGCGGGTTAGGTGCATTGGCCATGCTAAGTTGCCCCTTAGTGTCCCGGGATGCATGGGTCAGAGGGATCAATGGGGTAAATATGTGGGGTTACAGTGATCGGGCCTGGGTGGGATTAGTGTCCGTGCAGACTCGAAGGGCCAAATGGCCTACTTCTGCACTGTAGGGATTCTATGATTCTACATTTACCTTTATGTCCCCATTCTATCTCTGTAGCTCTGCAAATTTATTTCCCTTAAGCACCTGCCCTATTTCCTTTTGAAATCGTCCATTTCCACCCTCCCCCCTCAGGGACAGCGAGTTCCAAGTCATTCACCACAAGTTGTGAAAGAAAAGTTTTGCCCCACAGCATCTCTAACCCAAAATCTTAAATCCGTGTCCCTTGGCCATTGTAGCATCAGTTATTGCAAACAGCTTTACCCTATCCAAAACTGCCATAATCTCGTACACCTCTATCAAAGCATCCCTCAATCTCCTTTGCTCAAAGAAGAACATCAGCTTCTCCAGCCCAACCTGTAGTTAAAATCTCTCATCCCCTGTAAAAATTGGGTCAATTCTGAGAAATCTCCACTGCATCCTCTCAAGGACCCTTATATCCTTCCTAAAGTCGAATTTCCAGAACTAGATTCATTGCAGTAGAGAGGGCCTAACCATCCTGGAGTTCAGTTACTCGTGGTGTACCGCAAGGATCTGTTTTGTCATTTTTATAAAGGACTGCTGTTTGTCATTTTTATAAAGGACCTGGATGAGGGCATAGAAGGATGGGTTAGTAAATTTGCGGATGATACTAAAGTTGGTGGAGTTGTGGACAGTGCAGAAGGAAGTTGCAGGTTACAGAGGGACATAGATAAGCTGCAGAGCTGGGCTGAGAGGTGGCAAATGGAGTTTAATGTGGAAAAGTGTGAGGTGATTCACTTTGGAAGGAGTAATAGGAATACAGAGTACTGATAATGGTAAGATACTTGGTAGTGTAGATGGGCAGAGAGATCTTGGTGTCCATGTGCATAGATCCCTGAAAGTTGGCACCCAGGTTGATAGGGTTGTTAAGAAGGTGTACGGTGTGTTAACTTTTATTGATAGAGGGATTGAGTTTCGGAGCCAGGAGGTCATGTTGCAGCTGTACAAAACTCTGGTGCGGCCGCACTTGGAGTATTGCATACAGTTCTGGTCGCCACATTATTGGAAGGATGTGGAAGCATTGGAAAGGGTGCAGAGGAGATTTACCAGGATGTTGCCTGATATGATGGGAAGATCTTATGAGGAAAGGCTGAGAGACTTGAAGCTGTTTTCGTTAGAGAGAAGAAGGTTAAGAGGTGACTTAATAGAGGCATAGAAGGTGATCAGAGGATTAGATAGTGTGGACAGTGAGAGCCTTTTTCCTCGGATGGTGATGGCTAGCACGAAGGGACAAAGCTTTAAATTGAGGGGTGAGAGATATAGGACAGATGTCAGAGGTAGGTTCTTTACTCAGAGAGTAGTAAGGGCGTGGAATGCCCTGCCTGCAACAGTAGTGGACTCGCCAACATTAAGGGCATTTAAATGGTCATTGGATAAACATATGGATGATATTGGAATAGTGTAGGTTAGATGGGCTTTAGATTGATTTCACAGGTCGGCACAACATCGAGGGCTGAAGGGCCTGTACTGCGCTGTAATGTTCTATGTAACCAGAGCTTTATGAAGGTTCATCATAACTCTCCTATTTCTCTATCAATACCTGTACTTATGAAGCCCAAGTTGCCATTTACTCAGGAATCTGGTCACCATCCAGGACAAAACAGTCCACGTGATTGGCACTCCATCTATCTCCTTCAAATTCTGCTCCCTCCATCACCCATTCCCCAATGGTGGGGAAAATGCCAGAGTCAATTATTAAGGATGTAATAACTGAGCATTTGGAAAGCTGTGACAGGATCGGTCCAAGACGGTATGGATTCACTTAAGGGAAATCGTGCTTGACAAATCTTTTGGAATGTTATTTGAGGATGTGACCAGTAGAGTGGACAAGGGTGAACCAGTTGTGTATTTGGACTTTCAAAAGGCTTTTGACAAGGTCCCATACAATAAATTAGTGAGTAAAATGGCATTAGGGGTAATGTGGATAGAGAACGGGTTGGCAGATAGGAAGCAGAGAGTGGGAATAAATGGGTCCTTTTCAGAGTGGCAGGCAATGACTAGTGGGGTTCAGTGCTGGCACCCCAGCTGTTCACAATATACATTAATGATTTGGATGAAGGAATTAAACGCAATATCTCCAAATCTGCACACGACACTAAGCTGGGTGGCAGTGTGCGCTGTGAGGAGGATGCTAAGAGACTGCAGGGTGACTTGGACAGGCTGACTGAGTGGGCAAATGCTTGGCAAATGCAGTATAATGTGGATAAATGTGAGGTTATCCACTTTAGTGGCAAAACAGGAAGGAAGATTATTATCTGAATGGTGGCAGTTTAGAAAAAGGGGAAGTACAATGTGACCTGGGTGTCATGGTGGAACAGTCGCTGAAGGTTAGCGTGCAGGTACAGCAGGCAGCGAAGAAAGCTAATGGCATGCTGGCCTTCATAGCAAGAGGATTTGAGTATAGGAGTAGGGATGTCTTGCTGTAGGTATACAGGGCCTTGGTGAGGCCACACCTTGAGTATTGTGTGCAGTTTTGTCTCCTAGTCTGAGGAAGGATGTTCTTGCTATTGAGGGAGTCCGATGAAGCATTGCGTTTCATATACAATGTCAGCCTTGTGTACCAACTAGAAGATGCACTGCAGTAATTCACCGAGGTTCCTTCAACAACACCTTCCAAACCCATGACCTCTACCACCTTGAAGAACAAAGGCAACAGGTGACTGGTATCACGACCACTTGCAAGTTCACCCCCTAGTTAAACAGCATCCTGACTTGGACATATATCGTCATTGCTTCACTGTCACTGGGTCAAATGCCTAGAACTCCCTTCCTAACCATTTGAGACTCCTCAGGTACTGAAGCAGTCCATGTTCATGCAAGAAGATCTGGACAATATCCAGGCTTGGGCTGACAAATGGCACACAAATGCCAAGCAATGACCATCTATAAGAGACACACTAACCACCGTCCCTTGACATTCAATGGTGTTACCATCACTGAGTCCCCCACTGTCAACATCGTTGGGGTTATTATTGACCAGAACTCAACTGGACTTGCCACATAAACAGTGGCTACAGCAGCAGGACAGATGCTAGGAATACTGCGGCGAGTAACTCACCTCCTAACTCCCCAGAGCCTGTCCACCATCTACAAGGCACAAGTCAGGAGTGTGATGGAATAATCCCCACTTGCCCGGATGGGTGCAGCTCCAGCAACAAGCTTGACACCATCCAGGACAAAGCAGTCCACTTGATTGGCACCACATCTACAAACATCCAATCCCTCCAACACCAACGCTCAGTAGCAGCAGTGTGTACTATCTACAAGATGCACTGCAGCAATTCACCAGAGATTCGCAACAGCAACTTCCAAACTCATGACCACTTCCATCTAGTGGGACAAGGGCAGCAGATACATGGGAGCGCCACCACCTGCAATTTCCCTTCCAAACCATTCACCATCCTGACTTGGAAATAAATCGCCGTTCCTTCACAGTCATTGTGTCAAAATCCTGCAATTCCCTCCCTGTTGGCATTGCGGGTCAACCCACAGCATGTGGACTGCAGCGACTCAAGGCGGCAGCTCACCATCACCTTCCCAAGGGCAACCAGGGATGGGCAATAAATGCTGGCCTGGCCAACGACACCCCTGTCCATGAAGAAAAACAGCACTGTATGCAGTGCCGGATTTAGGCATAAGATAAACAAGCTACAGCTTCGGGCCTCACAAAATTTCAGAAGGTTTACAATGAAGAGAACATTTAAGAGCGGATACCAGAAAAGAAAAAGAAAGCACCAGCTTGAAGAGCAACTCAAAAAATTACCAAAATTACCAAAATCTATGAGAGAGATCAAGCCAGCCAAATGATAAATATGTAATCAGTAAATGCATTTATTTGAAAATAAGTTGTATTTTTTTACTTTAAATACCTTGCTATTAAATAATTAAAAGGCATAATTATGTTTTCAATTTTTTTGTGGCGACCCAAGGTCCTGTTTTGGTATGCACCTTTGTGAGACCTTTTGGTGTAACTTTTTAACAAGGGGCCTCCAAGCTTTATATAGCTTAGGGCCTCACCAAGTCTAAATCCGGTACTGACTGTATGTGTTCCTACACTACATGGACTGCAGCAGTTGAAGGCAGCAGCTCATCAGTACCTTCTCAAGGGTAGTTAGAGGTGGGCAGTAAAAATGCTGGCATTGCCAGTGATGCCCACATTCTGCAAAAGGTTAAAAGACTCAGAGGTCTTGGTAGCTATTCCTTCAATATATTCTGTCGCCTTCAAAGATCTGTGCACATTGTTCATAGAATTCAAACTGGCTGGTGAAGTCAAAACCAAGACACAGAGCTGTTCTGCAGTGAGTGCATTTTGTTCAGTCTCATCGCTGTCCCCTCGCCCCCAGTGCCCCAACTGTCCGCTATTTATATATACTCAAGATATCTAATTAAACAATGCCCTTCACCTGTATATCCCAATAATGTAATTGACAGACACACATGATCCCTAGGACCCTTGACCCTGAACACTCTTGTGTCATTAAGTTTATATTGCCCCTCTGCAAAAAATGCATCCCCTCACATTTCTCTGTATTAAATTTCATCCGACACTTGTCCGCCCATTCTCCTCGCCCACTTATGTCTTGTTGCAATCAATTGGTATCATCCTCACTCACTGTTTGCCACACCTCCAAGTTTGTTCCATTGGCAAAATGTTCACACTTTACTCTGTATTCCAATATCAAGATCCATTTATCTATCTCAAAAAACAGTGGTCCTGGCACTAACCGTTGGGCACACTACAGTCCAACATCTTACAGTCTGAAAAATAATCATTTACCAAGACACACTGTTTTCTGTCCTTAATTCAATCTTTTATCCAAAGCCTCCTATTCCACGAGTCTCAATTTTGTTAAGCCGCCTTTTATGCGGTACTTTGTGGTCAAGCTTTCTTAAAATCCATATACACAACATCCACTGCATTTCCCTTCATTAACCTTCTTTGTTAGTTCATGCACAAATTCAATTGGATTAGCCAAACACAATCTGCCTTTAACAAATCCATGCTGCCGCTCCTTAATTAACTCAAACCTCTCCAAGTGTCTGTTAATACTTCCCTAGATTTTAGTATTTCTAAAATCTTCTCCAGCATTCGTGTCAAACAGACTGGCCAGTAGTTGCTAGGAATGTTCTTGCATGCTTTCTTGAACAAGGGTGTCACACGTTTTGCCAGCCTTCAGGCACCTCCCCAAAATCTTTGATTTGATTTGATTTATTATTGTCACATGTATTAGTATGCAGTGAAAAGTATTGTTTCTTGCATGCTATACAGACAAAGCATACCGTTCATAGAGAAGAAAAGGAGAGAGTGCAGAATGTAGTGCTACAGTAATAGCTAAGGTGTAAAGAAAGATCAACTTAATGCAAGGTAAGTCCATTCAAAATTCTGACAACAGCAGGGAAGAAGCTGTTCTTGAGTCGGTTGGCACGTGACCTCAGACTTTTATATCTTTTTCCCAATGGAAGAAGGTGGAAGAGAGAATGTCGGGGGGGTCCTTAATTATGCTGGCAGCTTTGCCGAGGCAGCGGGAAGTGTAGACAGAGTCAATGAATGGGAGGCTGGTTTGCGTGATGGATTGGGCTACATTCACAACCTTTGGTAGTTCCTTGTGCAGAGCAGAAGCCGTACCAAGCTGTGAATCAACCAGAAAGAATGCTTTCTATGGTGCATCTGTAAATCTCAGGAAAATTGGAAGGTTATGGAAAGCTCTTCTGCTTTCACCTTTAGCAACCCAGGATGCAAGACACCTGGAAGTTGCAACCTATCCATACTAGTCAGAGCCAGCCTTTCCAGCATACTCTGTCTATCAATTCTCATCCCATTCATCACCTCTACTTTCCTTGCTAGTTTGTTAGTATCCTCTTTCTTAGTAAATACAGATACAAAGTACTCATTAAGTATTTCCAGCCATGTTCTGACACCTTGTTTAAGTTTATTTGTTAGTGTCACAAGTAGGCTTACATTAACACTACAATGAAGTTACTGTGAAAATCCCCTTGTCGTCACATTCCGGCGCCTGTTTGGGTACACTGAGGGAAAATTTAGCACGGCCAATGCACCCAACCAGCACGTCTTTCAGTCTGTGGGAGGAAACCAGAGCACCCGGAGGAAATCCATGCGGACACGGGGAGAATGTGCAAACTCCACACAGACAGAGACCCAAGCCGGGAATCGAGCCCGGGTTCCTGGCGCTGTGAGGCAATGGTGCTAACCACTGTGCCACCGTGCTGCCCTCCAAGTATAAATAAGGGGCTTGATCTTACCGGCCATTCACACCACGTTCCCACTGCAACTAAGTCAGAGAATTTGGCGTCAAGCCAAATCCCCACTCACTGCAGCAGAATGGGAAAAGCCCGCTGGCATGACCAGTCAGAAAATTCTGGCCAAGGTCTCAGAATTGTAAGTTAGGCGAACACTTTCAGGTAAAATGGAAAACTGAGAGCTGGATTTCTATCAGGTGGGTGTAAAACATCTCATGGCACTATTTGAAGAAGAATAGCAAAGTTTTTCTGGCATTCTGACCAATATTTATCCTTCGTTTAACTCCACCACAACAAGTCATCTGGTGGCTAAATTACTGCGGATGCTGGAATCTGAAACAAAAACAGAGAATGCGGCAAAATCTCAACAGGTCTGACAGTATAGAATCCCTACAGTGCAGAAGGAGGCCATTCTGACCCATCGAGCCTGCACTGACAACAATCCCACCCAGGCCCTATCCCCACATATTTACCCTGCTAATCCCACTTTGGACACTAAGGGGCAATTTAGCATGGCCAATCAACCTAAGCCACACATCTTTGGAGCGCGGGAGGAAACAGGAGCACCTGGAGGAAACCCATGCAGACACGGGGAGAACGTGCAAACTCCACACAGTGACCCGAAGCCGGAATTGAACTCAGGTCCCTGGCGCTCTGAGGCAGCAGTGCTAACCACTGTGCAGCATCTGTAGAGAGAGAACCGAGCCAACTCTTTGAGTCTGGATGACTCTTTGCCATCTGCTGGTTTGTCAGAAGAGCTGTGTGTGGGAGCTTGCTGTGCAAGATTAGTTGCCTGTTCTGTCTACAGCAGAAGAGCGACTACGTGTAAACAGTAATGCACTGGCTGCAAAGCATTGGTAAAGTCCTGAAGTCACGAAAGACTAACGTGAATGTAAGCTTTTCTTTTCCATAACCATAAAATGGTCCAAATTTTACTCAACAATTAATGGAATGTAAAACAGTGAAGTTCAGTTCTCAATTAGAAAAACAATCCAAAGGCTTGGTTTAGCTGCGATATAATTTAATTGAACAACAATCCTGTTGTAACTAAATTACAAACCACTTATAATAGTGATCTGACCATAAATATTTCATTGTTTAGCCCTGAGGGACTCCCAATTAGACTCCCAACCCAATGAAACCAGCCACACAGCATTTCATTTTTAAGTGTACCATATTTTTAAAAAGTTTCACTTCCAACAGTAAATGTTCAATCTCAAAATCGCAAGTTGCAATTGGGTTTTGAAAACAAGCTCAAGGATTAATCTAAAAGAGTTTGTGCGATATCAGTGCACGGTCTTTTCGAAAGTCATTAGGAGTGATTAAAATATCACCTAGCTATCTCTGTGATTCCACTCCCGGTAAATCAGCTTTCATTATTAAACAATAGCCATTGTGTGGCGCTGCGGGTTGAACCTTTAAGTTTGCATCGCGACAGACTACTCTGATAGCAATCCTGATGACAAACCCCAGGCGGTCCTGAGCAGCTTCAAACTTCACACCCTGGGGACCCTGCTAATTCGATATCATAGAATCATACAGCGCAGAGGAGGCCCTTTGGCCCATCGAGTCTGTACCGACATGCGAGAAACACCTGAACTTCCACCTAATCCCATCTACCATCATCCTTAACACCGGTGCCCCACAAGGCTGTGTTCTCAGCCCCCTACTATACTCCTGTGACTGTGTGGCCAAATTCCCTCCAACTCGATTTTCAAGTTTGCTGACGACACCACCGTAGTGGGCCGGATCTCAAACAATGACGAGACAGAGTACAGGAACGAGATGGAGAATCTGGTGAACTGGTGCGGCAACAATAATCTCTCCCTCAATGTCAACAAAATGAAAGAGATTGTCATCGACTTCAGGCAACATAGTGGAGAACATGCCCCTGTCTACATTAACGGGGATGAAGTAGAAATGGTCGACAGCTTCATGTTTTTAGGTGTCCAGATCACCGACAACCTGTCCTTGCCCCCCCATGCCAACTCCATAGTTAAGAAAGCCCACCAACGCCTCTACTTTCTCAGAAGACTAAGGAAATTTGGCATGTCCGCTACGACTCTCACCAACTTTTACAGGTTCACCATAGAAAGCATTCTTTCTGTTTGTATCACAGCTTGGTATGGCTCCAAGAGCAAGAAACTATAAAAGATCGTGAATGTAGCCCAATCCATCACGCAAACCAGCCTCCCATCCATTGACTCTGTCTACACTTCCCGCTGCCTCGGAAAAGCAGCCAGCATAATCAAGAACCCCACGCACCCTGGACATTCACTCTTCCACCTTCTTCCATTGGGAAAAAGATATAAAAATCTGAGGTCACGTACCAACTGACTCAAGAACAGCTTCTTCCCTGCTGCCATCAGACTTTTGAATGGACCGACCTTGCATTAAGTTTATCTTTCTCTACACCCTAGCTATGACTGGATCACTACATTCTGCACTCTTTCCTTCTCTATGAACAGTATGTTTTGTCTGTATGACACGCAAGAAATAACATTTTTCACTGTATGCTAATATGTTGCACAACAATGAACCAACTTGGTCCAATCATATTGCGCAGGAGATGGGGAGGTGGTCTTTGACGTTTTAAATTACCCTCCTCAACTTCCTCTGAAGTATTAAATTTGATTCTTTTGACAACATTGGAAAAGCGGCTATTACAGACAACTCCTGCAATTTGGAAAAGTTATCATTTAGCCTTGAAAAAGTCATGGGTTTGGAGCGGGGCGGGGGGGCGGGAGGGGGGTGGGCGGGGGGAGAGCTGATGGGATTGGTCCACAGAGAGCTGGCATTGACTTGATGGACCGACTGGCCTCCTTCCCTGTCATAATACTGTGGGCGGCACAGTGGTTAGCACTGCTGCCTCACAGCGCCAAGGACCGGGTTCGATTCCTGGCTTGGGTCACTATCTGTGTGGAGTCTGCACAGATAGTGACCCAAGCCAGGAATCGAACCTGTTCTCCCCGTGTCTGTGCGGGTTTCCTCCGTGTGTTCTGGTTTCCTCCCACAGTCTGAAAGATGTGCTGGTTAGGTGTATTGGCCATACTAAATTCTCCCTCAGTGTACCCAAACAGGCGTCAGAGTGTGGCGACTAGCAGATTTTCACAGTAACTTCGTTGCAGTGTGAGCTTGCTTAATGTAAGCCTACTTGTGACACTAATAAATAAATAATAATGGCTAGACGGCTCTGCATCATCCCCTTCTGCTCACGGTCATAGAATCATAGAATCCCTCCAGTGCAGAAGGAGGTCATTCGGCCCATCAAATCTGCACCAACCACAATCCCACCCAGGCCTATCCCCATAATCCCATGCATTTACCTTAGCTAGTCCCCCTGACACTAGGGGGCAATTTTGCATTGGCCAATCCACCTAACCCGCACATCTATGGACTGTGGGAGGAAACTGGAGCACCCGGAGAAAACCCACGCAGACAAGGGGAGAATGTGTAGACTCCACACAATCACCCAAGCCGGGAATCAAACCCGGGTCCCTGATGCTGTGAGGCAGCAGTGCTAACCACTGTGCCACCCCACAGTAAGCCTCATCGCCATCCAGCTTCCTCCCAGGTTGCGTGTCACCCTTAAAATCTGTACAGTCCCAAAGTGCGAGCTCAGGTATGTTCAGACTGTTTTTAAACACAGAGCCCAAGTGTCAGTTTGCTTTACGATGTCCACAAGAGCCTGAATGCTGCTGGAGGAAACAAGAAGGTGGCCTCCTAGGTGGCGGAGAGGAGAGGGAATGTGCTTAAACTATCAGTTCATGCACTGTGGATTTAAAGAGGAAAAAAAACATGCCTGACTGAACGTACAAAGCTGCCTTCAGGGTTTCTGCGGCAAAAGGAAAACATTCTGACACAAGGAAAAATGTTCTACATAATCCCTGTTAGAAACCAGATACGTTTTACATGTAAAAGGCAAGTTTTCGTGGAGTTAAACATGTAATGGGCAATAACTACATTCTTTAATAGCTGGATAATCAGGAGAAATGGATTACCCTGTACCGGGGAAACACAACTATTATCAGATTAAGTGAAAATGGATCAGCCGCAGAGACCTGACGTTATATTCGAAAACTGATTTGTTCCTACTGACTCATAATCACTCTCTACTGGTCACAGGGTGAAGATTGATCCCATGTCAATAAAGCCATTACTCAAGGCTGGAATGTGACAGACACACACACAGTGACACACACACACAGTGACACACACACACACACACACAGTGACACACACACACACACACACAGTGACAGACACACACACACAGTGACAGACACACACAGTGACAGACACACACACACACACACACGTGTAAAACGGAAGAGGAAAAACATTGAAGCCAGCGCACAAAACTGGGTCAACACGTCATTATTGAGAGCAGCTAGCCTAACTTCTGGCGCAGGATGGAACAAAGATGCAAAACACTTGGAGTTGCATCGAAGAGGACAGATCCAGAACCGAAACATCAGGTCGGTTCCAGGGGCAGAGGTTCAGTGAACAAAACAAAATGGATTTCATTATCATAGCCCATGGTTGCTTAAAGCAGAAAAACAGACACATTTACCACATTGTGCACTGGCCTCAAGTAAACAGCCTAATCCGTGGTTATGCATCAATCCCCTGTCTTCTTCAAGGACTCAGTCTCGCTCTGTTGACAAGATCCAGAATGACACAACACTCTAGCTGCATCATCTACACCGAGACACAATTTCTGAAGTGCACCCTGTGCCACTTACCAGCCCCACCACAACCATGGCACAGCCCACACTATCAAGCCTGAACCCAAGGAAACGTTATTTTTATTTGTTAGTGTCACAAGTAGGCTTATATTAACACTGCAATGAAACTACTGTGAAAATCACCTAGTTGCCTGTCCAGGTACACTGAGGGAGAATTTAGCATAATCAATGCACCTCACCAGCTCGTCTTTCGGACTGTGGGAGGAAACCGGAGCACCCGGAGGAAACCAACGCCGATACGGCGGAGAATGCGCAGACTCCGCACAGTCACCCAAACTGGGAATTGAACCCGGTTCCCTGGCGCTGTGATGCAGCAGTGCTAACCACTGTGCCACTGTTCTGCCCTTAATGGTCTCAATCTGCCCCCTGCGTAATATGGGAGATGATCTGGAGAAAAGGGGGTACTCGAAAAAAGGGCAAAACGTTTTTTAAAAAAAAGATGGAGACACGGCAGAACCAAGCGTGCCAAAGAAGTGACCGCAAGAGGCTTCTATGTTGATATAATGCGCAGATTACAAGGAGTCGCTTGTACAATCAGGCTAGCAAATGAGCACTTTGAATCCCGCTCTGCCTCATTATAACTAACTTATTCTTTTGTCTCCACTGAAGGTCAATTGAAGTCAGGAGAGGATCTCAAGGTATGGAGGAGGCCCTGATAACACTGTCTGATTTGCCAAGCCTGCTAGTTTGTAATAATAAGATTTGACTGTACTTTTACGAGAGATGCAAAACTAATAAATAAAATATGAGCCTTTCGCTGCTAAAGTGTGCAACTTTTATTAATTATTTCTGTCCGCAGGTGGCATCTGCTGAATACTAATCTGGTTAGGTCCACAAAAAAGACAAATTTTGAAGTCATTTTTAATTGACTGTTATTAATAAATTTCATAATTAAGCTAAAATACTGGCATCACCTTTTCGAAACACCAGCCACGTTAACAGCGGCTGCTGGACACGGAAAGAGTTCATCTGAAGAATAATACTACATTTTAGCATATGTACGTCAAGGCCCAAGGTTTGCATCTTGGCACCAGGTGGGGCTGGGATCTGCCAACCTCAATTAAGGTGAGCCTTCTGTCAGTCTTTCACCAGTCTTGTGGTTGAATGCATCTTGAGGTAACAAAGAAGTCTGCAGAGGATGGAGGAGATAGGAAAACCATCATGCTCCATGCAATTATTCATCACCCATTGACTCTGTTTACACTTCCCGTTGCCTCGGGAGAGCAGCCAGCATAATCAAGGGCCGGACATGCTCTCTTTCTTCCATCGGGAAAAAGATACAAAAATCTGAAAACGCGGACCAACCGACTCAAGAACAGCTTCTTCCCTGCTGCCATCAGACTCTTGAATGGTCCCACCATATATTAAACTGATCTTTCTCTTCACCCTATCGGTAACTGTAACACTATATTTTACAGCATAATCCTTTCCTTCTCCCCTATGTACTCTATGAATGGTATGTTTGTCTTTCTTTTTTACTCATTCATGGGACATGGGTGTCGCTGGTTGGCCAGCATTTATTACCCATCCCTCATTGCCCGAGAGCAGTTGACAGTCAACCACATTGCTGTGGGTCTGGAGTCACATGTTGGCCAGACCAGGTAAGGACAGCAGATTTCCTTCCCTAAAGGACATTAGTGAACCAGATGGATTTTTCCAACAATCGGCAATTGTTTCAGGGTTATTAGTAGATTCTTAATTCCAGATATTTTTTATTGAATTCAAATTCCACCAGCTGGCATGGCAGGATTCGAACCCGGGTCCCCAGAACATTAGCTGAGTTTCTGGATTAACAGTCTTGCGATAATACCACCAGGCCATCACCTGCGCAAGAAACAATACTTCTCACTGTGCCCCAATACATGTGACAATAATAAATCAAATCAATTCAATGTTTGCACAGCAGTGCACTGTAGTTCCAGCCTTGGCCCCACTGATCATGAGACCAAGTGCCCAATGCGTTAGGACAATGGAAGGTTCAAGCATGCAAAATGTTTCTCACAGAAATGCAAGTCTTTCTTTTCTTCGTGGAAAACAGGTAGTATTGTGTAGACCTGCCGACGTTACGCCCTGTCCAATATTCAATTCTATTGACTGCAAAGCAATTGACTCTCAAGGGAGGAATATAATGGGCAGTCAATGTATCCCTGCCCAAGACAAATATCGATCCTTTTCCATTTTCAAATGGCAAAAGGGGTGTAAATTTCAATTGGAATTCTTCCAGTCTTCCATCAGGATCGGGAACACAGCAAACGCTCCAAAAAATTGGTAAGGAGATGATATTGGATCGGTTGTCTGTACTTAAAGTTGATAAAGCACCAGAAAGAACGACTTGCAGTGAGGAAGTGAGAGTGTGAATTGCAGAGCTACTGGCCATCATTACTCAGTCATGCTCAGAATCAGGGATGGTCCCTGGGGACTGGAGAATTGCAAACCTGGCACCCTTGTCCCAAAAGGGACGTAATGATAAGCTCAGTGACTACAGGCCAGTAAGGTTAACTTCAGTAGTGGGGGGGTTTTCCAGAAACAATGGATGCAATTCTCCCAGAAAATTTCAAGTGTTGTCCCCGGCGGGAAAAGTGGGGGGATTCCCGCCAGGTGGGGCGTCACGATCCAAATCGCAAACTTAGATATTGTAGCTTGGGGTGATTCCCGCCTGAAAAATGATCTGCGGGACCTACAGTCGAGGCATGATGGCTCCTCAAAGATTAGGGAGCAGGCAACATGACAGAACATCCCCCGCTAACTTGCCACCAAAGAGTGCACCCCCTCCCCCTGCCACCCACGACGTCACACCCAAGTGAGCAAAACACTGTTACAGGGTTGTCAATGGTCCCCTCTTTCAGGCCCCGCACTTCATGCCCCTCTGTTCAGGCCACGCCCCGACCCTTGACAGTGCCAACCTGACATCCTGGAGTTGCCAAACTGGCACTGCCAACCTGGCACCATCAGGGTGACCTGCCAGAGCACTGCCCAGCCATGTCCCTGACCACCCAATGGTCTCTGAGCCCCCGAGCCCCACCCCCACATGGTCAGCACCTCAGGCCTCTGTTTGTGGAGACCAGTAGTGATTCCCGCCACCTTCATGTTGCACGGGCCGGTGGGAGAATTGAGGGGACTAGGTGAAATCAGCTTAAAACCGATTCTGCATATTTAAATGAGGCTTTAAATATGCTAATCTGGTTCATGCCCTCGCTGGGCGTGCACTAGACTAGAATCCCAATGAGTGGGCGACATGGTGGCACAATGGTTAGCACTGCTGCCTCACAGCGCCAGGTTCGGCCTCGGGTGACTGTCTATGTGGAAGCTGCATGTTCTCCTCGTGTCTGCGTGGGTTTCCTCCGGATGCTCTGGTTTCCTCCCACAGTCCAAAGATGTGTGGGTTAGGTGGATTGGCCATGTTAAATTGCCCCTTAGTGTCAGGGGGATTAGCAGGGTAAATGTGTGGGGTTATGGGAATAGGGCCTGGGTGGGATTGTGGTGGGTACAGACTTGATGGGCCAAATGGCCTCCTTCTGTACCGTAGCAATTCTATGAGTTCTCCCCGGCACAAATCCCATCATGGCCCCTCTTGTGAGATTCTCTGGCCATAACTCAATTTGTGTCTGAGTGTCAGAGAATCACCTCCAATAATTCAGGACAAAATGAATAGTCATATGGTCGAATGCAGGCTAATTAAGGAAAGCCAGCATGGATTTCTTAAGAGAAAATCATGTTTAATTAACTTGCTGGAGTTGTCTGAAGAGGTAATGTGTTGATGAGGGTAATGCTGTTGATGTGGTGTACCTAGACTTCTAAAAGGCATCTGATCCATTGCCACACAACAGACTTGTGAGCAAAGTTATTGCTTATGAATTAAAGGGGCAGAAGCAACTTGGATATGAAATTAGGGAAATGAGACAGAGAGTAGTGAAGAACAGATGTTTTGAGAGTTGGTGGAAGGTTTGTGTAGGAATCCTCCAAGAATCAGTGTTGGGACCCTTGCTTTACCTGATATATATTGATGATCTTCACCTTGGCTTACAGGACAACATTTCAAAGTCTGTGGATGACACCAACTTGGAAGCATTGTGAACCTTGAGGAGGATAATGTAGAACTTCAAAGGACATAAACAAATTGGTGGATAGGGCAGACTGGTGTTACATGACATGCAATGCAGAGAAATGTCATCGAGTCATAGAAGTTTACAGCATGGAAACAGGCCCTTTGCCCAATTTGTCCATGCCGCCCTTTTTTGTAAACCCCTAGGCTAGTCCCAATTGCCCGCATTTGGCCCATATCCCTCTATACCCATCTTACCCATGTAACTGTCTAAATGCTTTTTAAAAGACAAAATTGTACTCGCCTCTACTACTACCTCTGGCAGCTTGTTCCACTCTCCACCCTGTGTGTGAAAAAATTGCCCCTCTGGACACTTTTGTATCTCTCCCCTTAAACCTATGCCCTCTAGTTTTAGACTCCCCTACCTTTGGGAAAAGATATTGACTATCTAGCTGATCTATGCCCCTCATTATTTTATAGACCTCTATAAGATCACCCCTCAGCCTCCTACTCTCCAAAGAAAAAAGTCCCAGTCTATCCAGCCTCTCCTTATAACTCAAACCATCAAGTTCCGGTAGCATCCTAATAAATCTTTTCTGCACTCTTTCTAGTTTAATAATATCTTTTCCATAATAGGGTGACGAGAACTGTACACAGTAGTCCAAGTGTGGCCTTACCAATGTCTTGTACAACTTTAACAAGACGTCCCAACTCCGGTATTCAATGTTCTGACCAATGAAACTAAGCATGCCGAATGCCTTCTTCACCACTCTGTCCACCTGTGACTCCACTTTCAAGGAGTGATGAACCTGTACCCCTAGATCTCTTGTTCTGTAACTCTCCCCAACGCCCTACCATTAACTGAGTAAATCCTGCCCTGGTTCACTCTACCAAAATGCATCACCTCGCATTTATTTAAATTAAACTCCACCTGCCATTCGTTAGCCCACTGGCCCAATTGATCAAGATCCCGTTGCAATCCGAGATAACCTTCTTCACTGTCCACTATGCCACTAATCTTGGTGTCATCTGCAAACTTACTAACAATGCCTCCTATATTCTCATCCAAATGATATGAAGTGGTTCATTTTGGAAGGGAGAAAGTGGAGAGACAATATAAAATAAAGGATACAATTCTAAACATAGAAACATAGAAAATAGAAGCAGGAGTAGGCCATTTAGCCCTTCGAGCCTGCTCCGCCATTTATTTTGATCATGGCTGATCATCAAATTTAATATCCTGATCCTGCCTTCCCCCCATATCCCTTGGTCTCTTTAGCCCCAAGAGATATCTTTAATTTCTTCTTAAAATCACACAACGTTTTGGCCTACTTCCTGTGGTAGTGAATTCCACACATTCCCCACTCTCTGGGTGAAGAAATTTCTCCTTACCTCACCCCTAAAAGATTTACCCCTTATCCTCAAACTATGATCTCTGGATTCCCCCCACCCCCATTGGGAACATTCTTTCTGAATCTACCCTGTGAGAATTTTATAAGTTTTTCCCGCGATCCCTTCTCACTCTTATGAACTCCAATGATTACAATTCCAACTGACTTTGTCTCTCCTCATATGACAGACCTGCCATCCCAGGAATCCGCCTGGTAAACCTTCGCTGCACTCCCTCTATAGCAAGGACATCCTTCCTCAGATAAGGACAACAAAACTGCACACAATACTCCAGGTGTGGCCTCCTCTAAAGTTCAAGTTTATTTATTCTTCACAAGTAGGCTTACCTTCACACTGCAATGAAGTTACTGTGAAAATCCCCTAGTCGCCACACTCCGGCGCCTGTTCGGGTACACTGAGGGAGAAATTAGCATGGCCAATCCAGCTAACCAGCACTATGACAATTGCAGTAAAACATCCCTATTCCTATACTCAAATCCTCTTGCTATGAGGGTCAAAGGGGCTGCAGAAGGATAGGCACTGGGTACATCTGCGATTACATAAGAAAATAGGGGTAGGTGGCCAAATTCAAAGTTTCCATGAACTTTTGCCGAGGTTACGGGAGGGGATTGGGTGATCAAGCAGAAATTTTCCAGTACTTTGAACTCCTCTGAAGACAAGCACAGCATTTCTGAAGCAAACACATGACAGCAATTCTGTTTGTCAATAAATTGAGAGTAGTTCTTTTCTTTGATTTAATTGTTAGGGCAAAAACTCAGTCACATAAAAGAAATGCTGTGAATATACAGAAAGTCGAAGATATCTTTCCACACTTGAAGGGTTAGTTAGGGAAGGTAAGAGCCAGCAGCCTTAGCATCTCTGGTCAGTGTTAATCCTCTTCATCCATTAATAAGCAATAATTTTCTTGACACAACATGGCAAGGCTTAAATGCTGCTGTCAGAACGCATTTTCCATTCAAATGTCAGCTGTCACAGTGCTACATCAGGTCATAGTTTACAAGCCAGGTAAAGGTGAGATAAACAAGCTGTCAGAATTGTCACCTACGGTGTGAGCCAGGCTTCAGTGTATTATCAGTGCTCGGGTTTCGTAATCTTTATGTTTATAGAGAATGAGATCTACTCTCAGCCTTTCCATTGCTGCTTGACATGAACCATCACCTCCGCTGTCCATTTAAATACTTCACAAAGTGTGTCTTGCATTAACAACGTCTAGAGGGGGGTCTGTAATCTGCGCTGGATGCATTAACACCATTCGGCCTCCCGGATGATAGATCAGATGGCTGGACACGTAATGCTCCCTTTAGGCTTTTAAGCAGGAGTGTTAGCTGAACTGGCCTGTCATGCTTTGCACGTGCAGTGATTTCACACAGTGGAGCGGCGATACAGGGCTTCCTCGGGATAATTAACATGCTTTTACATATTGAGGTTGAAGCAAAATAGTATTTGTTATTACTGCAAGATGGGGATGATCTGCTCGATATAGTCTGGAGCTGGCTGGAATTCACGGCACTATTTTTGTACGTTCGTTGGACACAGAAGGGACTATAATTTCAATTTCCCACATGGATCAGCGAGCAGAAGTAAAAACATCTCCCGAAATGGTGAAACTCTAAGACAAGGGACAGCGCGTGCCAAACGGGAACAGAGAAAGACACAACTCAGACTGACACGTATTGTACGAATTGAAGGAAATGGCGGCTTTGAAAACACACGAGAGGGGAGGAGAAAAAATTCAAAAGCTTAAAAAAAAAAATCGGCAGTGCAAACTTTTAAAAAGTGAAAGCAAAACAATTCCGGAATGAAAAATCAAATGTCAAACACTCGTTTAATTCCTACAGAATGTTGACTATTGCTGGTGTAATCAGCACCTCGCTGTCCGTGGTTACTGCTGCCCAGTCATTGACTATATTCAAGAGATTGATAGCTTTTTTAAGCGCCAAGGGAATTAATCGCTTTGTGCATAGTTTGGGAAGGTGGAGTCGGGGTAGGAAAATCAGTGGTGATTGTGTTCGTTCAAACGAGCAGGCTCGAAGGGCTGAATAGCCTCCTCCGTTCCTGTTTTTCATAATCTTGAGAGAGACAAATTAGGTTGGAATAATTGGTAAATGTGTGGGGTTACGGGGATAGGGCAGGGGAAGAGGGCCTGGGTAAGATACTGGGCAAGAGAGCCGTGCAGACTTGATGGGCCGAATGGCCTTCTTCTGCACTGTAGGGATTCTATAATTCTACGCTTCTCATCACTTATCAGTCTCTCTAACCCTCCACTGAGCAATCTCAGTGATCAGATTCCAACACCATATCTTTCTCAAACCACCCTCCATTTCTCCCACCTAGCCCTTTCATTGCTCTTCCCCCTTCCCCACCTCTTACTGTACAGCATTCTGAAACAGCTAAACGCTTTGGTCTGTGGTTGCTGGCACAGCCTTTCATCCAATGTTGAACCAAGGTGTAACATTTCCATTTCTCCCTTGTATCCAAGGCCAATTTGAGGATTCTGGCCAGTGCCGCTGCAATTTCCCCCTTTACTTCCCCGAGTACCCTCAGACAAATCCCATCCAGCGGTGGTGATGTATCAACTAAGTGTAACCAACCTTAAGTGAGCGTTAAATGGCAGTCAGTTTCCATGAGCCGCCAGTCTATGCATAGAATACACCCAGCAATGTAATGGTACTCTAATCAAATAAATTCTGTCCTGCACTCTTCTAGAACCATCCTCTCTGTCCAGCACCTTAATCAATACTGCTACCCCTCCTCCTCTCTTTCCTTCCCCATCATTTCCTGAAAAGGTTGTATCCAAGAATGCTGAGGACTGATTTGTGCCCTTTTGTCAGCTAAGTCTCCACAATTGTCACAACATCACATTCCCACGTGGTTATCTTCACCTGCCAAGCTTATTTAGCATCCTCCGTGCGTTCATGTATATGCACAGTAACCCTCATTTAGACATTAATGCATTTCCTTTTGTGACTTCTTTTTTGATTTGAAAATATATTTGTGAGCTTGTATTTACCTTAACACTTCCTGTTATCATTGGGCCAAATCCTCTGAGCAGTGGCAGTCACCGTAAGATTGCCATTCCACTCCTGCTTATTCACACTAAGATGGAGCTCCCTGTTCCGGAGCCGGGTTTTCAAAGTCGGCCTCTTCAGAAATTAGGAGTGTACCCATTCTCGGAGTCCTCTTCATAGGGCAGAATTGTTGTGGGAGACCAAGCCATGCCCCTTTTAATGCCACCGACTGTCATGTTTCGATCAGTCTTCACTCACTATCACACTGAAATGCTTTGGGACATTCAAGCAGCATTTCAGTGTGTCAGTGAATGAGTGCGAGTGACGTTAGTGGGCAGGGTGGTCAGGGTGGCAGGATGCCAACTGGGTAGGGGGCAGGGTGGTAGGTGTGAAGGACGGTGAGGTTGGGTCAGGTCGCGGTGGGGAGAGTCGGAGTGTCAGGAGCGTCAGAGGGTTGGGGGAATCCAGTGGGTCGAGGGAGATCGGGGGAACTTGGAGGTCAGGGAGGGATTGGAGAGTCGGATTGTAATCGAAGGGTCGGTGGGTGTCGGACGGTTGGGGGTTTGGACGGTCAGTGGTGGAGGGGATTCAGGTTGGAGAGAGTCGGAGGAGTAGTTGGGAGGTGGGGGCAGGGAGTCTATTTCATAATTACCCAAGAACAAGACATTTTGTTCCTGAGTGACATTTCCTGGGGAGTTATCCAGGTGAGAAGCTTGGAACCCTCAATGACGCTAATGCAGATTTGGAGACAAATTTTCAGAGGATCCTATGGAGCAGGAGAATTGCCTACAGGAAGTTGAAACGACCCGGATAATTCAGGCAGAGTCCTCGTGTTTGGACTTCCGAGGGGTCGTGTAGCACTTTCCAGGGTGCGCCTGGTCTCGGACCACCCAGAGGCTAGAAGATCAGGGCCATTGTGTCTGTACATGGATTTGCAAATGCATACGGAACTCTTTTGTGAAGTCGTTGGAGAACATCATGGAAAACATCCTGGGCGCGAAGGCTGGAAAATGAGTCATTTCAAGAGTTAAATGCAAACCCTGGACTCCACTGACCATTTTGTTTCAGCTTCACTCATTACTCTTAGGAGCGCAGTTGATACAACAGTCTGGTCCTCAAAATAAAGTTTAAGTTTTATTTATTAATGTCACAAGTAGGCTTACATTAACACTGCAATGAAGTTACTGTGAAAATCCCCTAGTCGCCACACTCCGGCGCCTGTTTGGGGTACACTGAGGGAGAATTTAGCATGGTCAATGCACCTAACCAGCACGTCTTGCGGACTGTGGGAGGAAACCAGAGCACCCGGAGGAAACCCACACAGACATGGGGAGGACGTGCAGACTCCGCACAGACAGTGACCCAAGCCGGGAATTGAACCCCGGTTCGTGGCACTGTAAGGCAGCAGTGCTAACCACTGTGCCACCGTGCAAAACAGACAAGGGAACATATGCACAGAAAATATTTAAGAGATGCTCAGTTTCCCTCTGGTACAAATTGAAATGGAGTCCCATCAGGTGGAGAGGTGGTTGTCTGAACTTGTTACTGTCTAATCAACATTATTCCCAGTCGGGAGATTTGTTATTGGGTCTATTATGACATTTTTATCTCCTTAATAATTTGTTCTATTATATATCAAAGCTCTCCAGTTAAAGGACAATTTGCAAACATTGTTAATAATTGGGTTGATGTCACTGTGCTGTTAAAATTGCAAACAGCTTTGTGTGCAAATACAATATCGATAGTATGCTGAAAACAATCGACTCAGTCGGCTTGTAGCTTTCACTTGGGAAGTTTAATATGGGTTCTACTTTGGTGCAAATTGTAACTTGATTTCATTGTGTTTATGAATAGCCAGACAAACATAAGTGAATTTTCATTTGCAAATTATTCAGGGAGGGATATAGGACAATACTTTAATCAGAAAGTAGGGGTGGCTCCAAGACCGGAAAATCCCACCCGAGGTCAATGGATCTTTGCATTGTCCTGTCCCGCCTGCTACGCTTCCCGTGGTGGGCGGGACGGGAAAATTCCCCCCTAAAGGTTCTTATTTTCCAATTGCAAGTTCTTTCTTTAATGGATGTAGGTATCGCTGGCAAGGCCAACATTTATTGCCCTTGAACAAGTGGCTTGCCAGGCCATTCAGAAGGCAGTTAAGAATCAACCACATTACCTGGAATCACATATAAACCAGGCCAGGTAAGGATGGCAGATTTTCTTCCCTAAAGGACATTAGTGAATCAGGTGGGTTTTTATGGCAATTGATGGTAGTTTGATGGTCACCATTATTAAGACCAACTTTATATTCCAGATTAATTGAACTCATTTCCCCAGACCATTATCCTAGTCCAGTGACATTACCACTATGCCCCCGTCTCCCGAAAGCTTTGGCATGTACAAAATGACAGATGGAATCCCACAGACTGTATATTTTTTGTTAAGGAATGATCCTGCTTTTTATACACTGCATCCACCATTGAATCACTAAATATTGGTGCATTATGATCTGTATCTCCTGTGTCCAATCTAACATGGGGCTAAACGACTTGTAGCAAAATCCTACATTGGCCATTAATTTTCACTTCTTTGCAGTGTTAATGTAAGCCTACTTGTGACACTAATAAATAAACATGATACCGTTAAAATAACATTATTTTCATCAGAGCCACTGTACAAGTGAGCAAGTGGTGCTGGTCTCAACACACAGTGGAAATCACAAAGGGCAGATAACTCACCAATAGAAAAACCAAGGATCAAACAGTAAAGTCAAGACATGGTTTGTCAGCACATCCTAACTGCATCATCTACTTAGGGTCCTGAGGAGCCCTTGAGAACCACTTCAGCCTCACTTCGTGGTTTTTAACATCACGGGAACATCCTTGTCCAAACTTTCCCCCATTCAACTGAAGTACACCTTGCTTTCTTTATTAAATAAACAAATGCCATTTATATCAGAAGAAAAACTGGGAAACTTTTATCAACATAAAGTTCAGGGAATTTAGCTTGTGTTTAGAAGTTCTTTAGGAATGATATAAAAATCCTGAAATAAATTGTGCCAAAAATTGTATTTTAAAATGAGTTAACTTTTACAATGGAACTTTTAATACTGCTTATTATTACCTATAAGGCTTGATAAATTTATGCAGTCTGTATATGCTTGCAAATTCTTTCACAAAATGTTTAAGGCTAAATTAATCTATATATTGAAATGTCCACTAAGATATTTATTTCATCAGTCGATTCGTGTTATGTATTTTAATTACTCATACCTCCGTACAAATAAAGAATCATTGATTCCCTACAGTGCAGAAAGAGGCCATTCGGCCCATCGAGCCTGCACCAACAACAATCCCACCCAGGCCTGATCCCCTTAGCCCCATGTGTATTTATCCCTGACACTAAGGGGCAATCAACCTAACCCGCACATATTTGGACTGTGGGAGGAAACCCATGCAGACATGGGGAGAAGGTGCAATCTCCATACAGTCACCCGAGGTCGGAAATGAACCTGGGTCCCTAGCGCTGTGAGGCAGCAGTGCTAACCACTGTGCCACCGTGCCGCCCAAGTAAGTTGCAGTCATTCTAATCAGACATCTTTAATCTAAGGAACAAGCAGGATGGACCATTATACAATCAAGTCACAATAGGACATGTCCATCCATATTGCCATGAGTTAGCCTTCGACCTTGCCACAATTTTGATTGCACTGCCGGTGGTTGGTTTAATCCGACAATACTGACAATTGAAACTTAAAACAGGAATAAGCAGATGTGCCTGGCAACCTTAGGGAGATAAAGTGATCAACATCAGTTTGAATTCTAAGTTTTGAAGTTTATTCATGAGTGTCACAAGTAGGTACATTAACACTGCAATGAAGTGACTGTGAAAATCCCCTAGTCGCCACATTCCGGTGCCTGCTCGGGTACACTGAGGGAGAATTCAGCATGGCCAATGCACCTAACCAGCCTGTCTTTCAGACTGTGGGAGGAAACCAGAGCTCCCGAAGGAAATGCAAGCAGACACGGGAAGAACGTGCAAACTCCGCACAGGCAGTGACCCAAGCCGGGAATTGAACCCAGGTCCCTGGCGCTGTGAGGCAGCAGTGCTAACCACTGTGCCACCTGTATATACATATCATACATTAATTTCTAGTGCAAAAACACAGTAGGAAAAGTGGACCAACCATGGCATGCAAAAGAAATTAAGGATAGTATGAGAGCCAAAGAGAAAAAGCAGCAAGCCAGAGGACTGAGAGAAGTTCAGTATTCAGCAATGGATGACAAAGAGATGAAATAAGAGAGGAAAAATAGAGTTTGAGGGTAAACTTGCAAGTTGACATAAAAGCAGCTTGTAAAAGCTTCTGTAAGAATATAAAAAGAAAAAGATTAGTGAAACCAAATGCAAGTCCCTTACAGTCCAAAACAGGAGAATAATGATATAGAACAAGGGAATGGTAGGACAATTAAAAAACCACCTCAGTTCTGGTTTCACAGAAGACGACACAAATAACTTCCCAGAAATGCTAAGGAATCAAGGGTCCAGTGAGAAGGAGGAAATTGAAGAAAATTAGCATTATTAAAAAAATAGTGCTGGAGAAATTAATGGGGCTGAAAGCCGATGAACCCCCGGGGCCTGATAATCAACATCCCCAGGGTACTAAAGGAGGTGGCCATGGAAAGAGTGGATTTGTGAGTTGAGATCCTCCAGACTGGAACAGTTCCGGCAGACTGGAGGGTGACAAATGTTAGCCTGCTATTTAAAAATGGAGGGAGGGAGAAAAGAGGGGATAGTTACCTAATATAGATAGTAAAGAAAATGCGAGAGTCTATTATAAAGGATGTGATAACAGGACACTTAGAAAATATCAACAGGATTAGACAAAGTCAACACGGATTTATGAAAGGCAGATCATATTTGACAAACCTAATGGGGTTTTTTGAGGATGTATCTAGGAGAATAGATATGGGTGAACCAGTGGATGTGGTGTATTTGGATTTTCAGAATGTTTTTGATAAAAGTCCCACATAAGAGGTTAGTGTGTAAAATTAAAGTGCTTGGGATTAACATACTGACAAGGATTGAGAATTGGTTGGCAGGCAGGAAACAAGAGTAGGAATAGGTGGGCCCACTTTTAAGGGGAAGGAGGTGACTAGTGGGGTCCCGCAGGGATCAGTGCTTGCACCTCAGCTATTCACAATATACATCAATAATTTGGATGAGGGAACAAAAAGTAATATTTCCAAGTTTGCTGATGACACAAAACTTTGTGGGAATGTGAGTGCTGAGGAGGATGCCAAGAGGCTTCAACTTGAGGGAGCGGGCATAATACATGGCAGATGCAGTGTAACATGGATAAATGTGAAATTACCCACTTTGGATGGAGAAACAGAATAGCACAGTATTATTTAAATGGTGATGGGGATTGGGAAATGTTAATATAGAAAGGGACCTGGGTGTCCTAGTACACCAGTCACTGAAAGCAAGCATGCAAGTCCAGCAAGCAGTTAGGAAGGCAAATGGTTTGTTGGCCTTCATTGCAAAAGGACTTGAGTACAGGAGGAAGAATGTCTTACTGCAGCTGTTCAGGGACTTGGTGGGACCACACCTGGAGTCGGGGTGGGGGCAATTGACTGGGCCGGGGAAGGGGGAGGTGACTGACAGATCTTTCTGTTCTGTTGCACAGAACGCGCAAATTCCCCCTCTGGTGTGAGCAGTCAGCTTTCCGGTGAGTTTAGACCCCACCCCCTCCCCCTCCTGGCAGGAATCAGATTGTGCATCTTTTTTTGCACTAAGCGCCATAAGATTTTATCTGTGTCCTCGCTGAAAAAATGGATCTGAAACTCTCTCGTTTTTATGCTGATTCGGCACTAAGAATTTTTTTGGTAAGGTTGCCCCTCAAACTTCCAATCAATAGCTTAAAGAATGACACAAGACTTCACGTTTTTAACTTTCATTATAACAGCTGACTAAAAAAAAACTATTGACTAAATACTATTTTCTTTTTCAACAACAAAAACTGAAAAGCTGGAAAATATCCGGGGGGGGGCAGGGGGGAGTGCCAGAGAGGTTTCTCGCTAATGATATGCTAATATATTAAAATTAGCTTTCTGCTGGCTCACAGTGTGTTCAATGCCACTCCAATGACAAGGGGCCGGGAAGATCGGTAGTCACTAACTCGCCGACGTGAATCGCGCTCTCCGGATTTTGCGCACGCACCGCCATTCCCGCAGATGGAGAATGCGGGCTCAAAAATCTCCCCCAATAATCTTACAAACCACATAACTGCAACACCATCTCTTTGTGACAATTCATCGCTTCCTTTGATACGTATTTGCTCAATGCTGATCCACCCTACCTCAGCCAGAACCAGAACGGTTACAGCGCAGAAGGAGGTTATTCAGCCCATCAAGTCCGTGAGAACAATCTAGTTAGCCCCACTCCCAGCCCCTTCCTCAAGCCCTGCACATCCTATATTTTTGTAGGTGTTTATCCGATTCCCTTTTGAAAGAGATAACCCTAACCCCTGCCTGCACCTTCTATTACTTTTTTTCCAAGATGATGGAAAACAAGAATATTATCCCTCACACTCCTTAATGTATTTCGTTTAGCTTATCTGTAGAGAGAATTGCAGCTATATAAGACCCTCGTCAGACCCCACTTGGAGTACTGTGCTCAGTTCTCGTCGCCTCACTATAGGAAGGATGTGGAAAAGATTGAAAGGGTGCAGAGGAGATTTACAAGGATGTTGCCTGGATTGAGTGGCATGCCTTATGAGGATAGGCTGAGGGAGCTCGGTCTTTTCTCCTTGGAGAGACGAAGGATGAGAGGAGACCTAATAGAGGTGTATAAGATGTTGAGAGGCATAGATCGGGTGGACTCTCAGAGGCTTTTTCCCAGGGTGGAAATGTCTGCTACGAGAGGACACAGGTTTAGGGTGCTGGGGGGTAGTTACAGGGGAGATGTTAGGGGTAAGTTTTTCACACAGAGGGTGGTGGACGAGTGGAATCGGCTGCCGTCAGTGGTGGTGGAGGCGATCTCAAAAGGGTCTTTTAAGAGACTCCTGGATGAGTACAAGGAGCTTAATAGGAAGGAGGGTTCTAGGTAGGTCTAGAAGGTAGGGATGTGTTCGGCACAACTTGTGGGCCGAAGGGCCTGTTTGTGCTGTAGTTTTTCTATGTTCTATAAACAAATTTATATGGTGCACAAGTAACTTAGTGTCACCAAAAAAAGTTCATAAAATCAGCCCTAAATTTGCTTTACCGATGTGTTGAGAAACTGGAGGTATTAATTTTTTTCGAAGTTTCAAATTATTTATTAGTGTCACAAGTAGACTTACATTAGTGTGGAAGCTGGAACAAGCCGTTAGCAAGTGAGGGGTCTGAGTTGGAGCATGAGTGGGTTTAGAGAAAACACAAAATGTTCCAAGTGTTGATTGTGCTTGAAGAAAATTAGGATGTTTATTGAACATTGCTAAAAATGTCAAGGATTCTGCACAGCCACGTGTATAAGGATGCAAATGAAAGATTCAAATGATGCTAAATTCTATTGGTTGACAGTACACAAAACTGTAAGGCTTTAACTGGCATGTTCTCTCTCATTGGCTAAAAAGTGACATGATTAACAGTGCGGAACTCTGTTAGTGAATTTCGCTATGACGTTCTATGTCTGTTCTCCTTGCTAGCAAGTAATAAAAGCTTAGGAGGTTTGAGTACTCACCGTGCATTGTCTGGTTAATCCTCAACATTAGCACTGCAATGAAGTTACTGTGAAAATCCCCTAGTCGCCACACTCCGGCGCCTGTTCGGTAACACTGAGGTGGTATTTAGCATGGCCAATACACCTAAAGCAGCACGTTTTTCGAATTGTGGGAGGAAACCGGAGGGCCTGGAGGAAACCCACACAGACACGGGGAGAATGTGCAGACTCCGCGTAGACAGTGACCCAAGACGAGAATCGAAGCAGCAGTGCTAACCACTGTGCCACTCTAATGTACACCTTTGATGACAAACTGACTCATTTACCCAACTCACAGGCCCCTGGCTATAAATTCTTAACCCCGGCAGACTTAAAGGAGTATTATGAGAGGTTTATAAAACATGGGAAGGGCTGGACTGAATGTCTAGTGATAGATTACTTCAGTTTGGCAGTTTGGGAAAGATCAGAGCTCCCGAGTTTAAATTAGGTAGATGTAAGAATGAGATGTTCTTGGATAATGTAAATAGTGTAGTCAATGGAACCAGAGACTTGGGGGAGATGGAGTGGAAAGGATTAATGTTAAATGTGAAAACAGATCAGACGACATCACCAGTGATGTAAGGTCACATGGCAGAGTGCTGAGAGATAGTTCTATGTGGAGCT
Source organism: Mustelus asterias (assembly GCF_964213995.1). Taxonomy (NCBI): domain Eukaryota; kingdom Metazoa; phylum Chordata; class Chondrichthyes; order Carcharhiniformes; family Triakidae; genus Mustelus; species Mustelus asterias. Next base: position 29,933,526 of record NC_135824.1, read on the forward strand.
TCCTACTATAAAAGGTAACTTTTACCAACAGCCTTGCCTCTAGCAGTCTCTATCAGTCTTGATCAAGGTAATATCTCAGCTCAGACAATAACAATGATTTGTGAGTCAGTTCTCCCTTTCCCAGAGCCTTGGAAATGCCCTGTCAGCTTGCACAAGGCTTGAAGACCCTTCATATGTCTTCAGGAGAGAGTTAGGCTGATGTTTGGCTGGGTCAGAGATTACATCATATAAAACATAAGTGGATTAACTATTAATATGGGCACAATCAAAATGATCTTCTGGGCTGGTTTAATTGCCCGTGGGGGCATTGGAGAGGAATTCCCAGATTTTCTTCCCTTATTGCCCCTGGGTTTTCCTCTCCCAGGAGATGACAAACCACCAAGGGACTGGGCCGTGTCTATATCCATGCTACTCCAGGGTGTAGAGGGTGGGAAGACTAGATAGACTAGCTTATCCTTTCCCGGGTGTCATTCTTGTCGCCCAGGATTTAACCTAATGCTTGAATGTATAAGGATGTTACTCTGCTTGACCTGTACACCAACAGCAAGGCGATACAGTAAGAGGATCACTAAGGGAACACTCATAAACACAGGCCTGAGGCCTAGTGCTCAACACGCCAGGCCAACAGACTGCCTGATGCTCTAACAGTTAGAAGGCAGGCACAAAAGAATTGAAAATAATCCACATCATGAACCAATAAATACATTTGCCGACATAGAAAGCAAACATATTATCCCTCCTGCTCCTTATTGTATTTAGTTCAGTTTATCGGGTGGCACAGCGGTTAGCACTGCTGCCTCACAACACCAGGGGCCCTTGTCCGATTCTGGCCTTGGGTGACTATCTATGTGGAGTTTGCACATTCTCCCCGTGTCTGCGTGGGTTTCCTCCGGGTGCTCCGGTTTCCTCCCACAATCCAAAGATGTGTGGGTTAGGTGGATCGGCCGTGCTAAATTGACCCTCAGTGCCCCAAGATGTGTAGGTTAGGGGGGCTAGTGGGATAAATGTGTGGGATTATGGGGGGGGGGGGGGGGGGCGAGGGGGGGAAAGGGTGGGCCTGGCTAAGATGCTCTGTTGGAGAGTCAGTTCATACTCGATGGGCCAAATGGCCTTCTTCTGCACTATAGGGATTTTCTAATATCTGAAGAGAAATGCATAGTCAAACAAAAATACTGCACAGTAAATTAACATTAACAGAAAACTAAATCCACACAAAGCGCCTAAGATTTGCTCTTGAAAAGTATTGAGAGTTGAGGTATTAATTTACATCTTTGATGAGCAACTGAGTGTCAACAGTGTGATGGCATTTTTAAAATGGGAGACGTGTTACAATGACAAAGAATGTGGTGATGATTAAAACGCTATTTTTTAAAAATTAGTTTTGTTATCAGGAAAGTCACGCTCTCTCGAGTTACGTAACTCCGCTTTTGTGAGAAACCTGGCTCTATAATTTGAAATTATTCCCTGAGAATGGATCAAATCACCAGCACTATTCAGGAAATTGGTAATATCAAGCACAGATGACAGCAAGATGATCAGGTTGGAGGTGAAGGAGACCTCGCTGTCTGAATATCTATGCTGTGGTCGTCTAGGGCTGCAGTGCGCAAAAATATCACTGTTTATTTTTGCTAGTTGGCTGTGTGGAACATCCCTCCTCACAGACACACACGGTCTGGATTTCACGTATGCGGTCGACTTCCTCCACACAGTCCAGATTTTGTACATCTCGTTAAAGTTTAACAAACAGAGAGGATTGGCCTTCACCTGACTTTTGAGAATCACACCGTGGGCGCAATCTAACCTGGCTTGCTGTGATGGTCGATCGAGGTGGCAAGCTGATAAGAAAAATTGGGTCCGCGCCCAATTTCACAATTGGCAGCACGGTGGCACAATGGTTAGCACTGCTGCCTCACAGCGCCAGGGACCCGGGTTCAATTCCAGCCTCGGGTAATTGGGGAGTTTGCACGTTCCCCCCGCGTCTGCGTGGGTTTCCTCTGGGTGCTCCGGTTTCCTCCCACACTCCAAAGATGTGCAGGTTAGGTTGATTGGCCATGCTAAATTAACCCTAATGTTTAGGATTAGGGGGTTAGCAGAGTAAATGTGTGGGGTTACGGGAATAGGGCCTGGGTGGGATTGTGGTCGGTGCAAACTCGATGGGCCGAATGGCCTCCTTCTGTACTGTAGGAATTCTATGATTCTATAATTCTCATCTCTTCCGATTCGGGCCTAAGAGTTCATCAAATGAGATCCCACAGTTGAAATCGCTCCCAAATCTCCTCCGGACAGTTTCTCTGACAGGAACAGGTCAATTGCTGACCTTTACCATGAACCCTGGCGGGGTTGATTAAGAATAGCTAATGCGGGTGGGTGCAGTCACCCTCCTTCCCCATACCAAACAAAATGCAGCGTCCCATTGGCATTGGAGGGTTCCGGAATATCACCCAACCAATGCAGGTATCCTCACGGCGATAGTGCAGGTGGCACACTTTGTTCCATATGGGCAGCATGGTGGCACAGTGATTAGCACTGCTGACTCTCAGTGCCAGGAACCCGGGTTCAATTCCAGCCTTGGGTCACTGTCTGTGTGGAGTCTGCACGTTCTCCCCGTGTCTGCGTGGGTTTCCTCCGGGTGCTCCAGTTTCCTTCCACAGTCCAAAAATATGCGGGTTAGGTGGATTGGCCATGTTAAATTAACCGAAATGCCAGGGGGATTAGCAGGATAAATGTGCGGGGTTACGGGAATAGGGCCTGGGTGGAATGAGATCGGTACAGACTTGATGGGCCGAATGGCCTCCTTCTGCACTGTGGGGATCCTATGATTCTATTCTACGTAAAATAGACCAAAGAACAAAGAAAATTAAGCAACAGGAATAGGCCTTTCGGCCCTCCAAGCCTGCACCAACCATGATGCCCGACTAAATAAGTACTAAAATATTGGATGTTTCTGATCTGCAGCCAAAAACTGGCTTCTGTATCTTCATACTCCACCTTTGGAATTGCATAACCTCAAAAAATGTAAATATAAATTCTTAATTCCAGTCACAGACATCACAGAGGAAATTGGAGCTTTGTCAATATGAAGTGTGCATCATATGAGATTAATAATTAGGGAGTGGGTGGCGGAGTTGGTTAAACGTCACCTTTTCACAGCTGGGAGCAGGATTCACCTCCATCCCAGACTGAAGGGATAAAGTTTCTAACGTGAGGATGGAAATGGAGTTACGGCAAGTTTATATCCGGTTCCTACAAGGCACTAATTCTCCTTCTGCGGCACTAACAGTTGAAGGGAACATTTGTTTCCCTCAAATATTTAAACTCTTATCCACAATCTGATGAATCCTAACCAATTATCACTCACATGGAAGGAGTGGAGAGACTTATTTTTTCAAGTCCCTCGTCGCTGTCACCAGCATCTCACCACTGAAGGGTCATAGGGACTCAAAACATTAACTGTGTTTCTCACTTCACAGATGCTGCCAGATTTGCTGAGGTTTTCTAACATTTTCTGTTTTTGTTTCAGATTTCCGCAATATTTTGCTTTTATCATTATTTATTAGTGACATGATGTGGAGTTGCCGGCGTTGGACTGGGGTGGGCACAGTAAGTAGTTTCACAACACCAGGTTAAAGTCCAACAGGTTTATTTATTTTTTTATACTTTTCCAATTCAATCAAATCAAGTCCAATTCAGAATCTCAACAAGTTGAGACATTTCCGATCCAGGCTGACAAGACAGGGCAAGCGACCATTTACCCTGTCCTGGGCCTGATCTACATGAGCCAAGCTGATTGGAGGAGGGGCAGGACTTCCTCCTCCAAGGCTTGATCTCATTTGCATCTTAGCCAAAAGGCCGAGATGCCGCTTTAAAAAATTGCTTCATATGAATACGAAGCTTCAATGTAACCCAATGGCCTCAACCAAGTGCAGCATCCGATCCATACTACACTTGATCTTAGCCAAAAGGCCGAGAAGGTTTATTTGATAGCACGAGCTTTCGGAGCGTTGCTCCTTGATGAAGGGGCAACTCCGGTGCCAGTTCGGGTACACTGAGGGAGAATTTAGCATGGCCAATGCACCTAATCAGCATGTCTTTCGGACTGCGGGAGGAAACCAGAGCACCCGGAGGAAACCGGAGCAGACACGGAGAGAACATGCAGATTCCGCACAGACAGTGACCCAAGCTGGGAATCGAACCCGGGTCCCTGGCGCTGTGGGGCAGCAGCGCTAACCACTGTGCCATCGTGCCGCCCATCTTACCATCATACCTTGTCACTAGTGTCGCCACAGTAGCAACGGCAGGAACAACATTGTATGGTTGTGCCCCATCCTCACTGCACTCACCATTAATTAGGCAGCCATATTCAATGGCCACCATCACAGTCTAGAAACCCCCGCAAGTGACAGCGAATAACAGATGCTGATAGAATTCCCCTCCCGACCATCAAGTTTTCCATTCCCTGCCTGTCTCACGCATCTTTCCCGCAGAAGCAGGGTGGGATCAGCTCTCAGGTTATTGCAATAAACACCAGCTGATATACTTCAGCGCAGCCACTTGCATTTATGATATGACACGCTCGCGATATGGTCCAGACAGAATGAGAAAGCTGAGCTTCGAGCCAAAGAGGCAGCTTTCAGGAAGAGTGGCTGAGGGTTTTAAGGAGGGTCTAAAAGGAGGACTGGGCGGTGGGGATGTGGGTAAGGCGGGAGCTGGGAATTTCTGAGCATGGAGATCGGGCAGCTGATACCACGACTACCAATGGTGGGAGCAACTGAACGTGGATGTTAGAGTCTGAGGAATGGAGTGTTTGGGGAGAGGGTGGTTTAGATTACCTGTGTAACTGCCTCACCACAAGGGTTAGGTTTCAATGTTCCAATATACTTAAAGTGGATAAAGTGGAAGTGGGAAAGGTGGTTCTATTAGTCGGAGAGATTAGGATCCGAGGGCACAGCCTCGGAGTAAAGGGACAATCCTTTAGAACCGAGATGAGGGGGAATTTCCTCAGCCAGAGGATGGTGAATCTGTGGAACTCACTGCCACAGAAGGCTGCGGAAGCCAGGTTATTGAGTGCATTTAAGACAGAGATAGATAGTTCTTGGTTGGTAAGGAGATCAAAGGTTATGGGGAAAAGGTGGAAGAATAGTGTTGAGAAACTTACCAGCCATGATTGAATGGCAGAACAGATTCGATGGGCCGAACAGCCTAATTCTGCTCCTATATCTTATTATCTAACATTATAGACCCTAGACATATATAGACCTCTCTCAGGCCTGGGGGAGGCGATGGCCTAGTGGTATGATCGCTGGACTATTAATCCAGAAACTCAGCTAATGTTCTGGGGATCCAGGTGGTGGAATTTGAATTCAATACAAAAAAAATCTGGAATTAAGAATCTACTGATGACCACGAAACCATTGTTGGAAAAACCCATCTGGTTCGCTACTGTCCTTTAGGGAAGGAAATCTGCCGTCCTTACGTGGTCTGGTGTACATGTGACTCCAGAGCCACAGCAATGTGGTTGACTCTCAACTGCCCTCTGAAATGGCCGAGCCAAGGGCAACTAGGGATGGGCAATAAATGGTCAGCCAGCGACGCCTATGTCCCACGATTGAAGAAGGCCGGATCTCCTACAGCAGAAACACCGGTTTAAGGCATGTCAACTACAGCTCATTCACTGACACAGAGGCAATATCAAACATCTCCTCCTTTCATCACATGCTGTCACTGAACCACAATTGGCAGCTCCAACTTGCAAATCCTTTTGAAGGAATGAGATGGACAGTGCACGGGTTTCCCAAGTCCTGGCTTGGGAGGTGCCCTTTGTTGACACTGGCCCTTTAATTGATTGCAAAGGCGGTTGGAAAGGCCAGTTGTAAAGGGGAAAAATATATCTCTGCACCAATGTGCTCCAGCTGTAGAAACACTTGCTATGAAAGGCACAGAGAAACTCCCATAAGTTATGGGATCTCATCCGCGAGACAAAATAATTATTTTATTTGTTCAGTGAAGTTACTTCTGTAAAAAAGTCACATTTGTTTTAATAGTGTCTAATTATTTCAAAGAGTGGACGTGAAGTTGTGTCATGAGAGACCATTTAAATTATCCCTGTGTGATCCTAGTGCAAGGGTCAGCTATAAAATGAACGGGTCAACGATCAAAATAGAAGGAAGAGGAATTTTATAGGAACGTGTTAAATATTTATTCACCAGCGTCCCACGCTGTGATCTCAAGCCCCTTGTTTCCAATAAGTCATTTACAATTCACCAGATATTTCATTGATCTAACACCATGGGCTTGCATACAGGTTCTAAGCTACCATGCCTGTGCAGTGCTGACAGAGTGCCCAACTGCCAGAGGTGCCAGGGTTATTTTATTCATTCGCGGAACATGGGCGTCACTGGCTGGCTGGCCAGCATTTATTGTCCATCCCTAGTTGCCCTTGGCTAGGCCATTTCAGAGGGCAATTGAGAGTCAACCACATTGCTGTGGCTCTGGAGTCACATGTAGACCAGACCAGGTAAGGCTGGCAGATTTCCTTCCCTAAAGGACATTGGTGAACCAAATGAGTTTGTCCGACAATCGACAATGGTTTCAGGGTCATCAGTATCATAAAATCCCTACAGTGCAGACGGAGGCCATTCGGCCCATTGATTCTGCACTGACAACAATCCCACCCAGACCCTATTCCCGTAACCTCACATCTTTACCCTGCTAATCCCCCTGACACTAGGATCAATTTAGCATGACCAATCAACCTGACCCGCACATCTTTGGACTGTGGGAGGAAACCGGAGCACCCGGAGGAAACCCACGCAGACATGGGGAGAACGCGCAAACTCCACACAGACAGTGACCTGAGACCGGAATTGAACCCGGGTCCCTGGCGCTGGGAGGCAGCAGTAGATTGTTGATTCCAGATTTTTTTAAATTGAATTCAAATTTTACCTTCTGCCGTGGCGGGATTTGAACCTGGGCCTCAGAACATTAGCTGAGTTTCTGGATTAATAGTCGAGTGATAATACCATTAGGCTATCACCTCCAAATGTTAAACTTTAACCTCTGCTCCCAGCTGGTCGTAAAAGATCCCATGACATTATTCGCTGAAGGGCCAAGGAATTATCCTTGCTGTCCTGGCCAATATTTATCACTCACCTGACATCACTAATAAGACTAGGTCACCATCCCACTGAAATAACAATTTCTAAAATATACATCTTCAAATTGGGTTTTCTCACCGGAGATCTCCCTTCCCGTTAACATAACCAGCAGCCTTCACATGGAACAGAGTTGTCACATCTGTATCCCCAAAGGTTTTGTCACTTCCTGTCACCTACCATCCAAACCATTCAGGCAGCCTTTTAAACGCGTCTCCACCATCCGTATTATTAACAAACTGAATACTCGGAGAATGTGAGAATCCAATACCTCATTGATTTGTCGCCTGGATTGCTCTCTACGCTATCCAGGAGATGAAACTTTAATTCCTTGAGCAGGCCAGATATAAAGCTGGAGAGTTGGCAACTCTGAGATGTCCTCTAGCAGCTGATCGCAGAGTTTATGGGGGCCGCTGTGGAGGCTGTACCCTGCCGACCTCTCCATACACGGTGAGCTTGCCGGAGGCCAAGGCAGGTGAACAAAGAACAAAGAAAAGTACAGCACAGGAACAGGCCCTTCGGCCCTCCAAGCCTGCGCCGATCATGATGCCTGTCTAAACTAAAACCGTATGCACTTACGGAGTCCGTATCCTTCCATTCCCATCCTATTCATGTATTCGTCTAGTTGCCCCTTAAATGCCACTATTGTACCTGCTCCCACCACCACCCCAGGCAGCGCGTTCCAGGCATTCACCACCCTCCGTGTAAAACACTTGCCTCGCACATCTCCTCTAAACTTGTTCCCCTGCACCTTACACCTATGTGGATTACCTTATCGTTGGCACTGTGCAATCATAGAATCCCTACAGTGCAGAAGGAAACCATTCGGCCCATGATGCCTACACCGACAACAATCCCACCCAGGCCCTACCCCCGTACCCTCGCATATTTACCCTAGCTAGTCCCCCTAACACTAAGGGTCAATTTAGCACGGCCAGTCAACCAAACCCGCACATCTTTGGACTGTGGGAGGAAACCGGAGCACTTGGAGGAAACCCACGCAGACACGGGGAGAATGTGCAGACTCCGCACAGACAGTGACCCAAGCCGGGAATTGAACCCGGGTCCCTGGCGCCGTGAGGCCGCAGTGCTAACCACTGTGCCCCCCGTGGGCTGGGGACTTTGAACCCCAGAGCAGTTTACAATTCACGGAACTGGCAGAGTCTACCCAGCAGCGATGCTGAACGCGCGACAGAGGCATAGAAACTGGCAGCAAGGGGGGGGGGAAAGAGGCCACTCGGCCCACTGCGCCTGTGCCGGCTCTTTGACAGGTTGCAACATTTCAGACGTGTCAGTTCACATCTCGCCGCAAGACCCGGGAGACAAACAAAAACAACTTTTGGCTACTTCTTCAATGAAACTCACTGAGGGTGGAAATTGTTTGGACGTTTTGAGAGTTAACCCCGTAACAAAAAGGTTTTAGCTGCTGCCCTCATTGCCATTACCTCACTGTATAAAGTTCTGTGCTCTACTTAGCGTGCCTCTTTTAAGCTTGTTTGTCAGACTCGTCTCTTCAATCACAACCAAAGCTAAAAGAAAAAACCTCCCACACGTGAATCTGATTTGTCGAGACTCAATCAAACCCGGGCCTGTTTGACAGAAAGTGACGTCAAAACTTTGACTGAACAGGAAGAGCAGGCGTGGGTCTGACATGCAGCGTGAAGCACACCTGTAAAAGGTGAGCGGCGCCTCAATTGGCAAGGTTATTGTCGACAAGCAGCAAAGCATGCATTTAGTTAACCAATTTATCATCTATTAGTTAGTCAAGTTGTCATGCGGTCTCCACAACACTGTATACCTCCCAGGCTGCCAGGAGCTGCAACTCAGCATCAGCCTCATGCTGGCTCTGGAAGGGATTAAACTACGGCTCGATTTGTGTGGCTACACTGCCACCTACAGCTCTGTGACGGTACATCAGACAAGCATTTCAAGCACAAGCTTTGCAATTCCAACTCTGCCCCTCCCTCTAAGAACTCAACTTCGATAGCATTTGGGTCAAACACAAGCTCTGAGGGAGTCCCTGATTGGGCTGGCCATCCAATAAAATGGAAATTTCCACCATTAAAAGGCAGCGACTATGTCCTTCTGACCACCTAATCCCATGGCCAGGGTGTACCGTGTGATACACAATATGATGTGGAGTTGCCGGCGTTGGGCTGGGGTGGGCACAATAAGTAGTCTCACAGCACCAGGTTAAAGTCCAACAGGTTTATTTGGTAGCACGAGCTTTCGGAGCGTTGCCCCTTCATCAGGTGAGTGCAGGATTTGTTTCACAAACAGGGCATATATAGACAATATGATACTGGGCGGCACGGTGGCACAGTGGTTAGCACTGCTGCCTCACAGCGCCAAGGACCCGGGTTCAATTCCAGCCTCGGGTGACTGTCTGTGTGGAATCTGCACATTCTCCCCGTGTCTGCGTGGGTTTACTCCGGGTGCTCCAGTTTCTTCCCACACTCCAAAGCTGGGCAGGTTAGGTTGACTGGCCGTGCTAAATTGTCCCTTAGTGTTAGGGAGATTCGAAGAGTAAATACAGGGTTTACGGGGATAGGGCCTGGGCGGGATTGTGGTCAGGGCAGACTCAATGGGCCGAATGGCCTCCTGTTGCACTGTACGGATTCTATGATGTCCTTCTGGCCACCTGAACCTATTCCCGTGTCCAGTGCGTGCTGTGTGATATACAGTATGAAACAGGATGGCACGGTGGCACAGTGGTTAGCACCATTGCCTCACAGCGCCAGGTACCTGGGTTCAATTCCAGCCCTGGGTGACTGTCTGTGTGGACTTTGCACATTCTCCTTGCGTCCGCGGGGGTTTTCTCCCACAGTCCAAAGATTTGTTGACTCTGTCTGCACTTTCCACTGCCTCGGAAAAGCAGCCGGCATAATCAAGGACCCCACACACCCCGGACATTCTCTCTTCCACCTTCTTCCGCCGGGAAATAAGATACAAAAGTCTGAGGTCACATATCAACCGATTCAAGAACAGCTTCTTCCCTGCTGCTGTCAGACTTTTGAATGGATCTGCCATCTATTAAGCTGATCTTTCTCCACACCGTAGCTATGACTGTAACACTACATTCTGCACCCTCTCCTTTATTTCTCTATGAACGGTATGCTTTGTCCATATAGCGTGCAAGAAACAATACTTACACTGTATTCCAATACAGGTGACAATAGTAAATCAAATCAAATCAAAAAAAATGTGCAGGTTAGGTGGATTGGCCATGCTAAATTGCTCCTTGTGCCAGGGAGATGTAGGATAATTATGTGGGGTTTCGGGATTAGAGCCTGGGTGGGATAGTTGTCGGTGAAGGCTCGATGGGCCAAATGGCCTCCTTCTGAATTGTAGGGATTCCATGATTTACAGGCAACCCTCGACTTTACAACGCTCGAGTTGCGATAAATGGCATTTAGATGCCGGTGAATTGACAGCATTTCGAATTTATGATGTTGATTCTGACTTTACGACTCCACGCCAGCCTATCCTTAATATTTTCATTCTACATATATACCACTGCTTATATATACTCTTAAATGTAGCCTTGTCTGAAACAGAGTAAAAAATCTAGCGTCAAATAGTACAGGAAAAAGATACGGTTGCCATAGACCCAGATGACCGTAGGCTGCTCTCCCCTCAAAGGGGATTGGTGGCGATTTAACCCGAGGGTCACCACACCTCAGGTGAGGGGCAAGGTTGAGAAGGCGGGGCCTTCGTGCACAACCTCAGCCTGGTACGGGAATTGAACCCACGCTGTTGGCATCGCTGTGCATCACTAACCAGTCGTCCAACCAACTGAGCTAATTCTACAGGGTCGCTCACCGCAAACGTGCCCGGGAATGTTATAGCTCCCGCCAAAACACCGCCCCCTCCCCACTTAATTCACCCGACTCTGACTCTGAGCCGGAAGGTCGGATCGATGCACGGTTACCAGATGGTTGCAGGGCTAGGTCATCTACAGAAGATGGTTGCTGTGACCCACTGGCTACGTGGTGCCTGGCTGAGCTACAGCCCGGAAAGTGGAAAATGGTTTTCGGCGAATAATTTTGCCTGGAGGTGCTAGCCGGGCCAAAAGGGAAGATGGCGGCACCTCTGGGAGGCTTCCGGCAGAGGTTTGAATGCATCGGGAAGAACGTCTACAACCCACAGGAAACGAGGCTGCGATTTATTGGTAAAAACGTTGCCTTGCCCAGCTGACGGAACCAATCCCCTATTTATAACATCGTTATATTTTGACCTATGACTTGGTTTCCAATGTGTCACAAGTCCGAGGATTGCCTGTATGACTGTAAAGTAATAATTTACTCATATCTGGTACATAAAGGAATCATACAGCAGAGGAAGAGGCCATTAGGCCCATCTTCCTGGTGCAGCCTCTATCGAAGAGCTAGAATCATAGAATCCCCTATACTGCAGGAGGAGGCCATTCAGCCCATCGAGTCTGCACTGACAACAATCCCACTCAGGCACTATCCCCGTAACCCCACGTATTTACCCTGCTAGTCCCCCTGACACTACGGGTCAATTTAGCATGGCCAATCCACCTAACCGGCACATCTTTGGACTGTGGGAGGAACACGTGAGAAGTCTCACAACACCAGGTTAAAGTCTTCTTACGTGCGAGACTTCTTACGTGTTTACCCCGGTCCAACGCCGGCATCTCCACCCACTGTGGGAGGAAACCAGAGGAAACCCACGCAGACACGGGGAGAATGTGCAAACTTCACACAGTCAGTCGCCCTAGGCCGGGAATCGAACCCAGGTCCCTGGCGCTGTGAGGCAGCAGTGCTAACCACTGCGCCACCGAGCCTACGAGTTCCTGGCCTTTTCCTGTAGGGGCTGCAGCTGTTCCTTCTCAAGTGCACACCCGATTCGCTTTCGAGAGTGACTATTGAATCTGCTTCCACCACCTTTTCAGGCAGTGAATTCCAGCACTTCATCACAAGTTAACTCTCAATTAGTGTTGGTAAAAGCTCTAAACTGAGTACATGTATGGGCCAGCGGGCAATATTTCTAAAATATACTGCTAACAGATGCCAGAGTTGTCTTGCATATAAATACTCCCTACATTTAATCTTGAATACAATTGGCGTCACTGATTGTTCGTGGTACAAAGCAGTGATAGGTGTCCAAATGAAAAGAAGACCCCATCGTCAAGGTTACCCATTCATCAGCTTTCTCATTTCACTCTGTTCCTCGCTCACCAACAGCAGTCTGGCTTCACGGAGGCGAGAGAGTTGACCCGGGCAGAGATTTCCTTCTGACAAAGCAGCTCCTGGTGACTGAACAGCCGGCCTCCACCACCACCCCTCCTCCCCCCGGTCGCAGATAACCCCATCCTGCGGGGACGGGCGGTGAGGGACCGGCACCTTGACTCCTCTTTGCCATTCACTCATAGCGACAACAGGCGGCCATCTTGCCATTAACCCTTTGCTCCTTGCGCCCCCATGACCTGTTGCTGCTCTAGAATAGAAAACGGTGGCCGTTCCCATTGCTCAAAGAGCAGACAGAGCAGAACTGCGAAAGGTTCTCACCCTCCGAATTGGCCAGGGCTGCGGCCAATTTAATCACACTACTGGAATGTGCTGAGTCGCAACACTTCCCCACATTTATGAAACCAAGATTAAAACTCCTTCAAAGAAGAGCCCCTATTAATTTGCAGCAGCATGAAACTTTTTGATTTGATTTGATTTATTATTGTCACATGTATTAGCACACAACGAAAAGTATTGTTTCTTGCGCGCTATACAGACAGAGCATACCATTCATAGCGAAGGAAAGGAGAGGGTGCAGAATGTCGTGTTACAATCATAGCTAGGGTGTTGAGAAAGATCAACTTAATCTGAGGTAGGTCCAACATTCCCAGAAGGAAAAAAAAGTTTCAGACCGGTATTCTTATGTCCCACTTTTTACAAGCGCTCCATTATAAGGCATACAAAAGTAAAGTTTATTTATTAGTCACAAGTAGGCTTACATTAACACTGCAATGAAGTTACTGTAAAATTTCCCAAGTCGCCACACTCCGGCGCCTGTTCAGGTTAATGCACCTAAGGGTTAATATGTTACATGTTCACCAGAAAAAGAAGTCATTAAAGCACTTTATTTATTAGTGTCACAAGTAGGCTTACGTTAACACTGCAATGAAGTTACTGTGAAAATCTCCTAATCGTCACACTCCGGCGCCTGTTCGGGTACACTGAGGGAGAATTTAGCATGGCCAATGCACCTAACCAGCATGTCTTGCACCCGGAGGAAACCCACACAGACACGGGGAGAACATGCAGACTCCGCACAGACAGTGACCCAAGCCGGGAACTGAACCCGGGTCCCTGGCGCTGTGAGGCACCAGTGCTAAACACTGTATTCACCGTGTCACCCCCACAAGACCATTTCAGACCAGCATTCACATCCTCCAGTTTTACTGCTGTTGTTAGTGTATCTTAACACCCATAATCATGTTTTTTTTCCCCTTTGGGGAAGAGTTGGGGGAGTGGTGGAAGGATTCCCGAGCTGATTATCACCCCGTTGAACTGCGTTGAATGCTCCTTCCATGGGCAACAAGCCCTGGCGTTGGTCTTGAAGTGGAGATGCCGGCGTTGGACTGGGGTAAACACAGTAAGAAGTTTAACAACACCAGGTTAAAGTTCAACAGGTTTATTTGGTAGCAAAAGCTCCACAAGCTTTCGGAGCTCCAAGCCCCTTCTTCAGGTGAGTGGGAATTCCCACAAGTGGGAAGGGGCTTGGAGCTCCGAAAGCTTGTGTGGCTTTTGCTACCAAATAAGCCTGTGGGACTTTAACCTGGTGTTGTTAAACTTCTTACTGAGTTGGTCTTGAACCCAGAGCTTCTGGTCCAGAGGTGGAAGCGCTACCACTGCGCCACCAGGTCTCCCCACAGTTTTACTGGTGTTCCATTATAAGATACACAAGGTGGGTTCAGACCAATGTCTCCCAGTTTTGACTGTTTCTTCCTCCTTTTGTGCGACAGCAGGGCGGCCAATGTTGGTCCACAACTAATTAGCGAACAGATCTGAGGTCAGGAAGCTTATGATCAGCTGGACTGCACGGAACGGGAACATAAAATGAAAGGATTCATTCCCGAAAGGACAGGGGTTGTGCTTTAGTTATCCTTGGCTAGATCCCTGTCTGTGGTCCAGTGTTCAGTTCTGAGCACAGAGCAATGGACTTTGTGGTGATCTTACGGAGTTCCTTGCTCAGTAAGCTGCAGTGATGCACCATTAGATAAGTGGAATCCCATAGAATCGCTACAGTGTGGAAAGGAGGCCATTCGGCCCATCGAGTCTGCACCAACTCTCCGAAAGAGCATCTTAACCAGGTCTACCCCTCCGCTCTACCCCCATAACCCCACACGTTTACCACGGCTAATCCACCTAACGTACACACCCACGGACACTACCTTGTCCGGAAGCTTCCGGCTGTTCACGCCCCGCTGCTGCTGCAAGTGAGGATGGAGGAGTTGGCGCTCGGCCAATCCTCCGTTCACCGCAGCGGGGCCAGAGAATTCCGCCGGCGTAAATGGCCGGAAAATTCCGTCCTATAACTTTAGGCAGAGAACAGGAATGAGGGTGAAGATCTGCGCGCTGTCCACTCTGTTCAGGAATGATCTCCTATCCCCCTCCTCAGTTGGAGCAGTTTAGACAGCAGGAGGAGTATTGTGCTCTTTCCAGTAGATGCCAGTTAGGTATGTCTTTTATCTTGTACTTTCGCCCAGAGACTACAATCCGATTCCTTGTATACAAGCTAAATTAGAAATTGGTTACATACGTATCTTAACATTTTCACTTGGGAATAGGATAAAACAAACTATCGGGTCTTGTGTAATTCAAGGAAAAAAATACTTCAATCTTTGGAGATTAATGCCATGAAACTCTGACTCCTTATGCAACTTGGCAGGGTCTGCTTTCCATCTTCCTGCATTATGGGTCCATTAGCATGGCCCACATGCTGCATAGTTAAGCTGATATATAAAAGGTATGTGTGTGTGTGAGAGAGAGAGTGTGTGCGTGAGAGAGAGAGAGAGAGAGAGTGTGTGTGAGAGAGGGAGAGAGAGTGTGTGTGTGAGAGAGAGAGAGTGTGAGAGAGAGAGAGAGAGGGAGAGTGTGTGTGAGATAGAGAAAGAAAGAATGTGAGAGAGAGAGAAAAGGAGAGAGAGTGTGTGTGAGATAGAGAGGGAGAGAGAGAGTGTATGTGTGTGGGAAAGAGGGAGCGAGAGAGTGAGTGTGTGTGAGAGAGGAGGGGAGAAAGTGTGTCTGTGGGAAGGAGGGGGGAAGAGTGTGTGAGTATGTGTGTGAGAGAGGGAGAGAGAGTGTGTATGGGAGGAGGAGGGAGTGAGAAAGAGAGGGGGAAGAGAGAGAACGTGTGTGTATGTGCGTGAGAGGGGAAGTTTGTGTGAGAGAGAGAGATAGAAAGATAGATAGAGAGAGAGAGAGAGTGTGTGTGTGTGCACGTGTGTGAGAGAGTGTGAGAGAGACAAAAAGAGAAAGACTATGTGTGAGAGAGAGGGGGAAGAGAGAGTGAGTGTGAGAGTTTGTGTTTGTGTGTCTATGAGAGAGAGCAAGAT